>NW_020799093.1:1030209-1040967 GCF_003259725.1 Athene cunicularia
ATGTACTGACTTTCAGTGGAGTTGGAAATATATTTGGCTTCTGCAATCTGCTAGTTGTGCAGCCGACGCATACAGAAAATTCCTCTAAAATAAAACTCATTTTTATCTCCTCCTGTTTCCTACTGGCTGTTACTTCTGGTTGTTTCTTTTTTTGTAACTACAATATTTTACAGCTCCCCCACCTTTGCCTTTTTGTGTTCCTTCTCAAGCACTTTCATGCAAGTGTTTTAAATTTCTGAGTCATCTTGTGGATGTGTTTTCTTGCTTAAGTTCCTGTTTTCCTTCTTGCAACACCCTTACTGTGCTGTTCTTTTATAAATTGATGCAGGATGTGCTCTCATACCATTATTGCTAGACAAGTGGAACATGCTAGTCTGAGAAATTAGTTTTCTTGGGGAGATCTCTCTTGGATTTGACCAGATAGACTTCTTACTTCTGTTTCTGATCACACTGCCAAGTGGTAAAACATTGAGATTATGATGAAAATCAGCCAGTGTCCAATTGTGGGCCACCTTGACTCATGTAAAATGATAACCTATTTTACAGAGTGCTTTATTGTTTTCAGTGATGTAATCATCTACTGTCCATCTATTTCTGCAACTGGATGCCATTTGGAGATGAGCAAAGGGATGCACTGAAAGTTATTGAGCAAGGACTGCTCCTCAAAGGGAACTATATTCAGAGTCTGAATTTGCCGTAGTAAGTGTTAGGAGAGGGACTCTGAGCTTTGTGAAAAAAAGGTATAGATATCCTGGGATCTACATAAACGATACCTTCTGCCTTCAAACTGAGTTGAACTTCAAAATGCTTTAGGCTAAAGGATGACTGTGTTTCTGAATGGGTTGTACATATGAGTGTGGTCTTATTAACAGACTTAAGTCCTACTGTTCAATTTTACTTTTTGTCTGCATTCTGGTCACCATCCTCTGAAAAGTGACAAAGAAATATGCCAGTGAGACTAATAGAGAACAGGTCCTGAAGGACTGTAATAAACTATGAAAGGAAGATGACTGTTTCAGGAACATTAAAGAAAATACTGTGTCCTATTTCAGATAATGCATGTTTAAGTTAAATTTCTCGAACCCTGGGCATCTTGTTTGCTTCTTAATAAGAGACGTGTGCTCTACTAAGGAGCTTTGCAGGCACGTTGCAAAATAAGGTGACTGTTTAACACATGGTAGGTCAAACTGATATATGCAAGTTAAGGTACAACAGCAGGGATAATGTGTGCTGTTTACATTCTGCTTTGTTAGATTCAGAATTAACTGTAGTCTGCAAATAAAAAATGGTTTGATATAATTAAGAAACAAAATTACAAGCAGGTTGTAGAAAGAACAGGGGAAATGACAGTCACCCTCACTGTGTGGCGTGCAGCCACCTGGAAAGCAGTGTCTGCTCTTAGCCTGCTTCTGACAAGAATAGAGATGGAGATGGAAGAAGCAAAAATAATTAGTGGTATGGAAAAAATCTTGCTAAGGAGCAACATGCAAAGACTGGGAACATTCTCCTCGAGGCAAAATGAACAGAAAAAATGCTAAAGAAAGCTTCAAAAGGGATTAAACTCTATACGAGTTGAACTGCTAGGAAAAAGAAGTATTAATGCTCTTCTCTACTTTCTCATGGCTGCAGAATAACCCTTTCAGTTACATGGACAGTCATCATACGTTTATTCAAGAAGTGCTACAAGCAGGCATGAGTGTCATGCATAACAGATGATGACAGCTGGGAGCATACTGAGAGTGCAATGTGGAATCTGAACCAGCAGCATAAGAACATATCTACTTATGTTAGTGGAGGCAAGAGCCATGGCAGAGAAGCAGCACTGTTGTGTTGGGGGACTGTGGGTTGGCATAATTCTAGTGACTCTGAAACATCCAAGAGGTGCACCTGATGTCTGTAGTTTTGTTGTGTAAACCCTGCAACAGCTATGCTCTGGAACTTTCCCGCAATTGCCTCCAAGTGTCAGCTGGCCGAATGATGCCTCCTGCTGCTTGGGTCTCCTGACCTGGTGAGGACTCAAAGATGCTTAAACCAGGTTGAAAGCTGCAGGCATTTTCTAACTTTCCTCTTCCCTGTTTAATATGTAAATCAGAGTTCCTTTTTTGGCTAATAATTCTATATACAGCTGAGACTTTCACAGAAAATTGTGAAGTTCTAAATTCCTTTTTATAATAAAGTGATTTTCAATTTAGAGATATGAGGGTAAGTGGCATCAAAAATGGTATCTGTGGGAGTTGCTGTTCGGCATGGTCAATGCCATCGCAAGATGTTGAAGGATATTCCTACAGATATGTGAGAAGATATGGGAAAGATCAGACCAAAGGTACTTAAAGTGCTGACTTCTAGCTTGGTTTAAAGTCAGAGAAGACTTACGTATCTTACTTTTCGAATGATTTTGTGATATTTGAGTGAGACAAATTGTTTTAGGCAGGTGTAATTTTACTAAACAAAAAAAAGTCAATATTTTATACCAGAGAACATAAGGCTTCTTGAAAACATTCTATTTTCTATTGGCACTACAAGATTTTGTTTTGCTTTTGTTTTCTACATATGTAAGAATGATGTTAGTTTACACACTTCTGTTACATAACAAACACATTTTCCTTGTTTTAGATACTGATTAACAAGATACTAGCAGAATTTTTCTTTTGGTTTCTTATCAGCCTTGATTCCAGTGTACCAAAGAGTTAGTCAACCAAATTACTTAATAGCACATGAATATTTCTGTGGCATAACAGACAAATGAAATATCTAATTCTACTAAGGCTTCTCTTCATGTCCACACAAAAGAAATCACTTTTAATTTTTTATTTCGTGATTCATAACTGCTTGGGATTTGGTATTCTTGGCGCTATAGTGTCTTTAATCACGCAGCTGTCTGCTGTTCTGATGTGTATGTAATATGTGCATGATACTGTGGAGGCTGCTCCAGAGTACTAAGAAAATGAGATAAGGGTACACTGGTGATAGTTAACTACCTCTACATTAATAACATTAATAATATTGTCAGGGCTGCTCTATTAATCAATTTGTTATTGTGGTTTTATAGGTAAAAGTAGGTCAATCTGTAACACTACTACATAAACACACTGGCTTCTCATGATGAACTGTTGCTAACAAAATTCACTGAAGATATTTCTAGCATGAGCTATGTTTATATACTGCAGCTGAAAGCTGCTTAAGACCAAACATCCACTTACAATCACTTACGGTTGATTATTGCTTAGTGGAGAACAGCATGAAAGAAACCGCAGTGAGTGTCTGTCTTGGACTATCTTCATAAGGTTTGGTTTTGGAGGCTGAGTATAACTTAACCCTCTAACAGCAAGAGTTAGACACCAGGGACCAGCTTTTGCTACAAGGCTACATTTACTTATTGGTTCATTTGCTTGTTCTAAGAGAGGCTGAGTGACCATTAAATCATAGTTTTTGAGTGGCAGCAGTGCCCTCAAGCATCCTGCTGCTGGCTCCCATGCCGTATGTGTGCTGGGGAGCTGGGGTGGTCACTGGCCCTGTCACCTGTGGAAGTGGGCAGGGACTCTGGGCTGTGTTACCCCTTGGGAAAGGGGCAGGGTTTGTCGAGAGCCATCCCTCACGCCAGGAGGTCTCCAGCCACAGTTAGCAACGGTGGGCAGGCAAGGATGGGGTGAGTGCCTTGGGGCAGTGGTATTTGTCCTTGTCAGGAAGGGTGATTGCCCCAGCATGACACAGGTCAGTGCTAGGGTCCAAGCCAGCTGATCTGAGACAAACACTGTGCTTTGTGTTTGTGCTCCACAGTGCTTTGTGGAGCTCCTGCCAGCAGGAGTGGTGTTTCTAACTCATACCCTCTTCCAGTGGAAGCAGGATCACTATAAAATGTGGGGGAGTATGTGTTTTTACATCTTAAAATTTAAACTATGAAGCAATTAGATACAGAAACCCTTTTAACCTGTTAGAAAGCAGGCTTTCAGTAGAGTACTATTGCTAGATTTTTTTAAGCTGTAGTAGAGCTGTCTCACAGGAGCACAGAAGATATTTAGTTATGTAATTTATTTCACAAAATGGGTAAGGTGTAATATAACTCTTGGAGCCGATGAGCACACTCTGCATGTTGTGGCTCCACTGAGCTGAAATAGTTCACTTATGTTGCCTGTAGTAGATGGTTCAGACTTTAATATGTCCACATGTTATGCTTTGCCTGTAAAGTACCCCGGGACTTGACTAAGATTCCAAGACTCCTCACAAGAATGTAAATACCACCAAAAATTTGTTTGCTTATTTTAGCATGCCTGGCCTCTTCCTCAATAATGACAAAAAGAACTATTCGTTTTTCAAGCCTAAAGCAGAAGAGTTGTCACTAGAAAATACTTAGTGTCTCAGGAAGAAAACAGCAACACCACAAACCCAAGGAAGTTAAATCATACCTTAACGTGGTGTTTCCTGTGGATCTAGTGGAGAGGAGCACTAGAGAGATCTTTTACCCTGGCATTGTTTAGTGGTGAGTGTTGCTGTCGCGTATGATGTGTTTCTTGCATGTGTAGTGGCGTTGTTTGCTGTGCTCCATAGATCTTAATTTATCTGAGGTGATGAGATTTGGGATGGGGGTTTTGGGGAGGTTAAGCCCAGAAGATCAAAGTTGGAAGTCAGAAGGGAAAAATCTGTGGAAGTTTGTGCTTTGAAAGTTTTTTGCAAGGCCTGGATTTGCTTTAGAAGCAGAATGCATGTGCCTTTAAGAACTGTGAAAGAGATATTACTGTTAATGAGTAAATTCAGAGTGGCAATACCTGCAAAACAGAACTTTAGAAAGAGCCTTTTTATCTGAAGGGATAATCTGACTTTTGAGAAGCATTGAAAACCCTCAAGTCCTTCTCATGTTAATACAGGTAGAGGAGGTACTTGAGTGGCACTGTGGATGGCTGCCCACTAAGCTACATGACTCCTTCCCACAGGGAACTGTAGAAACTAAAAGCTGAAGGAATTCATGGTGGTGAGGGAGAGGGATTTTCAAGGATTATATGATGCAAAAACCCACCATTACTTGTTCGGAACACAGGCACCAAGCATTAGCTGTGCCTGTTCTGCAAAAGCATGGGCACAGGCATGCCCTGGCTTGATACTCTTCCCTAAGCAATTGCTAATGGCTAGTAATGGTGACAGGCTGTGATGGACTCCTTACACTTGATTTGATTTTGTGTATCTATCTCCCTCATGTAAGTAAGAACAAGCTAAAAGGCTGTATTTCACACTATCTTGTTTAGCTGATAAACCAATAGTAGTTAGTTCTACAGATCTTTGAGTGACTTGAGTGTTTCATGATAAAAAAAAAAAAGATACTGAGATCCCATCATTGCAGTGGCCTATTGAGATAAAGCCTGTTAACTATTTAGCCTCTACCAAATGACTAAATTTCTAGTTCTTCTGACCCTTTGCAAGGATTGAGTTTCATGACCTGAGTACTAAGTTTGTAAATAGTTTCTGTTGTTTCTTCAGTTACTTGACATGCATTAGCAGAATTTCACATTCACAAGGCCCTGCTTCAGTTTTGTCTGACTCCAGTGGCTATGGTGCTGGGTTTTTTCATGGCAGCAATAACAATCTCTTAATTTAACAAACCCAAAATGTTTAACAAATCATTGTACCAAAAATACTGATGGGCAATCTGCTTTGTGGCCCATTAAGAGTCACTCCAAACACTTTTCCTTCAAGCTCTCTAAGAATTTGAAAAGTTGCAGGCCTGACTGACAAATGAGTATTCATTTGGACAGCTGTTTGGAGATTATGAATTCTGTATAACATGTCAATGCATATGATCAGGGTTGTCTCCAGTAACTGTGTTGCATATTGAAATGAATCAGCGCTAAGTCTACAAAAGTTTGGGAAGTGTCTTGGTACAACAGAAACAACATGTGGTGTTATTTTTCTTTTTCTCTATCTCATGCTTTCCAGGACAGACTGTGCTATACTACTGTATTTCCATATCACTGAACTTGAATCTTTCCCCTTCAAACATTAGGAATGTCTTTCATCTTTATTGTGATAACCAAAACTGTGCAAGGCTCAATTAGGAGAGTCCAGACTGGACAAGTATAACTGGATTTAGCGAGCTCAGGAAAAGAGGAGCAACAGTAGAAGAAGGGAAGGGAGGCAAGTATGTAAAATGGGAGAGATCAGGGAAAAAGTAGAGGCTGCATGTTGATGTATTCATTCTGAGCAACAGCAGATTTCATGTGCTTGTAAATGATCGTATGAACAAAGTTTTCCTGTCCTGTGGACAAGCAGATGACTTGCGGTCTGCACTGTTCCTGGGTGGCATGGCCGGTGTCTGCAGCACAGCAGACCATCTATACATGGGTGACCGTTTTAACATAAGACAAAGTATTATGCTTGTGATACCCCTGCAGTGCCTCCTGCAACTGCTCAGTGCTTGTCCCAGGGCCATGCAGGCAGCAGTGGCTCAGAGGTCCCTGGCAGTGCCTTGGTGCTCCCATTTCTCCCAGGGGCCCATCTATGTGCTGCTCCTCCCCGAGACTGCAGGGTCCTTTGTGGGGCACAGAGCTGTGTTCCCCTGCTGCTCCTCATGCACGGGACCCTTGACCAGTTCTCACCCTATGGTAGTGTTACTTCCTCTACTATTTTCCCTTCCAACTCCAGCACATACTGTTTCCTGGCAAACCAGGATCCTTCAGTCTTTGTCTGCCAGTTGAGCTTTGATCCTGTTTCCTCACTGTCCTATCCCCAGGTGCTCATTGTGACACTGCATTGCTTTCTCCTGCACAGATCTCCCCCATCCTTCTCTCTCCATCTTACTCCAGCTCTGATTTTTTCCTTCTCCAAATGACTTTGTCCCTTCTCACTGTCACTGTCTGTTGGAGATAGGACTCCCTTTCTACCTGCTCCCAAAGAGGGGATATTTCTGCGTTGAGATGTGCTGGGAGCTTGAGGATTCTGGGAGAATGGTCATGAAACTACTTTGGAAACATTCATTTCAGTACCTGACCTAGGAACTACATTAGTCTGTCAGAGCAAGACAGAACAGCAAGTGGAATTTTATCTACTTGGTGAAACCTGGGTAAGGAGCAAAGTGTTGCTTTTCTGATGCTTAATAAGCTTTGGTTTTCTTTTTGTGCTATAGCACATGAAAAGAGGCTGTTCACTGTAACTTTTCAACATCTTGTCATCTTCATTCACCTGAAACATTGTGTAGTTCTTTGCTGTCTTTTGTGCACCTACACCGGAATCTAATTATTTCAACCTGCAGTCTCCTGGTGCAATACTATAGGTTTTTAGAAGTGAGACTTCTTTACTAGGTAACACACAGGACAAACAGGGACAGGGGAAAAACTGTAAAAAGTGATAGTGTGATCCTATCACTATTATCTTTTGAGGTAAGTAACCCTTGATGGTCTCATCCCAGCTCCAAAACAAACCTCCTTCAGGACCTTCCGGCTCAGCTTCAACAGCAGGTGGGACCTGGTGTCACTTTTAGAAGATACTTTTTCACCTTTGAATATAAAAAAGCATCAAAGGAGGAAACTTGCCTCCTGAGAACTGTGTCAGCATCCCACTTCTGCTGACTTCACAGATTTTTACCCCCAGTGGAGGCAAAACAAAAAGGATTGATATGTTTATTTGTGAGGAAGACAGGCTCACAGGAATGAGCAATGAAGTTTTGGAGCTCTGTGCTCCCACTGGCTTTCTGCAGGATGCTGAGCTACATTGTTTGCCTCTTGCTGGCAGGCTGCCATACCACATGGGGAACTCTCTCCACCTTTTTTTTTTTTTTTTTTTTTTTTTTAAAAAAAAAAACATGTTTGTTACTGTGCAGATAAATATAGCACATAAGATTAGCTTACCTGCATAGTCCTTCCACTGAAGTCCCAGATAACAATGGTGTTTATGGCCCTGCTCTTTTTAGAATGCCTTTACAGATCATCAATTTTAATAAAGGATGGTGGGACAGGAGGTGGGGGAACTCTGGAACTCTCAAGCTTTCACGTTTTTTCTTTAAGTTCCAGGGAAACTTAATTCCCTTTTGCACAAAATGTCTTATATCAGGGTTCCATGCTGTTGGGTTTTTTCTTTCCCTTACAAAATCTCCATCCTTCTTTCATGGAGCACAGATTGTTTTTCACTATTCTAGATCCCTTAAGTGAAGTTAAAACTGTAATACATTAGTGGAAACAGTTGTACCTTCAAGGTATTGAATATTCTGTGAAAATGTTTTAATATTATTCTGTGACATAGAAGGAATCTATAATAAGATTTCATACAGCGCACAAAATAGAAAAGTAGGAGGGTTTCTATACAGTGGAAGGGAATCATTCTGGTGGAGGGTTTTGTTAGCCTCACTGTAATAGCCTTGTGACAGGAATAGGCAGGGGGAACCAACAAAAAGTGCTTTTTAAAGTTACCTTTCCAGCTGCTTTGAAATGTGCCTAGTATGGCTGCAAAAAGTTCTGGTTGTAGATATGAGTCCCACTAGCAGAAAAAAGGGTGCCCAAAAGAAGAGGACCTAACTGCAAAAGGTCTTGGAACACAGGAGAGTGGAAAAAAGGTCCATGTTCCTGACCTCCCTGTAACTTACAGGGCACCAGGAGAGGGTTGATCAGTCTGCAGGACCAAGCTCATCAAGTCCTCAGCCCAAAGTGTTTCTACAGGTCACCATGACCACGCACAAGTAGCTGATGTGTCTTCAACTTCTCTTCCTAGCCTTCTGCTGAGTATCCCTACCTACAAGGGATTGTAGCCCTTGCAGTGATATCCCACAGCGACTATTCATGGCATGGGTGAGCAGATATTGACCCTACATGGGGGATTCTGTGTTTGTCATTCAGTTCAAGCAACGGAGGGGTTTGGAAATTCCATGGTTGAAGTCTAAATTTGACCAGGATAGTTAGGGTAACTTTGAGTTTCCAAGATATCATGATCAAGTGATCTGTATTTATTCTTGGTAGGGAAAAAAAAAAAGTAAGGAAGAAAGACTAATTTGTTTTAGATGAAAGTATAGTCTCATCATATTTGAATGTAATCTGTTGAATTCAAGACAAGAAGGAAATATCTTCAATAGGTAACTCCACAGAGACATGGACCCAACTTCTTGTAAGAATATGCAGTACTTCTAGCTGTAATTGCAAAGCTGAGGGAAACGTATGGTAACTGAAGAAATACAGAACAAATTTAACCATAACAAGAATTTCAATGTCACTTTAGTATCCTTAATAATTTTCAAAGGCAGTGGTTAGAGCTGATGTGAAGATTAAGTTACAGTAATATTATTCATAATAGCGATTCTACTACAAGTGCCCTGGATCGTTTCACTCAGTATTTCAATAGCTGAAATGTTACTCAAAACACTCTTCTAAATTAACTCTAATATTTCTCTAGCTCTTAAAATGAGCTTTCAATTCTAGTAAATAAAAATTTGAGCTCCCTTCTACACTTGATCCTTAGTATAGCAACCAACCTTGTTCATAAACATTTAACCAAAGTATCCTTCACATTATGTATGTCCTTCCCAGAAGGTGTATTTATCATTCTTTTGTGTAAATTATGAATATGAAGTTAAACATTTGGTAATAAAGTAAGTTTTTTCTCATGAGTGAATTCTACTTGCCATGGTCACCAAGTAAATTTATTAATGTAGCATCATTAATGTGGGTTTTTTTAAGATGTCAAAAATAGTGAAAACGTGAAGAATTTTTCAGAAACATGAAAATTAAGTTTTAATATATCAATGCTTTCAACTGCACAAGACTAATCTTTCAGTTTTCTTTTGTCATTCCCTTAAAAGCAGATGACTTATGTGATTCAAAGAACTTTCTGTATTGTTCACATGTGTAAAAGTTTTTATTTAAGAACAAACAAACAAAACACCCCAAAACAAACAAAAAAATTACCTAAAAAAAATCTTGTAAGCCTTAGTCTAGACAGTATATAGAGATCAGGTTTTTACGTTAAGGTTAATTCTGATTATATGCAAGATTATATGCAAACTGCTTTTTTTTTTTTTTTTCCCTTCAAAGTATAATACAAGTGCCTTCCAAGTATTCTTATATATTATGAAGTATCCCATGCGTCCACATAGAATCAATACTGTGTAATATAAAATAGGAAAATATTCTGAAGTTGATAAAGAATTATTTCTTCTATAAACCAGCCTGTAAGGTTTGGATTTATTCTTGATGATTTCCTAATAAAAGTTCTGTTGTTTTTCAGTTTAGGAGGGATAATCCCTCCCACAATCCCGATCCCACAATCGGGATAAAAATATCTACTTTTTTTTTTTTTTTTAATCTTCATTACTACGGTTTTGTTTTTACCTAACATCCTGAATTTCATAACTACTAAAAGTGGGCCTGGAGTGCTGGGGTGGTAGGAATGACCTGGATGCTGACTTGTTTTCTCTGGTATCAGGTGTCAGCTGAACTTTGTCATATTCCATCTTGAGAGAATTCATAGGCATGAAATGATTTACGAGGGCAAATTTTGTCCTTGAGCATAACATTTCCATTCACTCTTGTGAGAGTCCCTTTTATATCATATCACATCTCCCTGCCTCTGTATTGAGCCTTTATCCAGCAGATGTACATTTATATCAGCAAATGTGATAAAAATGTACATCTGCTCATTTAGCCAATGATTGGGATTCAACTCTTAAAAAAACCCCCCAAAAACAAATCCTTAATGTAACCTTGCTCATAAAATGCTTCTATATAGGCTACCATATTAGCTGTGGTGTCAGGGGCTGATGGAAGGGCCTCCAGAGGTTAATGAGAGCAG
>NW_020799094.1:0-8075 GCF_003259725.1 Athene cunicularia
CTTCAGCAGGATTTCTGGAGGTAGGACCCATCTCACTGTCTTGTTCCCGTTAGCACAAAAGTGCGGTTCTTGCACCTCAGCAAGATGTTTTTGCCCCATCTGTGACTGTTGTTATCATTCTGCTGCTCCTCTCCCACCCTGTGCCGCGGACACGTCCCGTGGTGATGTGGAGCGTGTCCTGCTCCCCGAGAGCGCTCGAATACTCCCGTCAGCCCTAATCTGCAATTAGAGGTTGGGGCAGGGGCAGGACGCGGTGCTGGCGGCGCAGAGCCCATGTGCCAGGCTCCCCCGTGAGAGCTGCCCCCCTCTCCTGTGAAGCAAGAGCAAAGTTAGGATGCCCACCGGCCCGCCTGGCCCCACAGCGGGCAGAGGCGACCCCTGGGTGACACCACGGCCAGCCTGGCACCCGGTGACGCTGCCCGGTGGTCCCGGCAGCGTTGCCCCAACAGCTCCGACAGCTCTTCAGGGGGCAGCGGGTCACTTGTGCCTCCTTCCTTCGCAGCGACGGGGAAGTGGCTTGACCAAAGCGCCTCCAGCAGCTGGTGGGAAGGCGGGAATGAAACGTGTCTTTGCAGAGGGCATCCCGCTGTGCAGACTGGCCTCTGCGGGGAGGGGACCCCAGCCTTGGCGGTGCAGCCACGGGGGGCAAAAGCAGTGCTGGTGCTTTGCCATGAGGCCAAACGGCCCTTGGGATGTTTTGGCGGAGCCGCGCCGGGACGCTGGGGAGCCCCACGGTGCCCGGGAGACGGCGAGCCCCCAGTTTGGTCCTTAGCAGCTGGTGGGCAGCAGTCAGCCCGTGTTCAGGACCTGCCTCCAGCCTTGCCCTCTCTTACACCGTTCCAGTGAGCCCCGGGATCTCTGCAGGGTGCAGACAGCCTCTGGGAGACCAGAGTCCCTCTGAAGCGGTCCCAGCCCTCCGTGGCCTTGCCAAACTGATGCATATCCCCATTTCTCTGTCTGCTGCTTCCACTCGGGGAGGGGGGGAATGAGCGAGATCCTGCCCTCAGCTGGGAGACCACGAGATGCTGGCGCAGGGTGAGAGGAGCCCAGGCTGGGCTGTTCAGCTGGGCAAGGAAAATCACAACTAAACTGGGAACAGACACCCTCGAGACCTGCTGGCTTAAGGCGCAACAAATGTCCTGTTTGGAGGAGAGAGAAGGGGCTGGCCTGGATCCAGAGCGGCAGAGGCCGGGTACAGCTGCCACTCCTGCTGATAAGGGCTCTGGTAAAGCTTGGCGCGGGACACTGCCTGCTGCAATCAGAGTGACCAATAAATTCTGCTGGTTTCAGACAGGCTGTCGCTGAAGCTGCCTTTTGCTGCTGTCAGGATGGTTTATCTACAGAAAGGGAAGGTTCCCATCCCTGGAGGTGTGGGACCAAGAGACGAAGAGCGGCTTAGGGGACCTTCCACCCACACTGAAGGGAAGAGCTGGCTGGAAGGATGCTCAAGGAAAGAGTCCCGAGCATAGTGAAACCCATCCCAAGCAGAGCAAAAGGGGCCCTGGTTTTAATTCTGGGGATGAGAATGCTGCAAGGTATTGCTGTGGGTGCACTGGGGAGAGGAGATCTCCCTTTGATGCCGTGAACTGCAAAAAAAAAGCTACAGAAATTACCTCTACTTGGCAGGTCACAACAAACATTTCCCCCCTGACTCTGTGCCGCTGAAGAGCCCCTCAACAGAGGAGCTCTGAGCATCCAAAACCTGCCAGCCAGGCCTCTTCCCCCAGGCCATAAAGCAGGAGATTTTAAAATGTACTTAAAATGAACCCTTTCTTATTAAAAATGGAGGAGACGGATGGGTTCCCTGGAGAAGCCCCAAGCAGAGGACAGGTCCTGGACTGTCTGGGCCGCCATGCCTTTGTGTTTTGCCAAGTGTCTCCATGCTGTCCCGCAGCGTACGGGGCTGCTCATGGCAAATGCTTGACGTGTCCCGGCCGAGATCACCCCGCAGGCCCCTTCGGGGCCGATTCTGCTCCACTGTGAGCTCGTCCCTCTGCCGGCGTTACGGACCCCTGCCCGGGGGGGGGAAACGGCCTCCGGGCCTGCCCAACATAACGTTTCCTTAAAATGTCTTTGCGGCTGACTAATGATAAAACTAAAAAGCCCTTGGGAGCCTTTCGCGGGGAGTTTAATCTCATGCCTTCTCCTTTGTCGATGTTCCCCAGCTGGGACACCGCGAGCTGCGGAGACGCTGCAGCCCACCGCAGTCAGGGAGGAGAAGGAAAGGTAAGGCCAAGCTCAGCAAGGCCCGGGAGTTCATCCTTGGCTGCTTCTCCCGGTTTAGCGTCTCAGCTCACGGCCCTCGTGGGATGGTGCAGCCGAGCTGCCCCGGTGCCCAGGTACCGCAGGACGGGTGCCGCCGGTTCACCGCTCTGCTGATAAAGGATCTGGAAGCTGGGGCTGCAGGGCGATTTACTGACGCTGCAGCCTCCTCATTTCTCATGTCTATATTAACTGCGAAAGCATGTGCAGGAACCAACCTGCACCCACGGCAGAACTACAGTTGCGATGAGAGAATTTAGTTTTAAGGCTGGGTCAGCAGTTACACTGAAGGCAGAGCTCAGTGCCTGAGTGTACCACAGACTTCTTGCCTGATTTGAAATGCATCAATGCATCCGACAGTGCATCAGGTCCAAAATTATACTAGTAAGAACACTTCAATTCTCTGACAGCCTATTAGTCGGAAACACCTTGGATCGAGACGCCCTGTCAAGTAGAGGGTGGAAAAAAGCCACAAGTTTTGAAGATGTAGTAACTGCAGGGATTAATGGTATTGACCAGAGGTAAGGCTGGAAGAACCTACTGACAGTTTTATTTGGAGCGGGCAGATATGCGACAAGACAGTGCTCTTCAGGTCTGTGAAGACGGTTGCTGAGAAGACAAGGGGACAGACTTCATCCTGCCTTGCTGGGAGAGATCAGCCCTGCAAGGCTGTTTCTTAAGGCTGAATTATTTCATGTGAACAAGCAATCTGATCAGGGCAGCTCTACCAACAGTAGGAATGCTGCTTTGCCAGGACAGGTTATTGCTTTTGGGGCATGATGTATGCCACGTATCAAAAGAATTCTTTTTTCCACCATCTGCGCTCAAGAGTTCGTCAGTGCTGGTGCCTGACAGAGCAAAACCATCCAACGTTTGCCATGCAGACAAGGCTTTATCGCATATTTCTGCTAGCAGTCTGAAAAAATAAACATGGTTCCCTATTTGGTTCTGCCTTTTATTTGGCCTTCACCCCATTTCTGAGTTGGTCAGGCTCAGAACTGTGCCCCAAAGCCACCCAGTTATCAGTCTAAGGGACAGTCATCAGCTCCATAGAGTAATGAGGCATTCAAAATGTAAAATAACATGGATGCTGTGTTGTCCTCTTCCTGGAGACCAGCAGAGAAGATCAGTGTTGGCCTGGTTTTGCTCAGCACAGCCTGGTCCTAGACTCCCACGGGCATCAGGTGGGCCTGACCATGCGGGTGACGTGTCCGGCTTGTGCTTCCTTGCAGGACTGAGGCAGGGGCAGCACCGTGCTCGTGAGACCCCTGGCTCAGAGGCGGATCCGCTTTCTCTGAGGACAGGGAATTGCACTAGAGATGGCAAATAGGAGAGCTTGGGCTTGGAGCAGCATGGACAGTGATGCTGGACGGTGACGATGGACAACAGCTCTAGAGCTCTTTGTTAGGATGAACAAGAAAGAAGGCTCTTGCATTTAAAGCATGAGGCCCAGATTTGGGAGTGATCATTCCATCCTTGTTTCCCAGGAAGCCTCCGGCCCTTTGAGCTGGGGTGGGAGATGCTCAGTGCTGTTCGGGATGAACCCCGGCGGCGCAGGGCACCAATGCGCCGTCAAGAGTGGGAAAACACGGTCAAGGCAGAGACTGCAAACTCTTCGAATGTCACTGCCCATCTTCCTGGGTCTGACCCGTGTGTTCAGCCCCCAGCCCGCGGTGCCTCTGCGGCACTGGGAGCCCACAGCCACGCAGGCAGCTCCTCCTGCGCGTGGGGCTGCAGGTACAAGTGCATGGGGATGAGATGATGCTTGTCCACTCAAAGCCAGAGGGGGAAAAGGGCCTCTTTTCCCCTTGGACAGAATCCAAAATTGCTATCTTTCCTTGTGCAGCCCAGCTCCCTCCCCAGCCCCAACCAATAGCTACGTGAACTGAGATTAGGACAAGCCGTTGCTACTGTATAAAAATCCCTGGGGCAGACTGCAGCTCCACTTCCTCATCACTGTTCAGGGAAACCCCAGGCAAAACCTCCCGCTCGACACCATGGTGCACTGGACAGCCGAGGAGAAGCAGCTCATCACCGGCCTCTGGGGCAAGGTCAACGTGGCCGAGTGCGGTGCCGAGGCCCTGGCCAGGTAGGTCCCGCTCCGGGGCATTGGCTGGGCTGACCCCGGGGTAGAGAAACTGTGGCGATTTTCTGTGTGTCGGCTTGTGTCCTTCCGTCTCTCCCCAGGCTGCTGATCGTCTACCCCTGGACCCAGAGGTTCTTCGCTTCCTTCGGGAACCTCTCCAGCCCCACCGCCATCTCTGGCAACCCCATGGTCCGCGCCCATGGCAAGAAAGTGCTCACCTCCTTCGGGGAAGCCGTCAAGAACCTGGACAACATCAAGAAATGTTTTGCTCAGCTGAGCAAACTCCACTGTGACAAGCTGCACGTGGACCCCGAGAACTTCAGGGTGAGCCCTGCTCGGAGTCCAGCCTCAGCCAGGCAGAGGATTCTGTGCTCTGGGGGGGGATTTAGGGGTCCTGAGGTGTCTGACAGTTGGTGAAACCCAGAGAGAAACCCTGAGGCTGCCAGAGCCTGGGAGCCTGCTGAGGGCAAGGGGCGGTGGGGGGGAAGGGGGAGTGATGAGGCTTATGTGGGGAGAATAGAGAGGAATTTTGAGGCTGGGATCTGTGAGAGGAGGGACCCAGGTGGGCGAGGTGGATGGGGATGAAATACAGAGCTGAACACGTGGCAGAAGGAAGCAACGTTGTCTTGGAGCAAGAGGAGACCAGAAGGGAAGACACCAAGACAGGGTTTGAGGTGAAGTCCCCAATAACCCGTGTCCACGTGCAGATGCCCGGGTGGTGCCACGGTGGGGAGGGATGTGGGAGGCAGCACCGGGCTGACGGCTTCTCCTCCCTCCATTGCCAGCTCCTGGGTGACATCCTCATCATCGTCCTGGCCGCCCACTTAGGCAAGGACTTCAGCCCCACGTGCCAGGCCGCCTGGCAGAAGATGGTCCGTGTGGTGGCCCATGCGCTGGCCCATGAGTACCACTGAGCCTCCCGCAAGCATTCCTGCCTGGCGATGCTCCCGGAGAAACATCCTTTGGTTCTGCTGGTCTCTAATTGCCAAATAAACACCAACTGCTTCAGCCGTGAAGAGGTGTCCGCCTCTCTGTGGGAATGGGGTGCTGGGGAACAGGACGGGGATGCTCACACATGCGGGGTGACACGAGCCGCGCTCTTGTCTATGAATTCGCACAAGTGAGACTTGTCTCAGCGGGAGAATCCAGGGAACATTCAAGGCAAAACCCAAAGAAACACACTATGGAACACAAACAGAAATACTCTGGTGCTTTTTTTGAGACACCAGGTAACATATCTGGGTTTAACGTTTTAAGTCTTTTAGAGATCAAGTGGAACAAAACTTTGGAAAAAACGTGGAGTGGGAGGAGTGGCAGTGAGATTAGTTTCTCCTTTGTAACTTCCTTCATGGAAGGAAAAATGCTTTTTTTTTGTTTTTCTTATCTAAATTATTATAATTCTCAGGTTATTAAAGTCAGAATGTAATAGACACAATTATCTATCATGGTAAAAAACGTGCTAAGAATGGTAATTTCATGTACAGGAAGGACAGAGCATCTGCTTTCACTGGCCCCTACCTCTAACTTCCCACAAGTAAAAGAACATTCCCTGCCCAGCCTCCATGCCACGCAGAGGCCCGTGGCCCTCACCAGCCTCCTGTCCTCCTTTCAGGCTCGCAGCACCGAGAGCAGCTCAGGGACACGTCTGGGGGTTCTGGGTGGGCAGTCCCCCTTACCAGGGAGGAGGCAGAGCGAGCGGCTGGGGAGCGGTGTCACCCCCAGGCTCCTTCGGCCAAGGTTGCCCCTGAGGTCAGCAGGCAGAGGAGATCTGGGGCAGCCATGGGGAAGGGTGGCAGCCCGTGGCCCATGGCCAGTGCAGACACGTTGCTCCACGGCCATCCAGACCCCTCCGGAGCAGCCTGGCCCCACAAGCTCCTGCATCTGACCCCAGCGCCTACAGCCCGCTCCGCTGGGAGCAGGAGCAGACGTGCAGCCCCAGGAAACACGACTGCCTCTCCCACACTGTGTCTGGCCTGTGGGAGACAAAAAAACAGGCCTGCGAGAAACACGGACTGAGAAAAACTGAGAAAAATCCTTCTCTCCCTCATCCGAGAGGGATGTGACACTGCCCCGCATCTGCAGGGACCCCAGCACACCCAGTCTGCCCACCTCCACTGCGGCCCTGGCGAGCTGACACCCTGCAGACAATTGCTGTGCCCTGTGTTACAACATTTCCCTTCCAGCCTTGCTTGACCCTCACTAACACTCCCTTTGAGACAGAAGCTCTCGCTCCCACGGTTTTCTTAGCGTTACCCTCAAATCAGCAAACTGTTGAAGAGTTGATGGGAAAGAACAGGGAGAACCCAAAGCCAGGCAGGTCTGGCAAGAGGATGGCAAAGAGAAACTGCTCGGACATGGCTGGTGCCTTCAGAGGGGTGACCCAACAGCCCCACTCCGACTCTTCTGCCTAGCCACCACACAGCCCGCCGGGTTTTGCGCCATCCAAGGGGCACCAAGCCTCGCAGGCACCTTCCTCGAGGGCCCACGCGGGCCTCGCGCGGCGCCGTGCTCAGACTTCGAGTGGAGATAAATGCCACCCTTCATCAGGGAGGTGCAGAGCTGGAAATCAAAGGCCAGGGGGAGGGCGGCTCGCCAGCCCGTCCCAGCGGTGGATCTGGGCATCTTGCCCAGGGGCCCCACCCTGATGCTGTGTCCCCTCCCTTGGGGTGCCAGGGCTGTGGGGGGCCCCCCCGGGGGGGCCAGCCAATGGAGGGGTGCACAGGGAAGAGGAGGGGCCCAGTGTAGTGTATAAAAATGGGGACGGGGAGAGCCACTCGCCAGTGTGCGATCCCCTTGGGAGCAAGAGCTGAGACTTCCTCCGTACCCGCCGGCAGCCACACGCCACCCTCCACCCGTCACCATGGTGCACTGGTCAGCCGAGGAGAAGCAGCTCATCACCGGCCTCTGGGGCAAGGTCAACGTGGCCGAGTGCGGTGCCGAGGCCCTGGCCAGGTAGGTCCCGCTCCGGGGCATCGGCTGGGCTGACCCCGGGGTAGAGAAACTGTGGCGATTGCGTTCGGAAGCGTTAACGTGTCTGTTGTCGGCTTGTGTCCCTCCGCCTCTCCCCAGGCTGCTGATCGTCTACCCCTGGACCCAGAGGTTCTTCGCTTCCTTCGGGAACCTCTCCAGCCCCACTGCCATCTCTGGCAACCCCATGGTCCGTGCCCACGGCAAGAAAGTGCTCACCTCCTTCGGGGATGCCGTCAAGAACCTGGACAACATCAAGAACACCTTCGCCCAGCTGTCGGAGCTGCACTGCGACAAGCTGCACGTGGACCCCGAGAACTTCAGGGTGAGCCGTGTTTCCCCACACCGTGTCCCTGCAGGCACCTTGTCCCCCAGCCCCAAGCCCCAGCACACAAGGGATTTACCCCAGAGATGCCGGTGCAGGATGAAGACGGGCTGGTGGTTGGGGCGAGGGGGAGATGTGGGAGAGGAACAAGGCAGGGAAGGGACCACCCCGGGTGAGGAAGCGCCCAAGGAGCTGGGGGGTGGTTATGGGGAGGCTGTCTGAAGGGTGCAAGCGAGGATGCACGGGAGACGGGAAGGTCGTGAGGAGGAGGTTTCAGTGTGGAAAGGGAGAGGGAGAGTAAAGCAAAAGCAGTTGTTGAGCAGGAAGAGGTTTGAGCCAAGGGGAAAGTGAAGGAGCAAGAGGGAAGCTTGGCACGGAGGAGAAACGTGAGTGAAGAGCAAGAGGTGGCAGCTAGATGCCCAAAGCAAAAGAGGA
>NW_020799094.1:8125-12793 GCF_003259725.1 Athene cunicularia
TGTACCAAAGCAGTGGCATGCATTTAGGTGTACACTGAAACTAATTCGTATGTGCAACCTTTCATTTGTGTTATGTAGAAAAGTCTGTTATTTCATTTTCTGTTTATGATGCATGGATACCTAATAATGGTAGCTATTACTTTTCTTTTACATCAGTTAGAATTTGAGAAAAAAAAATACAGATTTGGGTCCTCTCTGGTCCTTCGTGATGAAAATATGAAAAATATCAATTGGCATTCACTGAGAAGTACAAAATTAAGGATAGATGAAAACCATTAGTGGTTAGATTTAAAAATTATGAAGCAAGGTAAATTTTAGCTGTCTGAAGGGTGCAAGCGAGGATGCACGGGAGACGGGAAGGTGGTGAGGAGGAGGTTTCAGTGCGGAAAGGGAGAGGGAGAGTAAAGCAAAAGCAGTTGTTGAGCAGGAAGAGGTTTGAGCCAAGGGGAAAGTGAAGGAGCAAGAGGGAAGCTTGGCACGGAGGAGAAACGTGAGTGAAGAGCAAGAGGTGGCAGCTAGATGCCCAAAGCAAAAGAGGAGTGGGACCTCGAGGGAGAGAAAAATTTTGGCTCCCACATCCCTGCAGCTGAGAGGGGAAGAAACCTCGACATCTGCCCTGGCGGCTGGCAGAGATCCCGCCATGTCAGCACGAGCTCGTGCCCCGGCCAGGGCACGTTGCAGGGCTCAGTGCCGGCTCCTGCCGTGCTCGGCTCCGTCTTCTGCTAGGGAGGAACCCCCAGACAAAGCCTGAAGGGAGAAAGAAAAATTTAATCAACAGAATTTCTGGATAGTGCTTGGTTTCTCTTCCCCTAGCAGTAGCAGACCCTGAATCTTTAGAGCAAGGGCAGAGAACAGGTCTCAGGTACATCTTAAAAAGGGCTCCAGGGACATTTCTGAGCTGAAAAAACGCCGGGGGGGTTCCCTGGGTCTAATGCGAGCGCTCGCGTGGGGTTCTGTGGGCTCCTGGGCACTGCTAACCCGTGTGTCCTCTCGCCCCCCCAGCTCCTGGGTGACATCCTGATCATCGTCCTGGCTGCCCACTTTGCCAAGGATTTCACTCCCGAATGCCAGGCCGCCTGGCAAAAGCTGGTCCGTGTGGTGGCCCACGCTCTGGCCCGCAAGTACCACTAAAGCGTCAACAGGAAAACCCCGGCAGCATCCTCCGGCTGCGTGTTGCGCCCTGGCTGACACGCTGCGCTGGAGCTGACAGCTTGTAACACCCAAATAAAGCTCATCTTGTGAAGTCTCCTCTGTGCTGTGTGTCCCTGAGAGGACGGAGGGG
The DNA here is from genome assembly GCF_003259725.1 of Athene cunicularia. NCBI lineage: Eukaryota > Metazoa > Chordata > Aves > Strigiformes > Strigidae > Athene > Athene cunicularia. The sequence goes on from NW_020799094.1 coordinate 9,408, forward strand.
TCGGGGGGGACGGGGACCTGGGGCACTGGCGGGTGGATCGGGGTGTAAGTTTGAGCAGGGTGAGTGTTTGGCTCCCAGAAAATGCCACTTCCCTTCTTCATTCTGTGTGGGGTTTTTTGGGGGGGGGGATTGTGTAGGATTTGCCTCTGAAAATCGTACTTAGCATTGGGTAGGCACAGCCCCGCTCCCTCGGTGGTCACACACTGGGAGGTTTGCTGTGAGGAACCAGCCGATATTTTACTGTGAAACCCGCGTGTATTCTTGCAGGCAAGGGGAACTTGGAGGATTCATATTTTTTAGAGAGGATAAATAAAGTGAAAACTTTAATCTACCCTGGCTCGTTCCTGGCGTAAAGCCTGTAAGAAATCAGCTGACTCATGCTGGCCAAGCAGCCAGCTGGGTGGGGGTAGGTTTTAGATAAACATTTTGCTATCAAGACCTGCCCAGACTTTGTTTATGCATTTCTTCTTCACCCTGTGCCGCCCATTCTGCAGTTACGGGGGTCCCAACCCTGCTAACGGTGGTGACTACCCATAATTTTCGTGCTGTATCAATCATGGCTCTGCGCCCGCAGAGTGTTTTGGGTGTTTAACTGCAGGGCAGGACTCTCGGGTGCAGAGTTTGTTCTTGGCGTGGGAAGCACCGTCTGCCCTGCCTGAACGGAGCTTAGCTGGAAGGACGGGCTCACTTTTTAGGAGGGAAGAGGGGGCACAGCTCTATATCCCAGGGACTCTGACAGCCTGTTTGCGCTGTGTCCTACCCCCACTTCACCCACACTTGCAGACATCCCACTCTCTGCCCCTGAGCCACTCGAGGGTATTAAATAAATGCCCCTTCTCACACACAGGACTCGAGGGGAGAGGCACTTTGCTTCTGGTGTCAGAGCGGACACTGAGAACATGAGAAGATGATCCGTAGCAAGTCCCAAAGTGTTCTCCTCCCTGCAGGGGTCTGGGCAGGCACAGTGCGGTGTCTTGCTCGGGTGCTCAGGGTCCCAATAAACCAGATTCTGACATGATTTGTCATAGGTTTCATGCCAGCTATTCGTAGACATGATTGTTCATAGATTTCAGGAAGAAATGACTGAATTATTTGAACAAGTAGGTCTCCTCCTGCAGGCGGGGTGTTGGGGTAGGAAGGAGCCGAGCAGAGCTCTGGGGTTAGACCCTACAGCAGGGCAGGGCTGGGCTCCTCCCCGTGCCAGGGGTCCTGCTGGGGTGCTGGGGTACCCCCTCCCGGGAGCAGGGACGAGGCTTCCCACCCCTGCACCCCCAGCAAACGGATCCTGGGGGTGTCCTCCCCCCAGGCTGCTTCACCTGCCCACATTGTGTGTCCTGTGTGATGGCAGGACGCGGCTGCGGGCCGGCGGGTCCTGGGGGGGCCGATAAAGTGGTGGAGGGGGTTGGCACTGGCACCATTCTGCCTGCACGTTCCCTCCCCAGCACACCCCAGGTTCCTCAGCATGCTCCAGCACACCAGCCCGCGTGCACTGGGTTTTCTTGAGAAAAGGCAGATGTACGCAAATCAAATGAGGATTATCCATCCCTATTCCATTGAAAAAAAGTCTACATCTAAAGGGGAAAAGAGATATTATCAGGATGAAAATGGGCCTCTGTTTTCTTGCTTTGTTTTCTTGTCTCACAGGGGATCAGGGACAGGACAAGAGGGAACGGCTGGAAACTGCCCCAGGGGAGGGTCAGGCTGGGCAGGAGGAGAAAATGTTTCCCAGCAAGAGTGGTCCGAGAGTGGAACAGGCTGCCCGGGGAGGGGGGAGTCCCCATCCCTGGGGGGTTTCAGGGCCGTTGGGATGAGCTGTGGGGGATGTGGGGTAGGGGAGAACTTTGTGGAGTCGGGCTGAGGGTTGGACTCGCTGATCCCGAGGGGCTTTTCCAACCTGAAGGGTTCGGGGATTTTATGATTTTAATTTTCTTTCTTTTAATGGATTTTCCTTCCATTCCTGTGTTTCAGGAAAAGGCTAAGGCGGCAGGGGGTGGTCCATGGAGGAGAAAGGCTAGCCCTGATGTCTGGAGAGAATCCTGCTGAGCGCTTTAACTCTGCTGCAATCCAAACCCCCACCTCCTACCCTGTCACTAGTCCAGCCAGACCCAGTGACTTACTCAGCCCAGTCCAACTCCTAACCTGGCTCAAAGCTCCTGTGCTTGCAGCAGGGACTGTGTTTCTTGGGGGTTTATGCAGCAAATAAAAGAAGAGATCCACCCCCCCACGCAAGGGTGTTGCTCCTGGTGAGGGCTCATCACCCCCGCTGTGCTCGGGGGGGGTCCTGGGGGGAAAATTCACCCCCCTGGCAGAGGAGGCTGGGCACAGCCCAGCTGAACGTGGGGGAAAATGTGAACTATGGCAAGGGCAGGATAGGGAGGGAAAGGCCTTGGGCTCCTCCCGGGGCTGGGCATCCCTCAGCTGAGCTTTTGCTGCTTTTTGCGCCCACAGCAGATCCTGCAGTGGCAAACCTTGTGCTCAACAACCATTTCACCTGCCCTTTAGGGATGCGGATGGAGGCAGAAATGGGATGAAAGGGGTGATGCTGTCTGACCCCTGCTCCCTGTCCAGCAGCGCTGCGCCCGGCTGGTCCTCCTGCATCTGAGGGGACAAGGTTTGGGTGAGCTTCTTTCTGCTCCAGAAGGGACAAGTGAACCAAGCGGGCCAAACTGTGTTACGGGAGGACAGGAGGGTTAATGCAGGTTTCAGCTGCGAAGCCTGAGCATCCTCTGAACACCCCCAGCATTGCCCCCAGCTCCCGGGGGTGCCAGGAGACTGTGGCAAACCCCTCCGGGCTGCTCTGCATTTTGGCCGGGACATTCCGCTGACAGAGGCTGAGGCAAGGCAGATGTAAAGCCCCCGGGAGAGGCGAGGTGCAGGGCTCGCCAAGTGCACGTGGAGTCCTGCTGGACTGTCGCACCGTGGCTTGGGCAGCCCCTCCTCTGCCAAGGGGCCCTCGTCTGGTCCGTGAGATGGAGAATTGCCTGCACGGAGGGGAAGGGACAAAGCTCTTGAGCTCAGGATAACCAGAGGCCCCTTCTCAGCGTGCCACACCCTGGCCACCCCCTTCTGCTCCCCCGCTGGTGGGGACCCCCCCGCCGGCCCCAGCCAATGACCCCCCGGGGAAGGACGGGGAGGAGCTGCGGGCAGGGGATAAAAGCCTCCGTGGGGTCTGCAGCTCAGCTACGGGGTCTGTGTCCTCCTGCGACGCCGAGCGAAGCCTCCACCCGCCACCATGGTGCACTGGACAGCCGAGGAGAAGCAGCTCATCACCGGCCTCTGGGGCAAGGTCAACGTGGAGGAATGCGGTGCCGAGGCCCTGGCCAGGTAGGTCCCGCTCCGGGGCATCAGCTGGGCTGACCCCGGGGTAGAGAAACTGTGGCGATTGT
>NW_020799094.1:12843-30373 GCF_003259725.1 Athene cunicularia
GAGACAGCAGTTTCCCCCACTCCGCGGTGCGCTCTCATGTCACTCCCTACCAGTGCGTGCACGGGGGCCTGTGGAGAGAAAACCCTCGCAAAGGGCCCCGACACCCAGGCGGGTGGCAGGGAGGGTGGCAGGAGCGATGAGGGATTGCAGAGAACCCCCATCTCTTCTCCCTCGCTGCGTTAATGGGAAACACGGTGAGGGCAGCACTACCCAGGGCACAGGGTCCCCAGCGTGGCCCTCGCTGCACTCGGGGACCTGGCACCTACCTTGCCCTGCTCTAGGGCTGGCGGGGGGGCACCATCTGCTTTTAGAGCGGCTGATACAGGAGAAAACCTTTGAACTCTGACTCTCGTGAGGTTCAGGTTCTTCTCCCCTGCCCCAACAGGAGTATTTGCCATCCTGATGCACAGAGCAGAGCCTCACCCCCAGGCACCCACGGTCCCAGAGAGCCCCCTCTCCCCAGGCTGAGGGCGTCCAGTTCCCAACGTCACCCACCGAACAAATCCCACCACACTAACTGCCATCGGGGCTTTGCTGTGCCTGGCCATCCTCCTCCCATCCGAGGGGCCGTCGCGGTGCACGGGCTGAGGCTGCGGGTCAGGCTGCGCCATTCGTTCGTTGGGACAAAGGTGACAAGTTCAAATGTTTTAGCTATTTTATTATATAACACAGGAAAAACCATAGAAATAGTAAGGGCTGTGCTTATCTTACTCTTAAGTCTTGTCTTAGACCAAGACTGGAGACTCCTCACACAAGGGGGCTGACAACCAGCGCTGCTTACAGCATCCAGCACAGCAGAGTCTGATGGAAGTTTCTAGAGTTACCAGGGAGAACACAGTTGTTTTGGGTCATGATCTTTCAAAACATCCTCTCACGTCACTGGGCTCAGCAGGTTTTTGTACAGGGAATAGCGCAGCTCCTGCAGAGGCCGCACAGGCAACAGCAGCACAGCCCACGTGCCGGCCCTGCTTCGAGAGGGGCATCAGTCAAAACCCCTGGAGCGCCCAAATTATCCCGTGGTTCTGCAGTCTGCGAGGCGCCTGCCCGCTCTTCTCACCTACGGCTTGTTTAGAGGGGGCCCATAAAGAAACAAGCTGATGGTGCCCTTATAAATCTGCTTAGTTTGGGTGCTGTAAAGGACAGGATGGGAGAGGGGTGCGAGGAGGTGTGGATGGGGTGCCATCGGGGTGCAGAAGACGGGGGTGCCTCTCTCCCCGATCCATGCAGGATGGGCTGGCCAAGTTCTGGGATGAAGGCGGCTGAGACTGCACAACCCTCAGGCCCTTGTTCTTAGAGGCAATGCTGAGAGATGTCACGAGGACCACGATGGAGGACAACAAAACGGAGATCTGAACCCACGGTGGAGGAAATGAGGTTTGGGGCATCGATGGTGTTGAATGCCACCTCTCTGGAGGGCAGCCGGGTCACTGGGGGATGGGACAAGGGGGATGGGACAAGGCGCTCCCTGTCACCAGGCAGCCAGAGGAGAGGGAGGACCCGGGTACCGCCAGGACCGTGCTCCTCTGTGGGTGCGTCAGCCCTATTCCGTCTGCCTTTGTGCCTGTTGGCATGGCCCTACAGCTCCGAGGGGGGCAGAGGGCCACCAGCCTGGTGAGGGGCACGGCAAAAAGCACCGTCGACTGCTGAAAGGTGAGGGAACAGATTAGGAAGAGCTGAGACACGCCGGGGTACAGGCTAACAGCCGTGAGCCAGGACTGCAGCACCCCTGGCACGGTGGGGAGACACAGCCCAAGGTTGGGGAGGGCCGACACAGGGGGGACACGATGCAGGGCTGGCAGAGGCTTGTCTAGCGTAGAGAATAACACAATTTCCAATGATGAACAGAAAAAAATTGAGGTGGAAATCTGGGGTAGGATGTCCTTCAGAGCCAAGGAGTGTGGTGAGCAGAGAGGCTGTGAGCACGAGGCTGGTGCAGCGCTCACCCCCACGAGGTGCTCTCGGGGTCCTCTCCTTCCTTCCAAACTGCAGCCTGCGCAGCCCAGGTTTAGTTCAGGTCTCGTTTAGGCCTGACAGAAAACTCCTGAATCCCTACGCATTGCATCACGCAGCCCTGAACTGATGGGAAGATCAGACGGGCAGGTTGATGGATCGTTCTCCCCTTTCAGGGCAGCACCGCTCCAGCCGGAGGCAGCAGGTTGCCACAGCAAACCCCCGATGGAGGAGCACACGATATCACTTTGGGAAGAGAGGAAGGGAATTTCCACAACAACAGCGCAGACTAACAGCTGCAGAGATTTCACGAGAGGAGGGTTGCTTCTTGTGACAATTGGTGGGAAAAGGCATCAGTAAATAATGTTTAATTACATAAATCAGAAACCAGTTGCCATCCGTGGCTGCTCTTCCTCGGCCATCGCGAGATGTCACCTCCCCTCCCGGAGCCTTCCCATTTATCTCATAACAGACATCGTTTGCAGTTTTTACAGGTGTTAAGAAAAAGAATGAGTCAAATATCAGGGCTAGGATAATTGACAGAGTCTGTGCAGTGAAAACCGTGGTGGTGGGTTCTGTGCTTGCGAGAGCAGCATTTGTGTTTCCTCTACAGTGAAACCCTCTCTTTAACTGCTGTGCCGTATTGCCTGGAAATGGAACCTTAAAAACTCCTGCCTAAAAATATAATGAATTAATCAAACTCCAGAGCCTTTTAAGGAGTTCTGATTCTGAGTTTAATGTCACTCTAAGAAGCAGGTTAACCAGAGGACTATCAGGTAAAATTATTTTTATCTGTCCTGATCCCCATGCTTATCAAAATAACAGGAGCAGGAAAAAAAAAAAATCAGTTCTCTTCACTCAGCATAACCCAAAAATACTCTTTAAGTGGCTCTGTGCTGCCCCTCCTGGGGCTATATATAGCGTAAGGCACGATTTCCTAGCTCTAGAGGGAATTCTGTCAGGATCGTCAGCATAATAGAGCATTTCAGAGACAGGCCTTAACAGCCGGTGGGACCGGGATGCCATCACAACGAAACCCAGCCAGCCGTGTGATACCTTTGTTGTGTTCTCCCGCACTACTCAAAATGAGGGTGAACGGTAACATACCTGTTCCGATTTAGCAAAAGATGCTTTATTGCTTTTGAGAAGTAAATAAACATGCTGTTTTCTCCAAGAAATGGTATGGAAATAGCCAAGGTACCCAACGGCTCCGTGCTCCTGCAGCAACCATTTCTGGTAGTTTTTCACACTCCACGTTACGGAGATGTTTGGACAGAAAATCCGTCTGTGAAACACGGGGGATCCTTTGCAGCTTGTCAAGCCCGAAAGAGAGGGCTTAAGCTATAGGGGCACACGCAACCCCGTGGGTGAGGCTGGAGGGCTGGGGCCACTCCGCTGGCTGTTTCAGCCACAGTGTGCAAGGGCTGGCTGGGAACAGGACCGTAACTTTTTTCCTGCGTCACTAGAAAAATACGATGTCATGGCAACTGCAGTACTACTGCAAAGAACCTCAAGAAACGCCATTTGGATACGAAGAGATTTTCGATCCATTCCCTTTGGTAACTTCAGACAAACAAAGGTTTGAAACCCCGGAATGATTTGTCGTAGCTGATCTGCCTCATCTTTTCTTTTTTCCTCCCGCCTCTGCTCAGTGCCCTTACAGCCCAAATTCTCTTCAGTCAGAAAACAGACACGTGCTTGCCTCCCATCCCAAACCAGAAATGATAGGGATAGCGTTTCTGAGACGATGACGAGTTTCTCTTTCACACCCCAAAGACTCATCTGGCTGGAAGTGCAGGAGTTTTCACTGTCTGGCACAAAGTGAACTCAGAGACCAGATTTTGCTCTTGTTGGCAGCCTTTTATCACGTGTCCTTCGACCTTTCTTTGCCCAGGCTAAAGGGCCGCTGCTGTGCGCACAGATGCCCAGGCTCCACTCCACAGGAATTAAGAATTCCTGCAGTAGACCCATGCATCCACCACCCAGTAACAGGCACCGTGGGAATTACAGTGATTAGATAAACCCACACACCGAACCGCAGCGGCTGGCAGGTGCTGGAGGAGCCCCACGGCTGTGTGAGTGGCAGGGAGGGCACACCGGCCCCCCGAGAGCAGAGCACCGTCCCACCGCAGGGCACGTTCCCTCCTTCTACCTGACAGACCCCAAACGGAAGAACCATCTTCTGGAGACTCCCCAGCTTCACTGCAGTGATGACTAAGCTTGCCCAAAGCCTGCCGTGGTGCTCAGCCACCTGTCGCTCCAGCTCCGCGGCTCTGACCAGCATTTCCTACCCGTCTGATGACCCTTGGGTTTGCTCTTGCAGCCTTCGGCCCTGTGCCGCCCCCAGCAGCTCCAGGTACGAAGGGCAGGACCATCCCCTGCCTGGACCACGTAGCTGGTTGGCATTTCGTGGCCCCAGCCCTCACAGCAGGTCCCAGGTGACTGTCACTGAGATTTCACACAGGCATTACAAGACCAGACAGACTCCTCCGCATGGGAAACACCAGGAGCGTGGTTCCTGTCCCTCTGCCTAAGGCCTTCAGCCGAGCAGAGGTAAGGGCATCTGAAGGGTCAATGCGCCTCCATGCCAGCCGCGCTTCATCATTCGTGTTTTAATTTTGGGTGGGTCATTTTCCATTCAGGTTTTGTGATAAGGGGTAGCTTAGGTTCACAGCTGGCTTGTTGGTCTATCACCATGCATTCCTATGGCTGTTTCAGGCCATATCCGTCCCTCCCATCCATCCATCCATCCATCCATCCATCCATCCATCCATCCATCCATCCATCCATCTCCTTCTGTTGTGGTTTAACCCCACTGATGTTCAGCAAATGGCCCCCCTTCCTCCTTGCCTGTTTTGCCAGTTATCAGGCCTAGCAGAAAGGACACAGCCAGCCTCAAGATGAACCAATAACCAGACTGTACTTGACACAAAAGGGTCAGTACATGGGTGAGCACTGGGGGTACAAACAAGCCTATCAGGTCATACATAATCAACATCAATCCCAACAACGACACCGCACGACCAGCAACGGCTGCAATAACCAGTGACATGCAGCCTCCCGTAGAAGGGATGGGAGACAACCAGGTCAACAAGCCAAATGCATAAGACCGAGGAAGCCACACACAGCCCACGTTTACAAAGCCAGAGCTGCCTGGAGCCCAGTCCCAGGGAGGCGGGAGGTCCTTCCCCAGCAGGGAACTCTGCACAGGGCACCCACCTCACAGACAGACACTGCCCCTCCTGCCAGGGGTCTCGGCTGTTATCCCTGCGTGGGACCCCTGACCTTGGGTTACTGACTGCGGGACCCCTGGGGCTCCTTTACCCAACGGCTCTTCCTGCCAGGCCAGGGGGAAGCTTAAAGGGAACCTCACCACCCTCTGTGAAGGGCTGTGGGAATCACCCCTATGGCAACCTTCTTGTGGGGCTGGAACCCCAGCATTTCATTGCCCCAGTTTCATTGCTGAGCACGATGCCCCGTGGCATGGAACCCGCCTTTGCCCAGCGGGTCCTACCTGTGTCCTGTCCCCGTGCACCCCCAGCCTACTCGCTGGTGGGCAGGGTGAGCAGCAGAAGAGACCCTGGTGCTGTGTAAGTGCTGTTCAGAAGGAAATCGGACATCAGGGTTTTCTCAGCACTGTTTTGGTCACAAATCCACTACATCTTATGAGCTACTATGAAGCCAGACAAATCCAGCCCACCCTCCAAAGCCCTCACCTCGCCCCCAGGCAGCTATTCCAGCCCCCCCCTTGGCTGCGTGTTCCCTCTCCATCTATCCACACCCATTTCCATCATCTACCCCGATTTCTTCCCCGTCACAGCGTCTCCTCTCAGTGTTTTCCACAGCCCGGGCACCTCTTGCCGCAATCAGGGACCCTGCAGAGATGCAGCTGCGGAGTCCGGGAGGAGGGAGGGGGCATTTCTGCCGAGAGTAACACCCAGCGCTCTGACAGCGCCTTTCAGACAGGAGCTGAAGCCCCAAAGTCGAGCTTTAAGAGCTGCGTTTCCTCACGGGCTCTTGCACAAGACACAGATTATGCCCCGTCTGCTGACGGGATGCTGTTTGCTCCTGCCTCCGAAGCGGTGGGTGCTGAGCGTGCTTGGAGGTGGTGAGGCAGTTCCTGTGGGCCGCGTGTGCCCAGAGCCCGACAGACGGTGCGGCGAGGCGCGACCGAGCAGGAGTGCGCGGTGGCAGCAGGCTCCGCGCTCGTCCTCCTGGGCTGGGACTGAGCATCCTCCGGAGGCAGAGCGCCCACTCCTCCCCCGTGGCACAGCACCCAGCTGGGCTGTGGAAATTCTTCCTTTCCCTGCCTGCAGACGCGTTGCTTACGTGTCTCCACAAGGACGAGAATAAAAGGAGGATGGGAGCAGCAGGCCAGGAATATTCCTCCCTCGGCCTTGCTGCGGAGAGGTCAAGTGCAGGGGCACTGGGGGGTGGGATGCCCTCCTCCACAGGGGGAGTGGGGGAACTTTCCCCGGTTTAATGAATATTTACCCATCCCAGAATAGCTGAGGATGCACAGAGTGGACAAAGCGACCTTTTTATTTCCGTGGGACATCCAAAGCACATTCACAGATGATGAGGGTAAGGCGCACGTTCCAGTCTGCACACTCAGGTTCAAATACTTAAATCTCTGTTTTCACGTTGAAGATAAATAGAGCACCCTGGAAAGCTGTCTGCTAATTTAACTTATCAAGCTAATTAGTTAACCAGCCAAATCGGAAGTGGAGGTGCAGATGTCTGGAGCTTTGTCTGAGAACTGGGGCACTTGGAAATGTGTCTCATCCCATTTTTTGTGGCTAAACTAATGAGCTTAGCCGCATGCCCTCCAATTAAACAATGCCCTGTTCCCTGCTTATGCAGGCAGGTGGAGTGTGAATTCCTTGAGTGCCAAGGGCTGGAAAAGTTCATCTTCCACATCAGCCACTGCAGCCCCCGAAAAGAGCAGCAGACAAGCTAGGCAAATTAGCATAAGTTAGAAGAGCATTTTATAACTTTTTTTTTAATATTTTTTACTTATGACCCCAAAAGGTACCATCCCTGCAGTCCAAGCCTAAGCCCTTTAAGCACGGGTTTTCTTTTATGCTTTGTATTTCACACAGCAGCGTATTTCCCTGAGGTATCCGTGGGCTGTGGATTGGAAGCTCTCGGCTGACAGTTCTGTAGAAGGAATGAGAGCCGGGTTTGTGTACAGGTTGCTGAATTCTACTCATGACTGCTAGCTGTAATAACAACGCCCCTGCTAAGAATTATGGTTGTTGTGTATATTACTAACACACATATCAACTGAAATACGTGTCGCTTTGGATAGCTTGATGGGCTGTCAGTAAGAACTGCAGTAATGGCAGCAGCAATTAGAATAGTAAATAATCTGTGAAGGGAAATGGTAATGTTCTAAATCTGCCAATGCTACGGTCCAAACTCAGCAGCCGGGCGAGGGGTGGTGGTTTGCAGAGCTCCAGGCAGGGCATCCCGCACAGGGGCAGGGGTGGAAATCTGAAAATCCATCGAGCAAGCTGAGGGAGCTGACTGGGCAGGCTGGGACCTGCGAGCAGGGACAGACAGACCAGAGCCTGGGGGGGCAAGGGGCATCGCATCCTGCCGTGACAGCCCCCGGCAAGGGGAGGGCTGCGCAGAGGAGGAGGGTGGGGAGAGGGACCATGGTCCCCCCGCAGTGTCCCACATGGGGTGCGTGGGGTGAGGCTGCGCCTCGGGGCCAGGGAGCGAGGGGCAGGGCTGCAGACCCCAGGTAGGAGCTGGAGAGGGACCCTCGGGGAAGCGGAGTGCCAGGGAAGGATGGCAGTGCTCACAGAAGAGGCTGCAGCCATGTCCTGGGAGGGAAGTAGCCCCAGTGCAATAAATGGCGTTGGGATTGACTTTATAGGTGAGGAGCCTGGGGAAAATAAAGCAGAAAAAAAAGGACTGAGCTGGCACTGTCCTCATCAATGCCCTGGCACATCTTCAGGGAGGAGAAAAGAAATGAGATCTGCACACCGAGACACTGGGCTGTGCATTTTTATTGCCCTGCGAAATCTAATCCTGCGTTACCTTTGAAATGCTGATGAAAAGGGACTTTTTTATGGCAGGAGATGTCAGCACGCAGCAGCGTGGCCCCAAGGAACAGCAGCTGTGCCCCGGCTTTCCTGCTGACCGGGGGCTCCTTCCCACCACTGGCTTTTGTCCCCTTGCTGTCTGACGGGTCTCATCACAGTGCTGGGAAATGGGAAATGGCACCATCCTGCTCACGCTGAGAGCGAATCGAAGGCTCCCCCAGCCCCTGTGCTGCTTCCTTCGGTGCTGGCCGCGGGGGCCCCGGCTCTGCCCGCCCTCTCCTCAGTGCTGCCTCGGCACCGGGTGCTTCTGGCCATGGCCTTTGATGGCTACGCGGCCATCTGCTGCCGCTGAGATACTCCTCCACGCCGGGACTGCAAAGACTGGACATGATGCTGCTGGCGAGCACAGACTCTGCCCTGAACAGCCTCTCTGGCCTAACCCTGGGGCTGTTCCTGCCCCAGACACGGTGCCCGTCTCCTCGTCCTACGCCACGATCAGCACCACCTCCGGAGAGGAGCAGACCAAAGCCCTCGCGACTGCGCTATCCTCATCCACGTCCCTGTGGTCAGCCTGTCCATTATACACCCGTACAGGAAGAATGCTGCACCCCTCAGCCACAACATCTGCCTTTTTGTCCCGCCTGTGTTGGACCCCATCACCTACAGCATGAAAAACAAGCCCGTCTGCAACAGCCTCCTCAGGCTCCTGTGTCATGGCCAGCAGCCCAGGAGTCACTGAGGGGTGGGAAGCTTTTGCCTACGTGAAATGCCTGTGAAAGGTGACAGGTCGAACATAAGCAGGAATTTAAGAGAAAAGAGACCTCAATGGGAAGAGGACCTTGCATGGGACCCTCTAGCTGTCAGCAGAACACCCTAACTGCATTAAAAGCAGGAACCCAGCTAGGAAACAGGGCAACCGCTTGGTGCCCAAGGGTGAGAAGCAGACTCGGGGGTGATCAGGCCATAGCAGAGGAGCTCAGTGAATTCTCTGCGTCAGATTCCTACACTTGTACACTTTCACACTGTTGTCATGGCAAATGGATCAGAGGATCCTGATCTGTTCAAAGCAAATACGGAGGAGGGGTTTGCATCAAAGAAATGTCAGTTAAATAGCACTGACTCCCGGGACCAGATGTCATTCACCTGAGAGTCTGGAAGGAGCTCGGGGGTGACGCTGACGATGCTGGGCAAGGGGCATCCCTATTGCACGCGGTCACGGTGCTGCAGGGCGCGTCGGCCCCTCAACTCCACCTGCAAAAGGGGCTCCGTGGGCTTCCTGGGACCTGCTGGCTGGTGGGACTGCAGAGGCTCTGGTAAAGTCACCAAGCATGTGGGCAAGCACACAAGGGTAAAGCTCTGGCAGAGTCAGCCAGGCTGCTGCAAGGGCCAATCTGGGAGTCTGCTGGGCCCCGAGAGGGGCTCCAGCCCAAGAGACCCCGTGGCCGTAACACACACGGATACCCAAAAGCCTTTGACTAAATGCTTTTAATGAAATTAGGTCATAGGGGATTGGAGGAGCCCTCTTCCAGGGACGGGAAGGTCATCTGCAGCCCAGAGGGGAGTCAGCCGTGGCCTCCCCAAGGGATCTCTGCTGGGACTCGTCCTATCCCACACTCGCATCAGTGCCCTGCACGAGGGAGGGCACGGGGGACTCTCAGAGCTCGCAGGTGACACTAGGACGGAGAGCAACTCTCCTCTCTTTAATCGCAACAACAATAAAGTCTTGGCTCCATGCAGAAGGCATGTTTCCTTCTGCTGTAACAGCCCCAACACACACACACACACACACCCCCCACGAGACATGGCAACACCTGAACGGGGTAAGATGCTGTTTGGATCAGGAGGCCCACAGAAGTCAGTCTCAAAGCACGGCAGAGTGGTGGCGGGGGGTACGTAATACATCTGCTGACAGGTCTCCTGGGCTGCCGTGGGGACAGGGAAACCCCGTGAAGGTTTGTCACAGCCGGCGCTCAGCCCTGGAGCCCAGGGAGGGGGGCTCAGCCTGAGGAAGGCGGCTTCTGTTGTTTGGGTCACCCCAGTGAAATCTTATCAGGTAACGCGCAAAGCACCAACAGCCATGCGGCTCCCAGCCTGCCTTGGAATACGTAAGGTATTTTTTGTTATTTTTCCATCATTTCCCTTGGGTCTTCATTGTGCCTCTTCAGGCTTCAGTAAAGACCCGCGCTCCTTGGTTGTTCTCAGTCACGACAGCTTTGTGTGAGGAAAAAAAGGAGGCAGGATTTATTCCGGCCCTTCTGAGCCCCTCCTGGGCTGGTGGATGCTGCAGAGCCGTGAGGAAGGCGGCGACCTTCCGTGCACAGCAGGGCTGCCGCCAGCGCTGCCACCCGTGATTTGGTTTTACGTGCACAGTGCTGCTTTGCCCCTCCGCTTTCGAGGCTTGTGCCAAAGCCGTCCTGTCCAAACCAACGGCAATCAAAGGCGATTTCCTGGGCTGGGGCATGTGGTACTGCCTCGGCTGGGTTGCACCAGAGGGCAGAAAGTCTTGAGAGGTGGAATCCTGGATGAAGGGGGGAAGCAGACCTGGATCTTGCACAGAAAGCCAGCCTCCGGACTTGGGAGTCACGGCGGGAGTTGACCAGCCCTCGCTCTGCCTGTTCCTTGTCCCGCAGAAGAGCAAGAGAAAGGGCAGCGTGGAGATGCCCCGACCCGTGCTCTGCCACCGCCGGGTGACTCCCGCACCCAGATACCCGAGGTGCCTTCCGGGGCTTTATAAATGGGATTCCCATGTCCCTTCTGTGCAGGTGTGGCAGAGCACATCTCTGCTGGTTGTGAGCTTCACCCTCATTTTAGAACTCTTTTTTTTTTTTTAATAAAATTCTTTGCACCTCTATTTTCTTCCTTTCTGTGAACGAATATCAGGCTTGATCTTTTCCTTCCCTAAAAATAACCTTGACAGCAAAGACCTGATATGGGTGCCTTTGCACCAAGTGGTTTCTGTATCTCTGAGAGCTGGGCACAGCTGAGAACTCAGATAGCGCAGCAACATTTTGCAGGATTCAGCCAGCAAGCACTCACCCGCGCGCTGCCAGAAAAGCAGCCTAGCGAACATCTGCGAGCGCAAGAGCAAAGGGTTTCAGACTGGGATATTCTCGTACGGACGAACGCGAGCGCTGTTTTCCAGCACCAATGGAGTGAGCAATAAGCCAAATCACCCTGTCGCAGGGAGGAGGGCTCTGGCAGCTCCCCGCGGCGTACAGGCACTGCTTCTGCACGCTGAGATTTGAGTCCTACGCACCCACCTTGCCAAGCTGTACCACAGGCAGGGATTGTCCCTCCTCACGGGTGACTCTCCCCTCGCCGGGGCGCGGGTGCCTGCTGCGCAGCATCTCCACTGGTTGTCTGGACCCCACCAACCACCCCGGGGACCGGGCAGTTTGTCGCACCCCACTGCCCACCCAGCTGTGATAAACAGCCCTCGCTGACATGGCAAGGGTCTGAGGGTAACAAGCTCTTCCTGACGTGGGCACCCTCCCTTTAAAAACTAATGATCACCAGAGCACGAATACTGCAGTAACACTGACAAAGTTCTCTGAAGTGATGGAACAGCTGCCATGCCAAAAGCAGCCCAGAAAAAGCAGATCGCTTTGCCTTAAATATGGAGCAACACCCAAATAGGAGCCACCTGAGACCTTGCCTCCAGGCTGCCAGGGAACATCTTCACAGAGCCACAGAATCCCCGGGGCTCCCAGGCTCGCTGGGTGCTTCTGCTGCTTCTTTCGCTGTTGTTGTTGCTCCACGCTCTCAGCGGAGATGATGCAAACGGGCTGTTAAGAGCGAATGCCCGTGTCAAGTGGGAGGCTACTGTGGAATGGCTTTGGGTTAGCACCAGGAGCTAAATAAGGCTAGAAACCAGGTGTGAAGTCAAAGCAGGACTGGGATGTGGTGGTGGCTTCTGGTTTCAACGAGGAGATGCCGGAGAGGAGGGAACTTTCCTGGGAGACCCTCTGTAGGGGTGGGAAGGGCAGAGGTGAGCCTACCACGGGGAGAGAGCGATGGTGGTGGGATGCCCCTTTCCTGTGGCCTCGGGCACCATCATCAGGAGATGAAACGCCTGGAAACACTGGGCTGCCCACCAAAACATTCAGGTTTGGCCTTTTTCAGCAGTGGGACCATCTGTCGCCCTCGGATGTCAAAGCACCACCTCTGAGCTGTACACCCCCACCCCATGGAAGGGGCTGTGTCCCCGGTTCGGGGACAGACCCCCTCGCCTTTCCCTCCGCTTTCTCTGGGCAGCTCAGATGTAGCGTTAGCGTTGGCGGGGGGGCACTGCTGACCTCCCCCCAGCCCAGCAACCCCCCCTCCATACTGCCCAGTGACCCCGACTCACAGCCAGCTTGCTTTGTTTACAGAGAAGGGAATCTTAGAGAAGGAGCCTGAGCTGTTGGTGCCGAGTGTCTGATATCATGCGGCGGTGATGGCTCCTGTGCAGACATCCCGTAGGTCACAGGGAGCTCTCTGAGTCAGCCAGTCACGTACCTGACCAGCAGTGATCCCCTGCTGTCATCTCTTACTTAAAACCCCACATCTTAGAAGACGTCTCCCACTGCCACCAGAGGAGACAGCCCGGTGGAATGGACGGACATCGTCTGTATCATCAGTAAATTTGCAGGTGACACCAAGTGCAGCGGGAGCGTCGATCTGCGTGAGGACAGGGAGGCTCCACAGAGAGACCGGGATAGATCGGATCGGTGGCCAGCGTCACCAGGATGAGCTTCAACAAGGGCAAGTGCCAGGTCCTGCCCTTGGGCCACCACAACCCCCTGCGTGGCTACCGGCTCGGGGAGGGGTGGCTGGAGCTGTCTGGGGGAGAAGGGTCTGGGGGTTCTCACTGACCAGCACCTGAACAGGAGCCAGCAGCGTGCCCAGGGGCCAAGAAAGCCAACGGCCTCCTGGCTTGGGTCAGCACTGGTGTGACCAGCAGGAGCAGGGAGGTGACAGTCCCCTGTGCTCGGCACTGGGGAGGCCACACCTGGAGGGTTGTGTCCAGGTTTGGGCACCTCAACCCCAGAGAGATCTGGAGGGGCTGGAGCGAGGGCAGAGGAGGGCAACGAGGCTGGGGAAGGGCTGGAGAATCAATCCTGTGAGGAGCCAGGGAAGGAGCTGGGAGTGTTCAGGGTGAGGAGGAGGAGGCTGAGGGGAGCCCTCATCCCTCTCTGCAGCTCCTGACAGGACATTGCAGAGAGGCTGGGGCTGGGCTCTGCTCCCAGGGGATCAGGGACAGGACAAGAGGGAACGGCTGGAAACTGCCCCAGGGGAGGGTCAGGCTGGGCAGGAGGAGAAAATGTTTCCCAGCAAGAGTGGTCCGAGAGTGGAACAGGCTGCCCAGGGAGGGGGGAGTCCCCATCCCTGGGGGGGTTTCAGGGCCGTTGGGATGAGCTGTGGGGGATGTGGGGTAGGGGAGAGCTTTGTGGAGTCGGGCTGAGGGTTGGACTCGCTGACCCCGAGGGGCTTTTCCAACCTGAAGGGTTCGGGGATTCTGTGACGTTTGTCATGAGGGCAGCTTCATGTTCTTAATGAAAATGAAAACAACATTTTTTGTGGAGCCTGCAGATTAGTGGGGGTTCTACCTCACCCGAGCAGTCAGTCCACAGGAAATGGTGCAGCCCTGCTTTATGACTTGGGTGCTCTGAGACCAGCTGGCAGATGAACAGCAGTCCTATCTCTCCTCCTTTGGCTTCCCCCGCCTCTCGTCTGCGGTCCTTGAAAAGCTACTTCTGCTTTATCTGAAGAGAAAGGATGAACTGAGTTGAAATTTAAGTATTATACTGAAATGGTGCCAAAAAAATACTCATTTCCCATTTTGTCTGCAGCCTAACACCTGCTTCGCTTCAGCAGAAGCGCATGTTCTCTTCCTGGGGGTCCCGCTCCTGCTTCCCCACCGGAATCCAGCTCACGGATTGATAACAGAGCCCGAGGCTCCTCGCGGGTGGCCACGATAGTCGGGGCTGCTCTGGAAGATAGAGAGCTCCAAGAAATGCCAGGCCAGGTCCGCGCTCTCCTCTCCATCCAATAGTGCCCTTCAGCTTGCACCAAAAATAGAACAGAGGTCCGTAACGTGCTTGAGTTTCACGCCCCGAGTTTAGGTCACCTGACCTTCACCTCGCTGCGCTGCCGACCCTTTTCAGACGTAGAGCAGCGGTTCTGTAAAACGGGTTTGCCTGTTTTGGGGGATATGCTGTGGTTTAACCCCAGCCGGCCACCAAGCACCGCGCAGCTGCTCGCTCACGCCTGCCCCCTCCCACTGCGGTGGGGAAGAGAGTCGTGGAAAAAGAGTAAAACTCGTGGGTTGAGATAAGATCGGTTTAATAATGAAACTAAAATAAAAAATAACAATAATCAAATCAAATATACCAATCAAATCAAATACAATAATAGTGATGAAAATAGTAATGAGAAGGAATATAACAGAGAGAAATAAACCCCAAGAAAAGCCAAGGGGTGCACAGTGCAGTCGCTCACCACCCGCCGAGAGATGCCCAAGCAGCGATCGGCCCCTCCTGGCCACCTCCCCCCCCAGTTTCTATACTGGGCAGGACGTTCCATGGTATGGAATACCCCTTTGGCTCGTTCAGCTCAGCTCTCCTGTCCATGCTCCTTTCCCTCCCAGCTTCTTTGTGCACCAGCTCGCTGGCAAAGCACGGGGAACCGAAACATCCTGACCCCAGGATAAACACCACCTAACACCAACTAAACCATCAGCGTGTTACCAATATTATTCTCACACTAAAGCCGAAACGCAGCCCAGCTACCGGGGAGGAAATTAACTACCCCAGACAAAACCAGGATTATGGTTGACTTACACTAGGATAGTGCAATCCTCCTAGCAACACTCTCCCTGTGATAGGTCACTCCAAATAACTGCATCAGCGACGGTTTATTTTTGAAAGGCTTCACATTTACCTAAGGCTTTTGGAATTTGCTAGCATGGGATTATTGTAGGGTTTGCCTTCCTTAAAAAACAAATGTTAATGGTTAAAATTGAATCCCGCCCATTTCCTTCCACAAGGACACTCACCGTTCCCACCTGAGCACCCTCCCATTCAATCACAGAATCATTCAGGTTGGAAAAGACCTTTAACATCATCAAATCCAACCATAAACCCAACACTGCCAAGTCCACCACCGAGCCGCGTCCCCGAGCGCCACATCTACAGGTCTCCTAAAGACCATCACACACTCCAGGGAACGCTTCATAAAACGAGACCTGACGCAGGAACATCTTTTGGAGATACGCAGCCTTGCAGTGTAGATATTTTAATCATGAGAAGACATTCTTTTTAATAGTGAAAGAATTTTAACAGTGAGGAGTTTCACTCCCAGTGCTGTAGAAGCCGGACTGAATGTCTCTATGCCAAATTTCATCACACAAGAGATGAAACGTCCTGGACAGTGATAACAGAAGAGACAGCGTAGTGATTTCCGCGAGAATGTTGCATTCAAACTCCAGTCACTGAGGAAGAGCCCCTCCCTGAACAAATAAATCGTCACCGCATTAACTCTCATTAAATTTACCAGCATCATCAGAAAATTATGAGCACAGTTTGAAGCACATACCTATGGGTCAGGTTCCCTTCTGCTGGAAGAGGAGGACCACCCTGTCCCAGAGCTTCTTGTTTCTCACCCCATAAACAATGGGGTTTAACATGGGGGGCACCAGCAGGTAGAGGTTCGCCACCATTATATGGACGTGGGGAGGGATGCTCTGCCCAAACCGGTGGGTGAGGAACGTGAAGAGGGCAGGGACATAAAACGCAAGGATGACACAGATGTGGGACGTACAGGTGCTGAAGGATTTAAGTTGTGCCTCTCTGGACGACAGCCTCATTACTACCCGCAGGATCATGGTGTAGGACACCGAGATCAGGATCACGTCAGAGCCTGTCACTATGAAAGCTGCGAAGAGGCCGTACATGACGCTGACTCTGGTGTCCCCACAGGCCAGCTTCACCACGGCCATGTGCTCACAGTAGGAGTGGGAGATGACGTGATGCTGGCAGAAGGGCAACCTGTGGAGAAGGAAGCAGAAGGGACTCACCAGGAGGACCCCGCGCACCAGCACCAGGCTCCCGAGGGCCACCACCGCCGGCACAGAGAGGATGCTGGAGTGCCGCAGCGGGCAGCAAATCGCCATGTAGCGATCCAAGGCCATGGCCATGAGCACGCCTGACTCCACCGACGAGAAGGTATGGATGAAGAACAGCTGAGCGAGGCAGGAGAGAAACCCGATCTCCCCGGAGCCCAGCCAGAAGATGCCAAGCATTTTGGGGAGCATGGATGTGGACAGGACCAGGTCAGTGAAGGCCAACATGGCCAGGAAGAGATACATGGGCTCGTGCAGGCTCGGCTCTGTCTTTATGATGAGGAGAAGGGTGACGTTCCCCAGCACAGCAATGGCATACATGATGCAGAAGGGGAAGGCAATCCAGAACTGCTCCTTCTCCAGCCCGGGGATACCAACGAGTAGGAAATAGGGAGGGTGGGAGAAGGCACTGGAGTTCAGAGACATGAAACGGGTTGGACTCGGTGATCCCAAGGGTCTTTTCCAACCTGAATGATTCTGTGGAACCCTTCTTGTGTCTTGCCTGCACTGAAGGGTCTTGTGTCCTGTAAAAAAAGCAGCAAACACCCTTGTCCTGGTCTCTGGCAAACAGAGACTGGCATGAGGTGCAGCCTATGAGCCCCAGTTCCGCCCAGAGCCATCCATCTGCCTCCTGGCTCAGGAGAGCGCTACTGAAGGCCGTTCCCACCACGTTCCCACCACAGCACCCTGACCCACCTCCCGAGCCGGCCTGGAGCACGCGGCCTGGAATCCCCCTGACGAGAAGGACCGCACGAGGCGCACCCCGATACTCTCCGGTGGCCAGAGGTGGCCAGCCCGGGGGACAGATGGAAGCAGCAAAACTTGCGGTGTGGGCAGCGGGGACAGAAAGGCGTTAGCGCCCGCCCTGCGGCTCCGCAGAAGGTTTTGACAGCGCAGAGCTGCTGGCCAGTGTAAACAGAGGCAACAAGTGGTTCCCTCAGACAAACCCCACCCGATTTCAGGGCAATGCCCGGAGCCAGCGGCACAGTATTCGGCAGCCCCACTGCTACAAGCGCAGCGCTGCCCGCTCTCGCCCCCAGCCCCCTGCGGCCCGCTCAGCCCGAGGTTCTTCCCTCATACCTGGGAAAAGGGATCCCCTGGAGAGCCCCGCAGCACAGACGGGACAAAGTTCTGACCTGAGAAGACCCTTCAGATACCTTCCTGGGGCCGACGGCAAGCTGCGGGCCGCAGAGGGACGGAGGGGACAGCAGCAGGTCCCGAGGGTCGGGGGTGGCTGAGGATGCTCCCGCAGCATCCGAGCGAGGCCTCGCACCCCACCCACCCCAGCCTGGCCACCAGTCACCCCCGGAGCCGGGCTCTGGGGGGCTGAGCTTGGAGCCTTACAAACGGCTGGGGCTCGCCTGCGCTCTGGGGGAGATTTCCCGGGTTTTGGGTTTGGGTTTTCAGCTTTTTTTTTTTTTTTTTT
>NW_020799094.1:30423-36799 GCF_003259725.1 Athene cunicularia
AAGAGACAGCCTCTGGGGGGTGTGTGTGTGTGTGTCCTGCTGCAGGACAGAGGCGACCTGCGGCCCCAGCAAGGGGCATTTCAGCGGGCAAGAAGTTGCAAAGATAACACCCTGAGGAGGAAGGCAGAGTCCTCTCTTCCCCGGCAAAGCCACGCTCTGGGACTAAAGTTTGGAAACCGAGATGGCAGGTGAGAATCCTACACCTCTGCCATCCGCACCCGGGAGGAATCCATCACGCCTCCCCGCTCCGAGGCTCTAATAGCTGTCTGTCTGAGAAACAGGCGGCTGGGAAATAGAACAGAGCATTTTCAGGATGGTTCATTCGTTTTTCTTTATTAAATTTTCTCCCAGCACAAAAGGAAAAAAAAAAAAATCAAACCCCAACCGACAAAAAAGGAACATATGGAGAGTGAGCAGGAGCCATTTCTCAATGTCAGGGCCCTCTGAAAAGAGTCCAGATCAGTAGTGTGCCTCAGAAAAATTCATTCATGTTTCCCAAATCGCGTTAGGCAGGTACAGAGTGTTTTCATTTCTATGAAAATTGTTTACCCTTCTAAGCTGTAATAAAGCAGAACATGACCAAAACGGCAGGGGGAAAAACTGCCTCTAAGTCCCAGATGGCAACTACTTGTAACTCACTTAAATGCAAGTATTTCTTCTGAAATAAATCGTGCTTTAATTTAGCAGAAGAGATGACAACAAGATGTGTTTCAGGGAGCCTGACAAGCCCAGACTACACAAAGGAGCCTGTTTTACTCTCAGTTTAGCTGGCGGTTGGAACAAACTGCACCCGCCCCAGCAAGTGCTGGTGCCATCGGAAGGGCCCGGTGCGAGGCAACGCCTGCCGCCGCTCAGACACCTCCTCGGCGCTCCTCGAGTGCGGCCCTTAAGCCCATCTTCAGTCCTCCCTGATGGAGCTCACCGCTCATCGCCTGCTTTCCACGCATTTCCCTGGGTTTCTCCAATAATTTATTGCTTTTTCACAGCTAGGCTTGCTGTATTCACACCAGCGTGTGCAGGGGCACCAGGAGCATGTGCCAAGCAAGGGAAGGTTGCCCGGAGGGGCTGGGCTGCTTCTACCCTTGAAGGTTTTTAGGACCCAGCTGGATAAACCCTGAGCAAACTGGCCTGAAATCAACTGAAATCCCTCTTTACAAATCTTAGATCAGCAAGCATGGTGTGAATCGGTGTACATTTACGTGCTCTGTAATTTTTATTTTTCTCTTCCCTCCTTCTCTAGCAGTTCCTCCTGATACTCGCTGGGCTGGGCTCTGGGTTGGCCTTTCTGGAGGATGAGATCTATGCCCCCAAAGGATTATCCCACAGTCTACTCAGCACTTGCTAAACCACATCTAGATACTGCATCTGGGTTTGGGCCCCCCACGCAAAAAAGGCATCAGCAAAGCTCAGCTGATGGTTCCCAGGGTGGCTGGCGTTGGAGCGACGCTCCGTGGGGAGAGGCTTGGGAAAACGGGCTCGTTCAGCCTGGAAAGGAAAAGGTTCTGAGAGGGTGCGCAGCAGATCAGCCTTCCTCTACCCTTATCTAGAAGATGGAGCCAAGTTCCTCGCAGCGTGGCATGGTGGGAGAATGAGAGAAAACAAGCGTAAGCTGAACCAAGAGAGGTTTAAACTGGGTATAAAGAGAAGGTTTTTCAGAGTAAGAACAATCAAGCACTGTAGCAGAGACCCAGAGAGGTTGTGCAACATCCATCCCCGCAGGCTTTCAACACCGAACCAGATAAACCTTGTCTGACCCCGGAGCTTGCCCTGCTTGGAGCAGGAGGTTGGGTTCGAAATGTCCTGATGTCACTTCCAACCTGAATTACCCCGTAACTCTGTGATAATCACCTACTGATGGAGATGCCAGTGTTCAAGAGCACCTGGGCCTCCCGATGGAGGTAAATCAGCCTTCTTCATAGTACCTGGTGCTGCTCTAGTCCTGTGCAGGGTCCCGCTGTGCGAGGCTTTGTGCACTACTCCCTTGTGGAGTGAAAGGCAGTGTTCAAAGCTGAGATCACACCCCGCCGGCACCTCTCCCTGGAGGAATCCCAGGGGCTGTTGCAGTAGGGAACCACCAACACGTCCCTGTGCATGGCAGTGCAGCCACCTCAAGGGCGAAGACCATTCACGGCAACCAACAGCGAGGTGAGAGTGTAAACCAAGAGGAAAAAGAAGAGGTTGTTTGTTTCTTTCTATTTACAAAGAAACAGATTTATTTTTAAAAAGACAAAGACCACTAGGAAAAAAATTACAAGGGAACAGTTTTCAAATCTGTATGTTTTTTTTATAAAACCCTACTGTACAACAACCTTTCCCAGGATCTTGAACCTTTTTCCAAAATACGAAGTGGTGTTTCCACCCTTGCAGACGTTCAGAAGCTGGACACAGTGCTGGGCAGCCGGCTTGAGCTGGGGTCTGGACAAGATGGTCTTCAGAGGTGCCTCCAGCCTCAACCATTCTGTGATCCTGCGATGGTGTGAAAACAAATGCAGTTTGCTTTCAGACCTTCTTTGCTGGCCCGAAGGCTGGGTGGCTTTCATTGTATTAAAAGAGCTTTGTAGCTGCGTCCCACTAGTAGAAGAGCCATGAGAGTAAAGAGAAGAAAGGCTGTTGGGTGCTCTGTTTCGTGGGGAAAAGTCCTGCACCAAAGACTTTAAGTGTGAAACAAGATGAGCTGGTGTCAGGATACAGGAGGCAGCGGCTGAGCACGGGTCACTGGGCAGTTCTGTCGCTGTATATATGAATTAAATTCAGGATCCTCCTCTGGATCTGCTTGGTCCTCACCCCGTAGATGATGGGGTTGAGCACAGCGGGCACCAGGATGTAGACGTTGCCCATGATGATATGGACCAGTGGCGCCAGGTCCTTCCCAAACCTGTGCACCACGGACAGCCCAATCAGGGGCACATAGAAGACCAGGACCACGCAGATATGGGCAACGCAGGTGCTGAACACCTTCAGCCTCTCCTTCCACGCCGCCAGCCGCAAGACAGCCTTGAGGATGAGGACGTAGGAGAGGCAGATGAGGATGGCGTCCAGGCCCATGACCAGCAGGATGGCGGTGAGGCCGTACACCACGCTGGGGGTGGCGTTGGCACAGGCCAGGTTCATCACATCCTGGTGCAGGCAGAAGGAGTGTGACAGCACCCGGGAGCTGCAGAAGGGAAGGGGCAGGAGGAGTAAAGGCAAAGGCAGGAAGAAGAGAACTCCCCTGGCCATGGCTACCAGCCCTATTTTCGCTGTGGCGGCGTTGGTGAGGATGGCGGCGTGTCTCAGCGGGTGGCAGATGGCCACGTACCGGTCCACAGCCATGGCCAGCAGGATGGTGGACTCGATGGCCGAGAGGGTGTGGATGAGGAACATCTGGACAAGGCACGCGCTGAAGCTGATCTCGCTGGTGTTGAACCAGTAGAAGGAGAGGGCACGGGGCACCGTGGATGTGGACAAGGCCAGGTCGATGGCAGCCAGCATGCAGAGGAAGAAGTACATGGGGGCGTGCAGGCTGGGCTCCGTCTTCACTATGAACAGCACCGCGCAGTTGCCCGTGACCGCCAAGATGTACATGGAGCAGAGGAGGATCGCCATCCAGAAATGGGCCGCCTCCAGCCCCGGGATGCTGGCCAGGATGAAGGAGGGTGGGCTGAGGTCAGAGCTGTTGGGGGAGGGCATGGCACGTGGGCTGGAGAGCGCTCATGCTATGCCGTGGCACGTCCCCTGCTGCAAGGGAAAGAGAAACAGCGGCTTTATAAATCCTTTCCCATGACTCCAAATCCCGTGGGGCCACGGCTGTGAAATGCGGAGGGACCTTAGAGCTGCTCTACTGGTGCAGAGAGACCCTCTCTCCTTTCCTTAGCCCTCCGTGGCTACGTACAACAGCATACGCAGCCACAAAACGGTGGCCTTTGAATTTGAACGGGAATTAGCTGGAATTCTTCTCAGTGCGGCACACTGCAAAATCAGCATTTTAAATGATAAACCCAACAGCTGAACTTGTTTCCTTTTCATTTTAAAGGGAAAAAAAAAAAAAAACCAACACACAACAAAAAACACCAAAACCCCCAAATTTTTAGTTCTTCCTGTTAAACTTCAGTTCTCCCCGAGTTTTTCCGTATGCGCTGTGCTGCCCTGTCAGAAACGGGCTCTGTGAAAGTGCCTGTGCTGCCTCCCGCCACCCACCACCCCCAAGCGCTGCAGACACGCACAGCGAGACGCTCATGGTTATTTGTTTTGCACACACGAACTGGATTTTCATCCATTCGGCCTGAAAACACATATGGAAATACCAGAGTATCTGTAGAGAAAAGAATTCTGATTATTCACCTTATCCTGTGGCTGTAAACTGTCCGGGGGTGCTGTGACCCGAGGAGAACGGCCAGGAAGATACACAAAAGCCTTTACTTTCGGTGCCTCTCTGTTCTCAGGGATCAGATTTTTAAAGAGATTTTCAAAGCTCTGGGGCGAGTGTCAAAGGCTGGGGCAGGGGCAGGGTGCGAGCCCCGGCGTGCACAGCCCAGCCCGGGGGGGCAGCCCTGCCCGCCGCAGCCCCCAGCCCTGCCCGAGGAGGGGGATAAGCTCCCCTGCGCTCCGCAGCATCACTGAGCTCCCTCGTTACCTCTTCCGGGCCCTGTCCGTGCAAAGCGAGGACGCAGAATGGCTCAGCCCTGCCGGCTTAACACGCAGTGGGGAAAACGTGGTGTGGGTTTGTTTTTGTTTTGTTTGTTTGTTTGTTTTTTACTTCACGTCTGTGGTGAAGTCCTTATCCTAAATTATCAATCACAATTTAATTTCCTGATGTGGGGTTTTTCCATCCTGCACCGATAACAAATGAGACTCACGCTGTAGCTTTTTATGCCCAATTTACAAACGGCGCAGGTGGACTCTCTCGCTGTCGAGTTGCCTACCAGCTATTCTAGCGACGAATTCTCAGCAAAGCTCTTGCGTTAAGGCGCGAGCCGAGCGAACAAAGCGCTTCAGGAATTGCCAACAAGTATCTGAGCCAAGGATGAGTCTCACTGTAAGACACCTGCCACCCTGCTCTTTTCTTTTGGGAGGTTGTGACCGCGAGAGACAGACACACAAAGTAAATAATCCCCGGGTGCTTCTGCTCATCTTTAGTTTTCTGATGTCGGTAAATGCACCGGGGTTTTCAGAAGTGACTAATGATTTTGGTTTGCTAATGGGGCGAAGCCCAGGCGCTGCCAGGACCTTCCCGTCTGAGGAGGTGACAACTGGATCCCTGTCTCAGCACCAGATGTGTTTTCCTGGTGTGATCCTGCCACCAGCAAGCCCCAGCAGCTGCATTCAGGAAGAGGTAAGCAAGTTCAGACACTAAAACCATCCAACCTGGAGGACCACTCGCAGCAGCCGCAGCAGTAAAGGCTCATAAACATTGACCGGACTTGTCCCATGGAGCCACAACGGGTCTGGGACCAACTTGCCAGCATGGAGCGGGCAATGGGACCATCTTCACCATCCGCATCCATCTCCACTGCTCCCTGCCGCCATGTGGCAGTGAGAGGGGAACATACATATATAAAATAGACCCACTCAAAAGCCTTCTAAGTCATTTGGAATACGTAGCCATTTATCCACACCATCTCACCAGGAAAAAAAAATAAAAGTATACATCAAGCCAAAATAGTACTTCAGAGGGAAAAGAGAAATTAAAAACACAAGGCAAAGCTCAAATCCAAAGCATTTTGAAACCATAATTAAACTTCATCCTAATCAATGAATTGATCAAATGCCTTTTGTGTTGTGTTTTTTGGTTGGTTTGTTTTTTTTGTTTTTTTTTTTTCTGGCTGTTTGTCATCACTTGTAAGCAGAAAAGCCGTACCTGTGTGTCTCCTGCTGCTATTTTATAAATTTTATAAATGCACCCAGGCCCTGCCCAGGTCAGTCGCTGTGGGCCGGCCCTTGCTGCATTTGCAGCCAGAAGCTGTGTCTGTAGGTGAGCGGGACTCGGCTGGAGCCTCGCCCCACCACCCACATCATTCACCCCTTCCTCGCCTCCAGGGACTGTCCCGGCCGCTGCCAGCCCCCAGGCAGGACTGAGGGGTGGCGCCAGCCGGGGGTGATGGCCACTGGGCTGGGGACTAAAGCCATCCTGGTTAGGAAGGGACGAAAGGGTAGACGTGGATGTGGCCAAGAAGCACCAGGTGTCTCCAGGACAAACTGTCCTCATCCCTCTTCCAACTATGATGTGGACAAAGGCTCGGAGTGCAGCAGGGCCTGTGGCGTGGCTCCACATGCAGGGGCGCCCCGGGGGGTTCCCAGGGCAGAGGCTGCACAATGCAGGGCTCAAGGAGGGCTCAGCATGCGAGAAGCTTCTCCTTCCTCCTCCTCCTCCTCCTCCTCTCCCCCCTCCTCCTCCTCC
>NW_020799094.1:36849-59827 GCF_003259725.1 Athene cunicularia
AAGTGTTTCTGGCTCAGCTATAGAGTTTGCTTCCTCATTCCCACATGCACTGTTCGGGCGGCAACCTTGGGATGCCGGGGTGTCGGTCTGATTCTTTGTCCTTTTAGTCTATTGAAGGTATTTTAATTGGATCGAGTGGAGAAAAAAACAACCCAAAACACATACACAAACCCCAAGGCTTCAGGACTAGACGCCCCTTCCCCCCAACAACAAATGGTTAAATAAATAACGGCATGCCAAACCAACCATCACCAAACGAATAAGCCAAAAATCAGCCTCAGCACCGCAGGAAACGGGAAAGTTTCTGCGCTCTGAAGCTGGCCCCGTGGTACCGCGCGTAAAGGTAAGAATCCCGGGGGAGGGGAGCAGAGCGCGGCCCCAGCCCGGTGCCTGCGGGAGCCGGGGCCGCACCGGAGCGCCCAGCCCTGCATCCCGGAGCGCCAGCCCGAGAGATGCTGCTGCGACTTGGTTCTGCGCTGGGAAATGAACGGCTCCGAGCCCCCACCCCCGTCTCCTCCCTCCCTCTTCCTCCTCCTCTTCCTCCTCCTTCTTTCTCTTTCTCCTTCCTTCTTTTCTTCTCCTTCTCTTCTTCTCCTCCTACCTCTTCCCCTTCCCCTCCCCATTCCCCCTCTCCCTCTCTTTGTCTCTCCCTTTCCATCTCTCATTTCCTCCTTCCCCTTCCCACTCTTCTTCCCTCCTTCTCTGCTCTCCAGAAATGCCTCTGATATGTCTCAAACCGCTCCTCCTGTGCCTCATAGAAAATAAATCCACGGGCAAGCACTGTAAGTGATCCCGTGGTGCAAAGTGGAGAGCTCAGGGCACCACGGAACAGGAATTAGCAGCTTTAAGTGGCACGTCCATCTCTTTTCCCTCTCGCGCAGATGTTAAACCACAGTTAAGTTTCCCGTTCCCAGCAGCAGCCATGAAGGTTTTTGAAGGGATGTGCCTAAGAGACGGTACCTTGTACAGAGGGTCCCGGACCTGGAGTGTCCGCCTGGCACCCCCAGCTCCGCGGGCTGGGCAGCGAACGGGGCGGCACACGAAGCTCTGCTGGACCGGCGGGTGGAGACGCTCCGGATCCCCACGAGCCTCGCTCCACTCTGGTCTCCAGCTGTGCTAATAAGTACGCTAATAAATCTCCCACACATTTCCTCCCTGGCCGTCCCCGTCCCCCCCCCCGAAAGTCTGCTTGCTGTAGCAAAGGCTCCTTGGGCTTTGGCTGTTTCGGAGAACGGCTGGAGCACGGATGTCCAGGGACAAACTCTGGAAGTTTTCAGAATGGGAGGATTCTGTGAGCTAAGAGCCTCCCCAGCAAAGCTCTTTTCGAGGCTTTTCTGCTGGAAGTTGTGTTTGTTCCCTTATGTTAATTGTTCCTCTGATGGTAGCCGGCTGCCGGCACTGGGTTAGACCTGAGATACTCTGAGCAGAGTGCTCCCACCGGGTGTGCTGTGCCAGCGCTCCAGCAGCGGTTCTGGGGGATCTGCTGAGCAGTATTTCACCCTGTGCAAGGGCCCACGGGGACCCTCAGCAAGACAACCAGCACAGCACAAAACAAACAGCGGCCTGTGACGCCTCCCCTCAGGAATCTTCCTTTCTCCCTTTGCATTTTATTAGGGAGATGTTCCCTCACAGCTCTTTTCCCTCTATTCCGGTACTGTCATGTGTAGAGCCGAAGACAAGACACCTACTCCTGGGTTAATCTGAGGTGTGGAGTGCTCAGCAGCTGGCAGGAACAGGCCAGTTCTGGTGTGCAGTCCTGTCCCAATTCCTGCTGCCGCCCCACCTTTCCGAGGTAAACATTGACCACTTCTTCTTATTCTCCACCATGGTCAAGACTGACTAAAATAATACAGAATCCCCGAATCCTTCAGGTTGGAAAAGCCCCTTGGGATCAGCGAGTCCAACCCTCAGCCCGGCTCTACAGAGTTCTCCCCTACCCCACATCCCCCACAGCTCATACCAACAGTCCTTAAACACACCCAGGCTTAAGACCAACAAAAGTACAGCTCCATAGTTTGAAGGCATGGAAGATTTTGGGCTATATTACTCTGGACACAATCCAGGAGAATCATGAAACCTTTCTGCATGCCTGGCTGAGACCCCTCCTACAGCAGAGCAATAAGATGCTGGGGGACACTGTCACCCCCCATCTGTGGACTGTCCCTGGAGATCCCCTCCTCCCATCCCTCTGAGGGGTACGGTCACTCCCGGGCAGGTCTCAGAGGGAAGATTGTAGTACGTGGTCCTTAGTGTCAGAAAGTTCAGCCATCCCTATGATATTTTTAAACCTCCGATTTTTTTCAGCAAGAGAGCTCAGCACTCCAGACCCCCAAGCACCATCCTGACGCATACCTAACTCTTGCAATCCTGTGCTCATCTACAGCGAATCCTGAAGATTTTAAGCAACTCCAACCTAATATCCTGGTATCATAGAAACAGAAAAAAACAAACGGCTTCATCAAGTCTTTTGACCTTTCACAACGAATAGACGTCTTTTATTGAGAGTATTGCACACATACGTTACATTCAATGCAAAACAATGGCTGGAACGTTAGACTCGGCGGGATGGAAAGAGTGAATGACATCAAAGAGCGACGCGAAGGCAGCACTGGTTCCATCGCTGCGGATGTGTATGGCGCTTTAGAAACACAGATGAAGGCTGAGCCTTTTCTTTAAAAGGACTGAGAGTGCTGTGGGCACGCTTAACTGGACTTGATCTTCGGAAAATGCTCTGTGCTCAGCCTCTGGAGCTGAGCTCCATCTTGTGGGACGTTTCCAGCTGAATAGCTAATGCCTGGGATATTCAGAGTGGCTCCAAACCCTTGGCCCAAGCCTTGTCCTGTTGAGCTTAGCTGTGCCGTAACAGGTAGAGAGGGACCGATGACCCCATGCAAGGCGATCTGAGGGAAGCTGAAACGCTGTTATCTGGGTACTAGGGTTTACATAAGATGCGCTGCAGAGGTTCCTTGATCCACCTCACCGCATGACTTGAAAAGAGAAGGTCATGCAGCCCGTTTTTCTTTAATTGTCTCCCTCTAATTGGGGCTTCCATCTGTATATATCGCTGCATTAATGCTTGGGGTGTTCACAGGCTGCTGGAAGGGACGAAAGCATCATGCTGGGGCAAAACACGGAAGATCACAGCTGCGGGTTGAGGAACAGCCTCCGAGTGGATCTGCGGTTCTTTCATCTGGCAGTGACCCAGGTGGATGGAGCACCAAGCAACCGGTCCACTGGCTCTGACCAAGCAACCAGTCCACTAGCACTTTCTGGCAGAACTGGTGGAGAAAGCTACCAGTCAGAGTCACTCTTCCTCCGCAGTGCCCGGAGCAAAGCCTCACGGATGTGGCTGGATTTTATGCTGTAGATAATGGGGTTGAGAGCAGGGGGGATTATAAGGTAGGTGTAGGCCACCAAAGTGTTAACCAGAGGAGGAACATTCTTTCCAAAACGATGGATCATGGACAGTCCAATCATTGGGATGAAGAACACTAGAACAGCACAGATGTGGGAGACACACGTATTCAACGCTTTGAGACACTCCTCCTTGGTTGCAAGGCTGATAACAGTTTTAATGATCAGGATGTAGGACAGCACAATGAAGATGAAGTCCATCCCCACCGTTGACAAGAGAACAATCATACCGTAGAAGACATTGACTTTGATATCTGCACATGCTAGTTTCATGATATCAGGATGGAAGCAAAAAGAATGAGAAAGCTCAGTCTTCCCGCAGTAGGTTAGTCTCTTGAGCAAGAAGGGTATGGGGAGGAGGGAGAGCATCCCTCTCAGTATAATTGCCAGACCTATCTTTATGACAGTCCTCCTGGTCAGGATGGATGCGTGTCTCAGTGGGTGGGAGATGGCAATGAAGCGGTCAAATGCCATTGCCAGGAGCACAGAGGATTCAACGAAGGACAGAATGTGGATGAAATACATCTGAGTGAGGCAAGCATCGAACCCAATCCTTCGCATGTTAAACCAAAAAAGGCCCAGAGTAGTAGGCAGCGTACATAGAACCAAGCCCAGGTCAGTGACTGCCAGCATGGAGAGGAAGTAGTACATTGGTTCGTGAAGACTTTGGGTCTTCTTTATAATGAAGAGGATCATGCAGTTTCCCGAGAGAGCTATGAGGTACAGTGCACAGAAAGGGATGGAGATCCAGTGGTGAAGGGATTCCAGGCCTGGGATGCCCCTCATGAGGAAAGCTGAAGGCTGATAGAAGGAGCCATTGAATTCCCAGGCGGTATGTGAGTCATGCTCCATCCCAGCTCAGCTCTCACATGACCTCTACCTAAAACAAATCAACAGAAACTCCACGTAGTTGGACTCTGCGCCGAACAGAGAAGTGGGTAATGACAAGCACCACATCCCTCCACCTCCCGCCCCGTCCTGTTTAGGGCCCTGCCCTAATGACCATAATGTCACGTATGGCTACGCTCTTCTTTAGCCATCAAACTATGAAAGGAGGGACATTGTTTCTTTAAAAAGAAGAAAAAAAAAAAAAATTCTTACAATGAAAGTTAAAACATCCCTGGTGAGGGCTATTCTGCTGCAGTTCTCCCCAAATTCCACAGGCTGAGACTCTCAACTGAGTGAGCAAATGCTTTCTCTGCAGCCAACCCAACCAAGACCTGCGAAGCAGCTGGCTTCCCCGTGGTGCTGACTGGAGATCAAAGGACAGGAAAATGCTGCAAGCTGAACTCGGACTTCTTAGTTAAGAAATCAACATTGGAAACAAATGCAAAATGTATCAGAGAATCTGGCACTTAGGCACTAGTGCTCTCAGCTCAGATGGCCACCACGGTAAGGTGCATTTCCAGCCGCTCTCACAGCCAAGTTGTTGCTACTTTCATAATCTACCTTGCTATTGGGTGAAAGGGGGAAAAAGGAGCAAAACTCCCACTTGTGTGGTGCCCGTGACTTTTATTAAGAGCAGGGAAATGCAAACCAAAGCACAAGAAGCTGCAGGTTCGGAAGCACTGGGGAGGCATCCACGGAAAGTCTCTGGGTTCGAATCAGAGGGGAGGGGCACAGGGGATATGGTGGGTCAAGAGTAGGAGGTGAGTGAGGCCTTTCCAGAAACCTAGCAGATGTCTACTCTCGTGAGGAGAGCAGAAGGTCACTGAGGTGGATGGGAGTTGGAGAAATGCTCCAGGGTAAGGGAGCAAGGAAAGGCTTGTTCAGCCTGGAGAAGGGGCGGCTTTGCGGGGACCCGAGAGCAGCCTGCCCCTACCTACAGGGAGCCATGCAGGAGGCCGAGCCCGGCTCTTCACAGCAGTCCCTGCCAGGAGGATGAGACAACGGGTATAAGGTGAAGCAAGGGAGGTTTAGACTGGATATAATGAGAAATGGTTCCCCTCGAGGACCGCCGAGCATCGGATCAGGTCGTGCATCTCCATCCTCAGAAGTGTTCAGGACCCAGCTGGATAAAGCCGTGAGCAGCCTTGTCTGACCTCGTAGTTGGCCCTGCTTTGAGCAGGAGGTTGGACTAAAGATCTTCTCCAACCTCAATGATGCGATGAACCTATGAGCCTGTGAGCTCACCATCGGCTTCAGTCCTCTCGGAGGACCCAGCACAACCCAGATTCCCACATGGCACGTGACAACGCGCCCCGGCAGAGAGGCTGGCAGGTCCCCGAGCCCTCTCTGTGCCTTCTGGGACAGAACGACTGCCTGGGTGGGTGGGGGGAAGCAGGGAATCACAGAACAAGAGCTGGTTAAAGGCAAGGAAACACTTGTGGCTCAAGTCTTAATGCACCTTCTGTGGGATACAAAACAAGCAGGCTGGCGACTGCCTGGATTGTGAGCAAGAAGGTTCGCTACAGCACGGTTCACTTTTGGATGAACACACGTATCTCTCATGATGTATTTATGTTCCTAATATGACTTTGCTCCATTAGACTCTCAGCCTGCTCGAGAGCCTAATGCGGCAATAAATCCCCAAGCTTAGCCAGGATAAACATCTTCCTGCTCCAGGACAACACATAACTGATGGAAACTGGGGAAGACCCATTTTATTTCCTCCAGGCAGGGCCACTCTATCTTCCTTGCATCGCCCTGGCTGGTGTCACTGCCAGAGGGACGAGGCACAGCCCGTCTTCGGGAGCCCCGTCAGCCTGTGAGGTGGCACAGACGTGGACGGGCAGGCAGCGCCTTCCCTGACACATCGGCAGTGGTGGGCGCTGGCCAAAGGAAACTGCCCAGAGGTACCTCTGGGCCTGAACAGCAGCTCAGAGCCCCCCAAAGGTAAGAGCTGTCAATCCAACAGCAGCCCAGCAGTGAGCATCCAGCCACAGGCTCCTGCCGTTCGCTCTCGTCTGGAGGCTGGGTTAAAAAACCTGAACAAACGGAGAGCACGCGTGCCTGCTCGCCTGCCCAACGGCGTCCCTGACTGCTGCGTCCGGCAGACATCCACAGCTCCCCGAAGCACTGAGATACGAGAGGCTTCCAGGAATACGGAGGTGGATGGAGAGGAGAGACTGTCAGAGCACGGTGGGAAAGAAAGGACTGGTGAGAGCTCGCTGGGGTCTCTAAGGGATGCTCCTCCTACAAGAAAGCCTTCACGCAAACCTCAGACATGGGCAGCTCCCACCGCCCTGTGTGAAGAGATTTAGGAAGGGGCTTTACCACATCTGCTTCTCCCTCAGCTACTCCGGTTTGTTGTGTGCTCCTACACGTTACAGATATGGATCCCACTCCCAGCTGGTCTTTTTCCTTCCCACGTTCTGCGTGTGCGAGTGTGTGTGCGTATATATGTGCGTGTGTGTGTGTGTCTACAAATAATATGTTAAAAAATATATAAAACACACAGACTATATAAAATATATAAACACCCATGCACGCCTATTTATATTTATGTACCTTTGTATGTGTATATGTGACATATAGCACACACATATGTGTAACCCCTCCCAGCTGACTGCCGTGGGACAGCAGTTACACCCTTCCCATTGCAGCCGAGCCCCGACGAGGAAACAGCCCCCAAGCTGGTGGAGGAAACCAGTGTAAAGGTTAAGGGCAGCACCTGCGCAGGGTTTGCTGCCAGCCTGGAAAGGCATCCTGCCTCAGAGAGCAAACCCCCCACCCCATCAGTGCCCAGGGCGTTTCTGCTCCCCAGGACCTGCCCTGGACAGCCGGGGGGAAGGGCTCAGGCACGAACGCGGGTGCCTCATGGAGGACACGGTGCCATCCCTCCTCCAGCCCTCGAAAGCCGCCTCCGGATTTCTTGCCTGTCCCCGACTTTGATTTTCAGCAATAACTTAAGAAAAGCACTGGTGCTTTAAGAGTTCTTCTCAGCGTAGGCAGGAGCAGGGGCTGGGGAAGGATGAGACCAAGAGATCTGCTTTTTTTCCCAAGAGGAGGCTTTGTTATTTTCACAACTCCATCGCTGCCAGCTCAAGCATCCAAGCGAGGGCTCAGCCGCTCAGCGAAGGGAGGAGGGTTAGCAAGGGGGCTCTGGGGGTGCAGCGCCCACAGAGATGAATTTCTGTTGACACTTTCCAGGCAAGGACAGGATGGTGCCGTTCCCACCAGCCGAGCCAGGCCAGCGGATGGTGGGAGAGCAGGCTGACTCTTGCACAAAATCCACAGCACAGCAGCAGTCGGCACCACGACGGCCGGCTCATCCCCGGCCGTAGCACAGTGCCGGTGCTGCCTGGAACTACCGCCGCCCCCTTGCCCCGGTCCATCCACCCCAGCGCATCCCGTGGAGCAGGCTCCGGAGATGCACGTCCCCACCCGGGTTGGCGTCCAGCCCCACAAACCACAGCCTCGGGAGCGCGGGGATGGTGAGGCCGCTCGGTGCCGCGGGTACTCACCGAGCACGGCGGCGGAGGCCCAGGGGCTCTCTGACCCGCGCAGGCAGCACAGCCCCGTTGTGGGGCAGAGGAAGAACGTGCATCCGCGTGGCGGTGTCGGGAGGGCAGCGCTTATAACGCACCCCGAGCCCTGACCCCGTCCAATCACCCAGGAGCCGCGCGGAGCCCCGGCTCCCCATGCGCAAACAGCGTGAGGCGTAGCGGGGAAAACAGTGCGTGAAGTAAACGATCTTTTCCATTTACGATGCTCTCCCAGCAGGCAGGATTTTCTCCTGATAGTTTATTGGGCGACATGTTTATAGCTCCCTGTGATTTATGGCTGGCAATGCTGCAGCGCGCTGTCAATGCGCATAATTTTTATTGTGAGAATGGATCTGTAATGCAAATAATAATAAATTTTGCAAGAAGAGTGTTTGCAGTATCTCTCTGAGGGAATAGCAGAGGTGAAGCTCTGGCTATCCCCCTGTGACCAGTGAGACACAAAATGTTTAATTAAAACCATAATATATTGCATGATAAAAACAAACCAAATATTTTGAAGGCAAACACAGACACATCAGCGGATATCCTCTCTGATGGCCCAGAAGCCTGTTTGTATCTACGTGTCTCACGGTAATAATTTTATTTTTGTCACCTCGGCTGTGGCGTGGAAATTGCTATTAACCCCTATTTCTGCGGCTGCCACGCCACGACAATGGGTTTGCCCTTTCTCCCACGAGGTGTCTGTGGTAAATACAGGCGCTGGACCTAAGAGATGCTTCTGTGGTCATAAACCAGACTGTGCCCACAATGGGCACCAGTACGTTGTTATCGGAGTCCCTGGCACGCTGCTGGCCAGAGCCAACTGGCCCTTTGGCTACTCCCAGGAAGGGGCTCCGGGCCCTGAATGATGTCGCTGCCTCAGTTCAGAGGCTGAAGGGTTCAGGACCCCTGGTGCTGGGTGACCCCAGTGCCAAAGAACAATTAATTTACAAGCATTAATTTAAAGTGAGGCAGCTGCCTGCTCCTGCCCGGTTGTTAAACCTCACGGCCAGGCTTATGGCTGAATACACTGAGCCTTGGTGACACTCATCTGAAGGGCCCTGGCAGAGCTTGCTTATCTCTAGACCTGCCTGATGGGGAAAAACAGAGGAAGAAGAAATACTGAAGGTAGCAAATGGCCTGGATCAAGCATGTTCAAAAGGGAAAGGAAAGGAAAGGAAAGGAAAGGAAAGGAAAGGAAAGGAAAGGAAAGGAAAGGAATGGAAAGGAAAGGAAAGGAAAGGAAAGGAAAGGAAAGGAAAGGAAAAATTCAGTTGGAAGAGAACTACAACGATCATCTAGTTCAACAGCCTGACCACTTCATAAAATGACTCTTCAGCCTTGGGAAGAGACAGTAAAGCGGGAAAGGTCAGTAAGGTGAGGAGTGGGGAGCAGAGAACACGTATGGAGCGATCATTCACCTTTCCTCACACTGTGTGTGCTAGGATGGAGAGGACACACCCTGAAAATACCAAGCAGATTTAAAACAAACAAAAAAAAAAAGTATTTTTTAAAAGAGCTTATAATGGAATTATGGCACTCATTGCTGCTGGCTGTTGTGGGAGCCCAGGGTACATATAGATAAGTTCAAGACAGTATTAGACAAATCCATAGGTGAGAGATTAATTGATTTCTATTAAACATAATGGCCGAGGCGCTGCCTTCTGTTCAGGAAGCCTCTAAATTGATTGCTGGGTGCTGGGACATGTGCCAAGGGAAGGATAATCTGAATTGCCTCCCTAAATGGCCATTAACGGCCACTTCAAGGCAGGATGGAGGGACCTTTAGCTTGCTCTAGTACAACAGTTCTTGGGGTCTTCAGAGCAAACAAGCTTTAGCTGGAGAACAAGGTCCTTCTGTTGGAAGGGAAAGTTGCCTCACAGCTGGCCACGGCGAGCACAAAACCCCAGCGTGGTGTGATGGGTTGAGAGCGGCTGCGGCGCCACGGCACAGAGCGAAAACGGGACACGGCCTCGGGGGCAGCAGGGAGAGGGAAGTGTCCGACAGGGAAGCAAAGAGATGCTGCGATGGTGGGAATAACCAGACTGGGGGGGGAAGAAAAAGTGTCATGGGATGAACTGGAGGGAAGGAAACCTGGGGTGAGGCAAGGGGTGGGCAGGGAAGCCAGGGAGCAGGATGCCACGGTCACGGGGTGGCCACCACAGAGGGTTTTCCCTGTAGGTTTTTCAGTAGCGGTTTCAGCTGAGCTGACCCTGCCTCAGGGCCAAGGCACAGGCGAGATAAACCTCCCCCAGGCCCCTTCCAGACCTGCTTTCCCACAGATCTGCAGATAAAGGTGTGACCTTGAGTCTTCCTGGACTCATCATCTGTGGAAGTGACGCGGTCTCTCTTTCCCGGCTCTGCTCAGCCCAGCTGCCTGCACACCCTCATCTTTCACACACGTTTAGTTTCTTTTCCTTGGGTCTCTCTGCCACATTTTCCTCTACGTCAGGCAGTTCCCAGCGCCGCTTGCCCGTCCTCCTGCACCAAGAGGCTTCAGGCAAACCTGTGTCTGTGCAGCCGGGAGCAGCGAGCTGCTCTACAAACTTGCAGCATCACCCCTAGGAACCGCCAGAGATGAAATTTCCCCCTGGATATTCATCTGGCATCTGCTGAAAGGGAAACCTGTTTCTAGCCTGAATGTCGTGCCTGAGGGTCCTCTCAAGAGCAGCGTGCGAGCAGCCTGGTGTAGGCTTGTCACAGAGAGGGGTTGCACAGGGTCTGCTGGGGCAAGGAGGGGCTTGGGGATGAGAGTGTCTGCTCAGGGTTATCCAGCAGGCCCTGAAGGAGGAAAGGGGCTGAGGCTTCCAGCAGTCTTGCCTGAATGACCCCCATACCTCCTGTATAATGTGAGACAGATTCATCTTGTACCAGACATGCTCAAAATCTTACGAT
Organism: Athene cunicularia; assembly: GCF_003259725.1. Classification (NCBI taxonomy): domain Eukaryota; kingdom Metazoa; phylum Chordata; class Aves; order Strigiformes; family Strigidae; genus Athene; species Athene cunicularia. Next base: position 47,586 of record NW_020799094.1, read on the forward strand.
TCCCTCGGATTTGTGTCTCGAGGTTCACCCATGTGCACTGAGCTTCCTGCAGTGACGTTCCCACCAAGTCATTCTCGATGGTTTTCTGCTTAATCCTTTTTTTTTTTCTGCTTAATCCCTTTTCCCAGAAGCACAGGTATTGCATGCATATGGGAAGGAGTGTGAGGGTCTGTTAATCTATTTTCCCATCTTAAAAAAATAAAGCTTTCCCAGATCCACAGCTGAGGGGGAACACAGCCACCTCTTGGCACACATCAGTCTGCTGTAAATGTTTATAAATTGAACATAAGCCAGTCCTAATCATTATTTACTGTACAGGCCAGAGTTCAGTGTGTGAGTACTGATAGGAGTGTGAGAAGGGATGGTGAGGAGGGAAGGGCAGGGGGTAGAAGCCTTTACAAGACCCAGTTTGAAATGAGCAAGCCCACAACTTTTAGGAAGGTAATGCCCCTTGACATACACAAAAAAAAAAAAAAAAAAAAAAAAAAAAAGAGTAGGAAAGAGTTTAGGAAGATCCAGGAGACCAGGACTGCCGTTGCTACCTGAAATCATCACATTGGCACCAATTCTAGCTTCGTTCTCTTCCGCCGTCTGTGTCTCCACCAAAGGTCTGAACTGAAAGGGGAGACTAAAGGCGGCTGCTGTGGAGGTTTCACTTCCCACAGCCCAACCGTGTCCCTCAGGGTTGCTCCAGAGTTTGGAGAGGGGAGGAAGGCAGCCACGGCCCCCATCCTTCTCTCCTTCAGAAGGTTTCAGAAACGCAAAGGCTGTTTGATCATACGCAGTTTTCTTTGGCTGCAGCGGCTGTGTTGAGCTGGACAAAAATATCCCACTGCCTGGAAGGAGACGTTGCAGCCCAGAAGGGATGTCTTCTCCTTGGCAGGCTCTCCCTCCCACTTGCCACCAAATGACCACACTGGCAGCAGCAGCTCTGACGTCACCAGCAGTGACGACACAGTTTTCCCAGTCAGCCATCAGCCCAGGCTCAAAAATAGCACCGAGGAAAAGAGCTCGGGAGAACCTGGACAGGCACCAGCGGCTCTGATGACAGATTCCCCAAAGGACCACACAACCCTGGAGCTGGGCTGCCCTACTGCTTTGGGATCCCTCGGGCCTTAGCGTGAGGGGGAATCCCCCCCCGCTGAGCTCCGGGGATGAGCCGGTGGCACCAGCTGACGACCCAGGGGAGGTGTGAGGGGTCAGACACCCAAGATCCAGCAGCTCCTTGCAGGTGACAGTTGTGGCTTGTCCCTGGGCGGGGGGAGTGTGTTGTGGGTTGTGGTGGAACTGGTGGGGTTGGGGCTACAACCCTGGCCTGAAAGGTGTGGGTGGATGCTGGAGAAGCGTGACATGGGCCAGGCTTTGACTGCAGTGGGATGTCATAGAAACGTAGAATCATCAGGTTGGAATAAGCCCGTAAGATCATCGAGTCCAGCCCTGAACCTAACGCCGCCAGGTCCACCACCAAACCGCGTCCCCAAGTCCTGGGGAAGGATGGAGAAGGGGGCTGGAGAATGAAGGCTCCGGGCAGGCGCCAGAGTGGGGTTGTGGTAAGTGTGCGAGGGACTTCTGCGGGGCAGGACTGGAGTCGGGGGCAGCTGTGCACGGAAAAGGGGAGGATGGACAAGTGCCCTGGATCCGGATCTGGACCCGCAGCTGTCACCCTTCGGCCCTGGAAGTCGAAATAGCTGTGAAAGGTGCCAGGAGGCCCCTCCCCGTGCCCATGCCCTTGCTGCTGCCCCTGCTGTCGGCAGTGGGTCTCCTGCACTCTGTGCTTGAGGTATCTAAGCTGGCTGCCAGACTTTTTGTAGTCTGAACTGTAAAAGGTGGGATCAAGCTGTAGTGAAGCCCGGGCGTGGCTCTGCTCCTGCATTCCTGTGCCGGGCGTCTGGGCACCCTCCAAACCCACAGAACCCCTTTCTGTCTCTGGTCCTGTCGCCTAAAGCAACTTCACCCCTTTCTGAATGATACGGTGACCTCCGCACAGGGCTCGGGTGAAATTAGAGAGGCAGATGCCACCCCAGCGTGGTCTTCTGCAGGGAGCAGGGTGGTTAAACCTCTGCGGAGCCCTTCAGCCTGTACAGCCGCAGCTGGCTCAGAGGCCAACCTGCTGGGACTGTTTCAGCATCTTTAATTGAAATCATCACAAAAACCCTGGGTAAAGTGAAGTGGTGTCAGCCAATTTCCTGTGCTGCCCCGAGCGACACGCAGGAGATCCTCGGTCACCGGTGCTTCCTCCTACAGAAATGAACGAGCTCACAAGAGCTCAGGGGCAAACATTGACATATTTAATGCCTGACTTGGTACATCAGGTAAATAATACAATGGGAGGATTCAGAAAATGCAGAAAGGACAGGGAGTCCTGTCGCAAAGGCAGCAGACTCCCTGCTTTTAGCGTGCGGGGTGGAAAATCAAACAATCCCGGAGAACTCTGCAAACATTGCAAAAACCCCCTGCGTTTCATTTTCCCGTATTAAGCGAAGCTGGTGGACAGAGGCGATTCGAGGGAGCTGAGGGGGGGGAGCGCAGGTCAACACACCCTGCCTCTAATTTGCTAAAATACGAACCCAAAGCACATCGCGTACAGCCTGTCACAAACCTCCACCACCAGGACAACGTTGTGCAAAGGCTGTAAATAACGGCTGGGAGGCAATAGATTTACCCTGATGGGGCAGGAATGTCGAGGCAAAGCTGTGAGACTTGCTGCTGGCGTGTGATCTCAGTGAGAGCGGTGCGCGGTCCCCAGACGGTGCGTGCTGTGGCTCTTGGACAAGCATCACTCCTTAGGGATTCTTTCCATGGTTTCTACCTCCTCGTGCTCACCGTCCACAGCACAGCTCCGCCAGGAATGGCATTAGCTGTAGAGAGACCACTGGTTTTCAAACAAACAACAAGAAAAAATGTCTGTAGAAAGCACGCTCTGCTTTTAGGTGCATCCCCGAGAGACCTAAAACGGGCTCGAATGGATCCAGGTGCTTGCTGGGGGCAGGAAAATCCGTGGTCTGCAAGGCAGGAGGTTTCCCTGCTTAGGAAGAAAGAGAAGAATGGTGCCAATGAATTAATCCAAAGGGTTTCCAGGGTGCCTGGCTCCATCCAGATCAAGGTGGCCGGATCACGGTGCATGCAGGCCACGTGCACGCCGCAAGGATTTCATGTTTGCCTTCACCCTGTTTCACAAGGTTTACAGAGACTGAAATTCCAGAATATAATTTTTAAAAGGTTGAAAATGCTTTGGGTATTGATTTCATCCATACACTTGGTATTCTGTGGGCTGAAGTAGCTTCATACTGATAAGGCCAAATGTATCCATTCACCTTTATCAGTTATAATGTCATGGTTTTAAGGTATCGCATCGGGCATCTCAGCAACAGCAGCAAGGAAATGAGAGCAGAGCTGTGAGGAGAGAGAGTAACGAGGTTACGTTGCTAATCTGCAATGACTTCTTCAAAATAAACCACTGTGACATCATCGAACTGGTCGAAATTCAATCTAGCAATTGAGAAACTGTTATCAGATGGGTTTGCTTTGAAAAGGGGCCAAGCGAGGCATGAAGGGGGCTTGGTGATTGACGTAGGAGTAACTCTGACGCTGAGGGAAGTCAGAAGCTTGTTGCTGCTCCTGCGCGCACGAGTTTTTGCCTGCTTGTTTCAGAGACTGGCTGTACGTCTGGAATGGTGTCTCAGAGAGGGGGGAGCAGAGCAAAGAGCCAAAGGAGAAATGCCGGTGTAACCAGAGATGCCGCCCAAAGGGTTGCAGGGAAATTTTCCGTTAGAATTTGCACTTACATATTTTCTGGTTCCGTGGAGAACAAGGTCCCCTTGGGAAGCAATTTTACGACCAGAACTCTGCTCTTTGGGCAGACTGGTTTATAGATCTCCTCTAGAGCTGCCTGGTGTGGCTGCTGGCAGCCTCGGGCATGCAGAGATGCTCCCCCAGGCTGTGCACGAGCACGAGTCCCTGTGGGAAGGGCAGAATCTGGGAAGGATGACGGGAGAGGTGCCGATTTCAGGGGCCTGAGGAGCTTGTCTGGTGATGTCCAGCATCATCACAGGGCTCAGAAGAGGAGCCAAGAGCTGTAGGGCCAGCCACAGGGCACCGTACTCAGATGCCACAGCTTGTCAGCCTTTATGCCTGGAGGCCCCATCTTCTCAGCCCTTGAGTTTTTAGAAGAGTATTTAACAAAGAGAGAACAATGCAGGTGTCTCTGGGTAACGACACGACTCCCACCTCCTCCATTACCGAGTTCAGGGAGAGCGAGGCACTCCTGTGAGAGCACTGCGATGGGGACACGCACCCAGCCTAACCTCACTGAGGGGAGGGATGGAGAGGGCAGGCACTGAAGGCAATTTCCATGAAATTAGAGCAAATCAGGCTCGGCGGGGCTGGCACTATCAGAAAGGGTACGGCTGGATCTGTGAGGACTTGCGCAAAACACAAATATATCTGGGTGCACGGAGCTTGGCCTTTGCAGTACAGGGTGCATAGTTTCTAGCGGGTACAAGGAGATGAGAGCACAGAGGCTGGACAGAAATGTCACTGCGGCCACCAGGGTGGATGTCTGGGGGTTAAAGATGTCCCTGTTGCTGGGCAATAGTTTCTAGACACTGTGGGCCACAGTCAGTGGTGCAGCACTCCGCAGCAGAAGCAGGGATGAAAACCGAAGCAGGAGCCCTAAGCGCCATCGGAGCTGTGATGGTAGAGCTTTATGCTGTCGGTTCTGTGCTAATCCATGGACAGCTTGATCAGAATGGGCTTGAAGAGGTCGTCTGGTCCATCCCTCACGCTGAAGTGCGGTCACGGGTTTCTAAATGAGGCTGGATAAACTCCCCCTCTCTGCGAGAAGGAATGCAACGGGAGGGCCGAGAGCCACCAGACTGACCCCGCTTAACCGAGGTGCTGCGAGGAAGAGGAGGAGGAGGCAACTGTGGGCAGCAGCTCCCAGGCATGGGCTGGCCGGGTCCCCGCGTGATCCGACGTCACCCTCTGCGCCCACCATGCCTCACTTTTCTCCCACAGCTGGAGACCAGGATCATTCTGCAAACCCTGAAACCCCCCCAACACAACTCACCGTGAGCTTCTCAAAGTCTCCTGTGGGGAAAGAGCTGAGGGTTTACTCATGGACGACCTACAGAGCTGCAAACGCCTCCAGTGGGTCACACCCACCGGGTGAGATTTAAGGTGTTACCTAGGATCTGATTTCAAGGGGAGATTCCAGTTTGAATTTTCCTTGTTTGAACCCACAGAGCATCCCAGCCCGCCTTAGAGCAGATGTGCTCACAGCTCCACGGCTGCACCGACTCACCACCCCGCGGGAGCGTGGACCCCAGGCCCACAGGTAGTCCCAAATCTGGGACACGGAACGCAGAACTGCGTCCAGGGAAACCCAGAGGCTGGGCTTTGGAGTTTTTCCTCAGTGCTTTGAAAATCTCTGCGCCCTTTTATGGTGTCCCACTTTGTCTACTTGAAATGCCCAATTCGTCTTGGCCTCCACCGTGATCGACTTCATTCTCAAGGTTGAGATTAATGTATGAAATGTGTTTACATGGAGCTAAAAGCTGCTCTTTCTGGGGTTGTGCAAACATACGGATATGGAGGCATAAACAGAGGATTTTGTGGTTTTAAACTAGGTCAGAACATTAGTCCGTGTCCAATTCCAAAGATAAAACAAACTTTCCCAATGAACACGTAACTGTTCTCGGATCTTCATTCATGATGATTTACTACGAAGTTCCCTGGAATTTAACAGGACCTTGTAACAGATAAATCCCAAGATGCATAAGAAGAGGAGTTGGATGGTGGCTACTAAAAACAATAAGCAGAAAAAAAAATTCTCAGTGGTATGCATCAGATAATCCCAGATCTGACCCAGTTTCAGAGCTTGTCTATGGACTCCTTTAACTTCAGAGCTAGGGCCTGGTTTTTATGTCTTGCAGAGCAGATGAAGTTTTACCAGTAAGAAATCTGGGCTGCTGCAGGGAGCCTTCCCCCTTCCTTGGAAGAGAAACCCTGTGAAATCTGTTAAGACAAAACCAGCTGAATCCGTCGCGAGGGCTGTGTGTGATCAGCTATTTCGGGAGGAAAGCTGCACACGCGCCTGGAATGGGAGACGGGTACAAAACACAAATGTTGACCAGAATAAGAAGCAAGCGAGGCGGCGTCTGGACTTGGTTTATTTTCACATCCCTGTGCAGCATCATCAGAGCCGCTGTGCTCACCAGGCTGGGAAGGGGCTGGTGCGAAGGAGAACTTGACAACTTACCCCGTTTGCTGGCAAAAGGGAATTTTGTGACAGCAAATGCATTATGTAGGTGCAGGGCTGAGCAAAGGCAGATAAGAGAAAGGGATCGACAGGTGGAAAGCACTTGTAGACAAATTGGTATGTACGTTATTGCTTTTGGCGCCGTCGGTGGAAAGTCAAACATAGAAAAGCAAACAGCGAGCGTGAGGAAGACGGGCGGCCCTGTCAATTATTAAATGAAGGCGGCGGATCGCCGTGACTCGGAGGCAGTGGGAGAGCAGCCGGGTTCAGCGGGACCTGCAGACACGGCGAGGATTTCCAGGCCTCAGGGCAGCACATTTCTGTCATCTCAGATTGCAAACCCAAAGCAACAGCCAGCACAGCACCCCATCGCCTCGCTCCGTAAAGCGCGTGAGGTGCTTTCAGGATAAATCCCAACTAGAAGTAATATGAATGTCATTCCTCGGCGTCACACGGGCCCTCCAGGAGGGCAGAGCGTTAGCTGCGCTCTGTTCCCGAGTGGGAGCCACCTCCAGGAGGGCTGGGAAGCCCAATTAGCACCAGATGGACTAATTGTCATGTCACTCCTCTCCCTGGAAGGAGATGCTCTCTGGGCTGGGAGATGCTCTCTGGGATGGGAGATGCTCTCTGGGGTGGGAGATGCTCTCTGAGGGTGGGAGATGCTCTCTGGGCTGGGAGATGCTCTCTGGGGTGGGAGATGCTCTCTGAGGGTGGGAGATGCTCTCTGGGGTGGGAGATGCTCTCTGGGGCTGGGAGATGCTCTCTGGGGTGGGAGATGCTCTGTGGGGCTGGGAGATGCTCTCTGAGGGTGGGAGATGCTCTCTGGGCTGGGAGATGCTCTGTGGGGATGGGAGATGCTCTCTGGGGCTGCGTGACCCAGAGCCGGGGTGGGTCAGCACTGCTGGGCTCAAACGGGTGAAGTGCTGGTGGTTTAACCCAATTGTGGACTTCGCCTGTGAGGCAACTGGTCCAAACCAGCACCAGACTTGTCAGCGGCTGACGTGCATCAGCTGCATTAACCTCCTGGGGAGCTGCTCCCTCCCGTCCACAAGCTGATTCCAGCAACACTTGCTCTTCCCCAGGGCTTGCCCAGTCTGACTCACTGGATTTAGCAAAACATTCAGGCACAAAAGGAACCGCTCCTTCTGGAGCTCACCCAGCGACGTGCCTGTGGCCATGGCAGGGTGTAAGAGCGCTCAGGTCGCCCTGGTGGGGTCCCGGCTTCTCACCTCTTGTTGGCAGATCGAAGCTGCTCAGCAGTTTCAGCACGGACATACACAGATGCCGTCTTCAGAGATCTGCTTTACAGACCCTCGGAAAAACACAGGAGAGGTTTCTGGCGGCTTCCCAGCCATGAGGCCCAGGACTCTGTGTTAAACAGTGGCGTTTGCCTTGCACCCATCTTTATTTTTGCACGGAATGCGTCTGTCCTCCTGCGGACACTGGTCCCAGAATCTGGGAAGCAGCGTGTGCAGCAGCACCACGTGTTCCTGCTGGTTTTACTGCGGGGCACCTCCTGGTGATGGCACCCAGCAGACTCTGGAAGAGACAGCATTTCCTCCTCCTGATGAAAAAGAAAAACCCAGGTACAGTATTCCCATAACTCTCTCACGCTTGCCAAAACAAAAGGCACCTCCCTCCCTTTCACAGCACTGATCCTTGCCGTTTGGATGCTCCCCAGCAGCACCAAGGAGAGCTGGGAGACGCTCTCGGTGCAATTCCCAAAGCAGCTTTTGGAGCTGGGTGGGGTGGATGGGAAACAAATAAAAAGCAAAAGAGAAGCACCATTTTTTTTTCTCCCTGGCAAAGCTCTCCAGCACATCCCTGCTATGTGCAGCATCTCCCAGTTTGCTGGCACCTGCGGACAGATGGCCAGGGCATCCCAAGCTCAGGTCTTGACCTTGAGGCTCTTCTTCGCGTGGCTGGACACTGACCCTGCGTTTGGCGGTTTCCTCTGCCTTCATCCCTCCCGACATGAGTGCTGCTCGCAGCACGCCCGCAGCTCGCTCTCTCCCATGAGCTGGGGGCTCTCACCTGCAAGGTCCCGGCTTCTCTTTCTCCTCCTTTTCACCCTGCTCCCTCCTTCTTGACCGCTCAGCTACTGGGATGAGGCAAAGGCTGGGCTGAGGGAGCCCAGAGGAGGAGACCAGCCTGTGAGAAAGACCCAAGGCACTGATTTGGGGACAGAAAGGAGCAAAAGGTGTGGTATGACCCTGCAGACGTGACCAAGTCACAAGGATTTGGCTTGCAGGGGGTATTTTTTTCCCCAAGGGTGGTTAGTCAGGAGGTGGATTGCCTCGGGGCGGGGTGGAGGCTCTGCTAATGACAGCCTCGATGCTCTGAGAGGGGCAGCTCAGCCCGCCCCTATGGAACTGGTCACCTATAGAGGGACCCGTGGCACCAGCAGTCAGGGCGTGTTTGGATCCCGTCGCACCCCCGTCGCGCCCTGCACCTCCACACCAGACTCACCTTCCCTCATGTGAACCCTAACCCAGGACGTGGGGGGAGATTTTTGTGACGTTCCCAGAAGAGCTGTAGGCCGGGCAGATGGTATCGTGAGACAGTAAAACCACACACTCCCTTTGCAGACGCTGCGGCGAGAGGGGACTCAGTTTTCTGGGTTTGTGTCCTTCGGTCACGGCCCATAGGCCATCAGTTCCTGTCTCCATAACTGGAAAGATGTGAATCACATTGTCTGTATAACGAAAGCTGAGGAGTCTCATGTAATCACATAACTCTGGGAACAGACATTTTCATATAATAAACCAATACAGAGATATTGTAATTAAAAGCACAAGCCTGGCAACACTGTTTTATATTTCTTTAGAGACCAAACCGGCTGTTAGCAGTGAATTCTTTGACGCAAGTCGGCTCTCAGCTGCCTTCTCTCTCCCACCTGCAGGGGGGACACACCAGCTCTGCCCTCCTGCAGACTTTCTGAGAAGTGAGGCACCCCAAAATGGGAAGCGGAATACTGTGAATTGCCATAACCCACCCCTCCGTGGAGAGGAAAAGAGCTGTGCTGCAGAAGAGGTGACAGGTTTCTCCTGGGAAGTGAAGGAGCATGAGTGATTTTCTCCAGGAGGTGATATTGCCCATCAGCAATAGGGAGAGGAAAGGACGGAGACTGTCTTTGGGGCGTTGTTACTCTGGGTCTAGACCCACTTCTGGGTCCCTCTCCGGTGGAGCAGGATGAGGATCCGCCTGCGGGTCTGCTTCATTTTCCAGCCGTACAGGAGCAGCTTCAGGACAGGCGGCGCGAGGAGGCAGGCATCGGCCAGGAGCGTGAGGGGGCAGGTGGTGCCCAAGCCTGCGGATGATGGACGAGCCAACGAGCGGGGTGTAGAAGATCAGGATGGCACAGAGGTGGGAGATGCACGTGCTAAAGGCTCTGGCTCGTGCTTCCTGGGAGACGCTGCTCAAGATGGCCCTGATGCTCATCATGTAAGACAGGAGGATGGTCAGGGAGCCCAGGGTCACCGCAGTCAGCCCGTACAAGCCGCTGACCCCGACATCCCCACAAACCAGCCTCAGTGTGTCCCGGTGCAGGCAGAAGGAGTGAGACAGGACACGGGGCCTGCCAAAAGGCATCTTCTTAATAAGGGTGGTGATGGGTAGAGCCCCACAGATGCCCCATGTGAAGATCACACACACACACACACCCCTTCATTACGAGGGAGCTCATCAGGACAGAGGCGTCGTGTAAAGGGTAGCCAATAGCAACAAAGCGATCAAAAGCCGTGGCCACCAGCACCCCAGACTCGATGGCACAGAAGGAGTGGATGAAGTACACCCGGGCAACGCATGCCTCAAATCGGAGGGAGGAGGACTCAAAAATGGCCATGGAGAGAGACAAGTCCAGGTCTGCCATGGACAGCACGGGGAGGACATAGTACATCGGGGTACGGAGGCTCTGTCCTGTCACCTGGAGTAAGGAGCGGTTCCCCAGGAGCATGGGGGGGTGCAGGCAGCACAGAGGCAGCGCCAGGCAGTAGCTGCTCACCGGCAGGCCGGGAATGCTGGTGAGGGAGAAGGTCAGAGGACTGGACCCAGTCCTATTGGAAGGTGACATCTCATGCACTGATGGTCCGCGAGTCTGGAAATAATAGTGTCTTGGACTAAAAGCCCTGTGTGAGACACCCCGTGCACCCCAGCTGCAATGGTGTTGGGAGAACGGGCCAAAAAAACCCCCGTGCAGCTGCTCTCAGGAATAACCATCACATCGACAGGGTGGGCCAGTCCCAGGGTCGCTGTGGGCTGTGCAGATAACAAGGAAAGAGCAGGGTGGCATTTAATGTGTCTCCCCAGCCTTTAAATACCCGGAGTTTCAGGAGATTTGGTGCTCAGCCCGTGGGGAGGCGCCTAAAGCTTCTCGGCAGCACAGGCAGGACGACAGCCCGGGGTTGGGGTGCTCCTGCCTGGGGAAGGAGGGGAGGTGGGCTGAGGACCCGGAGCCCAGCCCCAAAGCACCCGGACGGGAGAGGGGAGATGGGGGGGAGTCAGAGGAAGGTCAGTGCTTGTGCTGAACGCAATGCGGTCAGACCGCAAGAGATAGCAGCTTGCTCTGAGTGGAGAAGCAGCCCCATTACATGTGACTCTGTATTGATTTCCTCCCTTTTTGTTTAAGTATGGCGAAAGGTATAACGTTTTAGGGAGCTTTATCAGCTAAAGCTGCAAGTCAATTAACCAAACCGACCCTGATGGAAGGAAAATGGATTTGTGCTTTATAGCTGCCAAAAAGGTTAAAGGGAAAGGAAGACATTCAGAGACTGGAATAAGACTGAGAACCTGACATGGCGCTTCGTCAGAACACGCTGGAGCAAACCCCAGGTCCCCATCCAGCGCTCCGGGAGCTGCCCGCGGCCCTCAGCTGCGATGCTCAGCGACGGGAGGCTGGGGCAGATTTCCAGAGAAATATTCCAAACAGGTTTCTCTGCAAATGCAGTTAAATTTAGCACATCTTGAAAGCGGCAGCTGAACAGCTGGTGGTCACAGCAGCACAGCCTCAGCTCCTGCCTGGGCTGAGCAGGGAAAGTGTCTCTGTTCAGCTGGAAACAAACACGTTTTGCATAACTGAAGAGCACAAACTGATTAAGATTTGACCCGGATTGAGTCTGCACACCCGTGAGGCGTTCTGAGACCTCATCTGCTATCAGAAAAAAAAACAACAAACCAAACCCCAAGATTTCACATGGCCAAAGGGTCATGAGAGCCGGCGGTGGGGGAATGACCGTGCCTGCAAGTAGCACAGGTCACCGTGGGGCTGCTCCTCAGACACCCGCTGCCCTCAGGAGGGGGAAGAGCCACACGAGGACAAAAGTTAGAGCTGTCTGTCCCTGGGCCGAGGGGACAAAGCTCTGAGAGACACCCGAGCAGTGCTGGGAGAACTGGGACAGCGCAGGAGGGAACGGAGGGGATGAAGAGCCCAAAGCCGAGGAGCTCCTGTGGGGAACAAAGTCGTCACAGAAATAAACTGACACATCCCATTCGTGTAGGACTTGAGAGAATGAGGAAATTTTTAAATTATTGATCAAGATCAATTTTTAGGGGGGCTTTCCATACCAAGCCCATCTGCCCATATCAGATAGATCGAAATTAATATTTAGTGAAGCAATTTGCCATCTTAGCACTTTTCTAATGTGCTGCTTTGTTGTTCCTGCCAGGGATTTTTGTAAATCCTTGTTGTGACGCAAACCCTCAAACAAATTGTCCTGGCAGGGGAAGAGCATCTCTGGTCTGTCATCCCCAGGCAGCCCCCCCTGTGCTTACCCCGGGTCACAGAGGGGACAGGGCTGGCGACCTGCACTTAACCCAAACAGAACAACCCCCGCAGGTCTCACCCAGGGACTCACAGGTCATTTCTTTGCTCCTCAGGGGGTGGGAGCACCACAGGGCTGTGTACACGTGGGTGTTTTTCTGTCTTCTCTGAAAAAAAAAAAATAAAAATGGCAGAGTGCAAAAAGGGGATTGAAGGCAGCCGGGG
>NW_020799094.1:59877-82424 GCF_003259725.1 Athene cunicularia
TCCCCTCCCCTCCCCTTCCCTTCCCCTCTCCCCTCCCCTCCTATATCAGGCATGGCCTGTGCGATGGGTCCGGGCTCCACATCAGTGACACCCCCCAGGGCACAGGGGTGAGGACCCAGCTCGGTGCCCCAGGCAGCAGCTCGGGAGGGGACAGCAAGGGGGACAACTAGTCCGTGAAGGTCCTGGTGACAGACTCAGCCCCGTTGTTCCAAGGTGAATAACCCACAGGGCAACACCAACCTGCTGGCGGGCCCACGGGTGTGTCAGTACCGTATCACTAGTGACCAACACAACTCGGGGTTTTTGGGTCTCAAGCCCCTTAAGGGAGGCGTTGTCCCTGTTGAAGGAACATTTCCCTGGGCAAAGAGATTCTTCTTGTGCATGTGTCTTCTCAAAGTGTGTAAATACCTGATGGGATGGGCTAAAGAAGACAAATCCATGTTCTTAGTAGTATCCAGTAAAAGGACAAGAGGTGGTGAGCACAAACTAGAAAACCCAGGAAATTCAATTTAAACCTAACAAATACCTTTTCTTTTCTTTTCTTTTCTTTTCTTTTCTTTTTTTTTTTTATGATGATGTTAACCAAACACTGGCGCAGGTTGCCCGGAGAGGCTGTGGAGCCTCCATCCCTGGAGATACACAAAACTGAGGTGTACACGGTCCTGGGCAACCCCAGCCCCAGTGACTCTGTGTCTGGATGGCACGTTTCACGCTGTGAGAGCTCTGCTCTGGGGGTGCTACAGTGCCACTCTCGTGCTAGTAACATATTTTCAGTATAAAAACCAAACACACTTAACATTCTAAGACTGTCAGAACACCGCCTGGCTCCAGAGGAGGGGCAGAACCAAGTCTTGCTCTGCCCCTTCCCTTCTGCAGCTCCCGGGTGCTGTCACACTCCTTCTGCCTGCACCAGGACGTGATGAACCTGGCCTGTGCCAACGCCACCCCCAGCGTGGTGTACGGCCTCACCGCCATCCTGCTGGTCATGGGCCTGGACGCCATCCTCATCTGCCTCTCCTACGTCCTCATCCTCAAGGCTGTCTTGCGGCTGGCGGCGTGGAAGGAGAGGCTGAAGGTGTTCAGCACCTGCGTTGCCCATATCTGCGTGGTCCTGGTCTTCTACGTGCCCCTGATTGGGCTGTCCGTGGTGCACAGGTTTGGGAAGGACCTGGCGCCACTGGTCCATATCATCATGGGCAACGTCTACATCCTGGTGCCCGCTGTGCTCAACCCCATCATCTACGGGGTGAGGACCAAGCAGATCCAGAGGAGGATCCTGATTTCAGTTTAAATTTCCAGTGACGGGACTGCCCACTGAACCGCACCCAGCTCTTGACTTTTCTTGTATTTTCTCAGCTTAGCTCCGGGGATGGGGAACGTGCTCCTCTTCTCTGACTATGCGGCGTGCTGCCGGAGCCCTTGGCAGGCTCTCAGTCACTATCACAACACAAATAACAATAATTTATGACTGCAAATTGTCGAGCAAATATACTTTGTGCAACAAGCACTAGTGCTGTAATAAAAGGCTGCACAAGCTCAGAGGTTGATGGCTTTATGGATGTAGTCAGAGCCCTTCAGGAGTTAACATTTACCTGGGACTTGTTCCTTTCCTTGCAGCACATCCCAGTACTTCCAAGAACAGCAGTGAGACAGAATAAAACACTTCCATCTAATATTTTTTTCACCGTGTCTTCTTTTTCTTGCATTTATTTACCAGCTATAATTTAGAAAAAAAATGTGTTTGGAAGGAACAGATACCACTTTGTGGAAGCAGGAATTTCTAGCAAAAAGAGCTTCAATGCCTGAATTAGGAAAAATTTAACTCGTTACCCACACAGCACAAAGCAAACCAGTATTTGTAACAGGCAGCTCAAGGTATTTGTGAGGAGTGCACTGGGTGTCGCTGGTAAGGTTTGGGTGTTGGGGTGGGCTGCAGGGGTGGCCAGGAGGGAGGAACGGGACTGCCCGCTGACAGAACCGACATTTCCAGCTGGACCAGACCCATCATGCCCCAAAGCTGAGCCAGCCAGGGGAGTCCGCGGTGCTTCTGTGAAAATATATTTAAGAAAGGGCAGAAAATACCAGGTAGAGAGAAGGAGTGAACAATAAGAGTGAGAAACATCAAGGGGAAAGGCAAGGTAGGAGGTGCTCCATGGTAGGAGCTCTCCCCCTGAAGGGACTGCGGCCCATGAGGGACCCCCCACCAGAGCGGGTACCCCAAGGGGTATGGCTGCGTGCCGACCCTGAGCCCCCCTCGCTGAGGGCACCGAGTGAAACCTGCGGTGATAACGGGGAGTCTGGAGTGAAGGTGTGATGGTACCGCCGATGCTTTCGAGGAGTCATCAGTCATAGCCCCAGGATGCCCACTGCTGAGTGGGGCTGGACAGCCCAGAACACAACGTTGGCTCTGCAACACCAGGGCTGGGTTTTGCCAGAGCACCTCAGTTTTAGTGGATCTGTACTGAACTTTCCTGTCCAGTTCATCATCACTCGGCTTTGCGAAGTTCTCACAGAATCCCCGAGTCATTCAGGTTGGAAAAGCCCCTCGGGGTCAGCGAGTCCAACCCTCAGCCCGACTCCACAAAGCTCTCCCCTACCCCACATCCCCCACAGCTCATCCCAACGGCCCTGAAACCCCCCAGGGATGGGGACTCCCCCCTCCCTGGGCAGCCTGTTCCACTCTCGGACCACTCTTGCTGGGAAACATTTTCTCCTCCTGCCCAGCCTGACCCTCCCCTGGGGCAGTTTCCAGCCGTTCCCTCTTGTCCTGTCCCTGATCCCCTGGGAGCAGAGCCCAGCCCCAGCCTCTCTGCAATGTCCTGTCAGGAGCTGCAGAGAGGGATGAGGGCTCCCCTCAGCCTCCTCCTCCTCACACTGAACACTCCCAGCCCCTTCCCTGGCTCCTCACAGGATTGATTCTCCAGCCCTTCCCCAGCCCCGTTGCCCTCCTCTGCCCTCGCTCCAGCCCCCCCAGATCTCTCTGGGGTTGAGGTGCCCAAACCTGGACACAACCCTCCAGGTGTGGCCTCACCAGTGCATAATCCCTCATCCCTCATCTCTACTACTTTGGGTATAACTGTTTCATTAAAAGCTTCATAACGCCCCAATTCACATCCTTCCCTAGAGCTCTGGTCAGCAGAACTGCGGGGGACAGCCTGGGGGGTGCAAACAGAGACCCCGCAAGAGCCTGTGACCCTCACGGGAATGGGGGCGATAAGCCACCGCCTGCAGCGTGAGCTGGTGGATGTGGTGTGTCTCACCTGCTGGGCCGAGATTGCAGAAGCCAGGTCAGGGATGCAACAGCTACCGATGGAGTAGCAAGGCAGGCCAGACTTTGTTCTTGTGCCACATAAATTCGTTAGACGCTGCGAACCGGCATCTCCTTTTGTAATAGTCCAGCTTTATAAATATGCCAACCATGCAGCAAAACACATTTCTCATTCTAAGACTTGGAGAAAATAAAGCAAGTGGATACATTAATTCAGTAGAAATATTATGGACTTTGTTCTTTTTTTGTGCTCTGTTTGCAGTGCTGATCTATGAATCAGATCTACGGCAGCTTAGCACGTCGATAAATAACTCGGGCAACAGAAATCGCATCCAAGTCGCGTGAGGACAATCAGAACGGAGAAGAGAGTTAAACCCCGCCGTGCTCACATGTGTTTGTGCTCCTCCCCGCCGCCCTGGGAGCGGATCCCCCGAGCCCCCGGCCCGTGCCCTGCCTGGGCTATCGGGGGGGTGAGGTTTAACCTCCCCCTTCCCGAGACCATCCTCCGAGCTCACGCTGGCAAACGCGAGCAACCCTCCTCCACGCGATGCGTCACGGCCCGCGGCGCGTCCGGCCGAGAGCCTGGGAGCAGGCGTGGGGCTCTGGGCTGGTCTGTGCCTCTGCCAGCGCCACGGCCCGAGGGGCGGGCAGCACCCCCCGCTCCTGGGAGCGAGAGCCAGCACCCCAAAGCTCTCCCCTTCCAGCACCAGGCGGTTTGGCTCCTCTGTCTCCCACCACTTTAAACGGTCCAGCAGCACCAGCAGCTCTCTGGATGACCTGCAGGCCATCAGCTCATTTCCTTAGCACACAAAAAGGGAAGAAGTGTAGCCCGTGGAGCTCAAACAAGAATGTTATTTACCTCCAGCTCACTATCAGCGCAGTGACATCAAAGCCGAACGCTCTGGAAATTTTCCAGCTCTGCCTAGGCTGACCTGTGGATTGAGCACCCTCCTCAGTCTGCCGGGCAGGCTTTGCCGCTTGCCTCAGGCAGCCATGAGCCGGAATTCTGCTGTCTTTAGCACAGATGTACAGTCCTCTCACAAGCCGCAAGTCTTAAGCTTGGGAAGACTCAGGAGGAGAGACGGGGCTCATTTAAAGTGGATCCCGCACACGGGTCTCAGGTTAATTCTCATGGCCCGTCATGTGCTGCAGTTTCCGTGTGCAGTCGCACGGAAACACGTGCACGTGGACGGGATGTGCAAGGATTTAGATCCTCGTGAGACACAATGCAATGAGCACCTGGCCACGGACCTGCTAGGTTTCGACACTGTACACAGCGGGGTTCACCACAGGGGCGAACGTCTCCCCCATCCCCGTCCCAGCTCCCCGTGTTGTCCCCGGGCGTTGCAGTCCTGCCCTCCCTGCCCCTATGGTGGGATGACGGGGGTGCAGGAGGTCCGGATCAGTGTGGGGTGGTTTCCTTCTGCTGCTCCTTGGTCCTTACTCACTCTCCTCTGCCCCACCTTGGGTCTCCCACGGTCCCTCAGGGCTGTCCCTGCCCCAGCATGGGTCTCCTCCTTCCAAGAGCATCTCCAGCCATGCCATCTATCTGTCTGCAGCCAAAATGCCAGCAGAAGCCACCAGGCTCCTTAATCCGATCTTCTGGGCTTCTCCTTCTCTCCAGTCTCTGCAGATTTCAGCTAGTTTGGGTTGCTTTCTTTCGAAGAGCCAGTAGCCCAAGGGGCCAGCTCACCCAGAAGTCATTGCTCTTTGTGTCCTGTTTGTAGCTGCCAGACCAAAACAGCTGAAAACCTGACACCGATCACAGACGTGGCGATGATCTGGGCGGCTTCCTGCCCTCCATCCCCAGCTCAGCTCTCCCTAAATGCCACACTGGGCTTCACACCTGACATCCACCCTCAGAGCCTTCAGGGACAGGGGACACCTGCACCGGGCCCAAAGGATCAGCCCTCATTTAGGAAGCATTCACTGAAGTTCATGGATGCTTCAAGATCCTCATATGAAAGGTGGCATTAAAATACAGCCCTAAGAACCCAGGCTGCTGTCTTGGCCCCGGGAGTGCACGGCACACACACAAAACCAAAGCCAGTTTTACAGGGACAGGGTTAAGCCCAAAGGACACGTGCACCATTGCGTGTGGACCAGGAGAACCGCTAGCCATGCCCAGAGGGATATTTGCCCACCCAGAGGTAAAATTCCCCCGTTGTGGACCATGGATCTGTTTGCCACTGCTTAACGCTGAGGCAGACATGACCCCTGCAGGGGGACAGAGGAGCGAAGCTGTTTACAGACTTCGCTGTTTCTGGTTGTTCCCAGGCAGCTGTTTCTCCTCTGGGGTGATTAGTGTCTCCCAAGCCCCAGCAGCGAGTGATTAGGATGATGAAGTTCCTTAAGGCATATAAATATTTCCGTGCAGCTCCTTGTAGCAGGTTGAGGAGCTGGTTGGCTGTGTGAGAGGGAAAAAGTATTTGCAGGTGATGTAGCTACAGCCAGGGTCACATCCAAGTCATCCAGGCGGGCTGGGGCGATGTTTTCTTTTCACTTAGCCTGGTGTTGTGGCCAGTATTTTTAAGCATAGTGCCAAGTGCTGAGCCAAGTTTGAATTTTAGCCAAATTGAGGTGGGATATAAAATGATCTGTCCAGAAAAGCTGCCATGCAGATGTGCCAATACATCTAAGTGCACTTTGTCTCTCACTGAGTTAATGAGCTGCTTCATTACTTCTGGATACCTCGTGTTAAGTGAACGTTGTGGCAGGGAACTGCCAGTCAGACCCCTGCAACCTCAGTTTGCTTCCTTGCATGGGTTAATTACAACAGGGCTAATTATTGGGCTGCAAATTGTTCCTTGGCTAAATCGACTTCAAAGAAGCCGCAGACGTGCAGGTGTGATGTTGGCTCGCCCAGTCCTCCGTGAGACCTGCGATTGCCTGCTCGGAGCTCTAGTGCTGTCCCTCTGGCTGGCGTCCGCCTGAAGAGGATGGCAAACTCCCCAAGGAAGGTAATAATTTGTTCTTCTCCCTTACGGAAAGGATGGCAGTCACGAGCTCTGCTGAGATACAGACTTGATGTGAGGAAATGCTCTGAAGCAGGTGACTGGGGGAAGTGTTGAGCTTCTGCGATGGGAGATGGGTTTGTGCAGGCATCTATCAGAGATTACTTTTGAAGGGGTACGGACTGGACCGTTGGGTCTCTGGAAAGCCCCAGCTCAAGGGAGCTTTGTTTCAGGAGAGGCGCTGGGCGGGAGAGCTGCCCGGCTCTGGGCACAGGCAGGTCACCCTGGGTTGCACAAGGACGTGGCTGAATGTTTTTCGCGGCCTCAGGCTGCGTGGCTGGTGGATTTACAATGTCTAAGAATGACACAAAATGTTAAGCCCATCAAATCTGGTAAATTTAACGATCATTGCTTAGCGGCAGAGAGGCAGAGCTGACAAAACCGAGTGAAGGGAAGAGTTAAAATCTGCCCTTCAAGGACCAGGATCTACCCCTCCTCACAAAGTCAGGGAAGCCTTGCTGCTATGCTGGCAAGCGAAGATTTCAATTCCTTTTGCAGCTTGTTCAACACCAAGCAGCTCGTTCTCCGAGGGTATTTGAATCTGTTTCGCTGCTTAAAAATAAAGTACGACGAGTTTGCAACAAATCTAATGGAGTTCAGCCAGCTGGGTCAGGGTGCCTGGTAATGTCCCCCATTTCTAGGAAATTTTCTGGATTTTGACTGCTGCAATGAGCAAAACTTGTAACTTCACAAGTTACTGAACTACTTAATTGCACAAAATAAACCTCTCTCAGCTTCTTGCGCCAAGGAAGCACCAAAACCACCCAGAAGGGTGTGAAGGGGCCTGAAGGCGCTGTTCCACCTGAGCAGTGAGAACTCTGAAAGTGCTGCTGTTGCATCTACAACTCAACAATAGCCCAGAAGGGGACATCTTCCTCACGTGGCATCTGTCCGTGGGCTGCAGCTGCATCCTGGGGGCTGGTGGCAGGAGTGAGGGGTCCGGGATGAGTTGGAGCTGGCGAGGCCAAGGAGTTGCTGCTTTGGGTGTGATGCTCTGGGCAGGGCTGGGAAGCAGCACCAGGCGCCAGCTCCTGTGTGCGTGTTCTGGGTCCGGAGGCACCTGTGGCTGCTGTCAAGGTTGCCCTTGCTTGGCAAGGCAGGTCAAGAGGAGGATGAAGGATGCGCAGAGGAGGTCAGGTGTAGGGTGGGTGGAGCCGGAGCGCGGTGGGGACAGCGCCTTGGCGTGACCCAAACGGGCTGGTCAGAGAGACTGAGCTAAGGAAGAGGTTTCCTCGGCATTTTGCGTGGTGTGTGCACCCGAGAAACCAGACCCTGCTCGGGGAAGAGCCCTGGCACAGCACTGGGAATGTACCTGAAAAGGGCCCAGTAAAAACCGAGTCTGCTCCCTGCTGAATAGCGTCATTTAATAACCTGGGTGGCTTTACTGTACAAGATGAAGTACAGGTAACTGCCCAGACAGCACACAGGGTTTGCAGATCAATTACCTTTGACAGAGAGCAGGGAGGGGGTACCTGCTGTTTTTTCAAGCACCGAATTACAGGATCTCAGATGTGTTTGCCTTTTCCAGATAAATAATTCTGGCACAAGACACGTTTCCCGCTGGACTGGCTTGTGCCAGCTGTGGCTCTGCCTCCCTGAATTTATAGCCGAGGTAGCTGACTGCACTGCAAACAGAGTCCTCTTTGCAATAAACTCTTACAAATAACGTTGTCTTGGCAGCGTTTTCACAATATGGGCTTTGCAGTATTTGGCCTCGCACTGCAAACAGCAGTGACTAGAAACAGGCTGAAATGCCTGTTGGGTTGTGTCACGTGGGTGACTTGAAGCAGCTTGGAGGAAAGATGAAACTATTTAGGGGTCAAGGAAGTCAAATATCTGGAAAGCCGAGGGGATGAAGTCTGGCCCGCTGGTATGTTGGGGAAAACTGAGGGTACAAACGCCTGAGGAACTTGCATCTAATTCCCATTCTGCTAGCAGGTTAACTTAACCGTGCCTGGCTTTTCCCCGTAAAACAGGGACAGTTGTGGTCCGGACACTGGTTTTCCTGCGGCGGGGGCCCTGTGGGTGGGAAGCCCGTTCAGAGAGGGTCTCCAGCAGGAACAGCCCCACGGCCGATGGTGCTGCGCAGCTGGGGGGTCTGTGGGGTCTGCGGCTGCTCCCTCGGGCATCAGCTCCCGCAGCAACAATGCTCTGGGTGACAAACACTGATGTTGTAAATACACATCTGCAGTTTCCCAGGGTGGGGATCAGGTGGGACACCCAGCCCAGGAGAAGATGTGGCTTACACCTGCAGAGGAGTGTGAGTGAGCGGAGTCCTGCGGAGCTGCATCCTCCAAGTATTCTGGATATTCCCCCTTCTCCCATCTTAAATCTTTCTACCGATGGCAACTCAAAGTTCTCAACTGCTAACTTGTAAATCCCAGCCCCGGGTGGGAGGAGAGGTCAGATAGCTCCCGAATGTTTGAGCTAAGACCCCGTGAGGCTGAGTCCTGCCAGTGATGGGGCTGAGTGCAGCTGGGTAAGAGGCAGAAGGACAGGAATTGGATCATAGAATATCTCGAGTTGGAAGGGACCCCTCAGGATCATCGGGTCCAGGTCTGTGTGCCTGAAAAGATGGGCAGAGGGCTCCTGCCTGTGGTTGGAGTCCACAGCACTGCTCGCTCCAGCTCATTCCTCTCCATGTCTGTGTCTTCCCTTCCAGCTCAGCAGCAGTGCCTCATGTCCTACCCAAACCACTCCAGTCCCTCGTCCTTCATCCTGACAGGCATCCCTGGGCTGGAGGATGCTCAGTTCTGGATTGCCTTCCCATTCTGCACCATGTACTTCATGGCAGTGCTGGGGAACATCACACTCCTCCTCGTGATCAGGACAGACCCGAGCCTGCACCTGCCCATGTTTTACTTCCTCTCCATGCTGGCTGCCATTGACCTCGTCCTCACCACTTCCACCATGCCCAAGCTCCTGAGCATCTTCTGGTTCCGCTCCCACGAGATCAACTTTGAGGGCTGCGTGGCTCAGATGTTCTTCATCCACAGCTTCTCCATGGTGGAGTCAGGGGTCCTGCTCACCATGGCCTTCGACCGATACTTGGCCATCTGCAAGCCCCTGCGCTACTCAACCATCCTGACTGGCCCCATCATCGCCAAGCTGGGGCTGACCGCCGCGGTGCGTGACATCGCCATCGTCACCCCTGCCATTTGCATGGTGGCCAACCTGTCCTACTGCGGCCCCCGCGTCATCCACCACTCCTACTGCGAGCACATGTCGGTGGTGAAGCTGGCCTGTGGGGACACCCGGCCCAACAGCATCTACGGGATCATGGCTGCCACCGTCGTGGTGGGCTCAGACTCCATCCTCATCACCGTCTCCTACATGCTGATCCTGAGGGAGGTCGTGGGCCTCTCCTCCAGAGAGGCTCGTCTGAAGTCCTTTGGCACCTGCAGCTCCCACGTCGGTGTCATCCTGCTCTTCTACACGCCTGCGCTCTTCTCCTTCTACACGCAGCGCTGGGGCCGGAGCATCCCCGCACACCTCCGCATCCTGATGGCTGACCTCTACCTGCTGGTGCCCCCCATGCTCAACCCCCTCATCTATGGGATGAGGACCAAGGCGATCCGGGAGCGGGTGCTGAGTCTGCTCTGGCAGAAGGGGAAAGTGCCCAGCTCATCGCTAATGCCAGGTGGCAAGGAATAGGGTTCAGAGCAGGGCACAACGGCAGCATGTTTGGGGAGCAAAGTAAAAGCTGAAAAAGCTGTCTGCTGGGAAAGCAGGATGATCCCTTCAGCATCGTGGCCAAGCCCTGGAAGCACCGTGGAAAATTTGACTGTTGAAATATTTTTAGAAAGTGAATTCTACATTCCTGTTTAGAATGGAAAGATAAATTGTGTCTGACTGTATCTTCGTACCTCCCCAGATCTGTGTAACCTCACGACTCTCCATCTCAGCTCTCGATAAAAGACAGTTACCA
Source organism: Athene cunicularia (assembly GCF_003259725.1). Taxonomy (NCBI): domain Eukaryota; kingdom Metazoa; phylum Chordata; class Aves; order Strigiformes; family Strigidae; genus Athene; species Athene cunicularia. The sequence continues at coordinate 70,088 of NW_020799094.1, forward strand.
CTCTGAAATAAAAGTCTGTGGTTGGATTCATCCTCCCCACGCACCTTTTTCACCCAGTCTGTAACTCCCTATTTATTCACTTCCCAGTCGCTAGCAGCTGCCCGATCTTGGTGCCTGGCCGTGAGGGAAGAGTGCGGTGTGTGCGTACGCACATTTGCACACACACGCTCATCCAGACGTTGGCCCAGACATTGTTTTCCTCCCAATCCCCTCTTGAAACCGTACTGAAGTGTTTGCAGGGATCACAAAAAGCCAGAGAACAGGGTCTGTGAGTCACACTCAAACCCTGCAGTGTCACACAAAGTGTTGTTCCTTTCTTGTTAGAAACACCAAAACGTCATCAGCCGTGGAATGTTGTTCTACAATTTTTTTCCCCCAATGCTTTGATGAGACTAACTTTCTCTGTTGTGCCTCTCCCCTAAGCACACAGGCACCTGTAATGGGATTTGCAGAAGCCCCAGTTTTTCATGAGCCTTCACTTGCCCCCGAAATCGTGTGAGATCCTACTCCTGTGCCTCAGGCACTTGGCTCTCCTCTTTGGAGACGTGATTCCGCACGTGCTGCGCGGCAGGAGGGTCCATCAGCCCTTCCCCTGACCTAACACCCCGGCGCAGCGCTGCCTCAGGGAGAGCAGGAATCGTTTGCAGGGGGGTGAGCAGAGCAGCTGGAGAGTGCAATTGCACAAATCCCCTTTGCTTATGTGAAGGATGGGGACACAAACTAAAAAAAAAAAAAAAAAGAGTCGCCTCTGAGCACTGGAGGCGAGGAACGGGAGCATGGGTTAACGTAGAGGAGCAGAGAATAGGGACTAAGCTCCTCTTGTTCTCCTCACCTGATTTTAACTGTGATGAAAAGTCACCTAACAGCACACACTGACACCATCCCTGCTCCCCTTGTGCCTTCACCCCACAGGAATCGGGGCAGAGGAATTCCCTCAGTCTCGTCTCTGAGGGAAGCCCGAGGTCCTCACGTATCCTGCCTGGAGAGAGGTGAGGGGAGCGTTTGGGGTGACCACCAAACCCGCGCGGGTGGCTATAAACCCAGGTCCTTCAGTGCCTCCTGACTTTGGGCACCTTCTGGGCTGCGTACAGTTGTATCCCCTCCCCACCACCATCCCCCTCGGCAACAACATACCCAGCGTTGGTCGGGGGGGTTCGACAGCAAACCCGTTCGACAGCGGAAGAAGGAGACTTAGACAAAATGATTCTCAATTAGGCTAAAGTGGTCAGAACTGCTCTGCCATGTGGTTTCTATCCAGCTGTGCTCCTTCTGCTGTCGCCTTAGAGGATACAAGGTGTGGGACAGGACATCCCTCCCCTGACCTGCAGCCCCTGGCAGGATGGAGACAGCCAGGAGCTCTACCTCAGGGTCACACAGACCATGGAAGGAGGCCCAGACCTCGCTCACATCTGCAAGGATTCAGCATCCCCAAGAGAGGGAGCTGGCACTGCCGAGGGACCTGTGTTTGGAGGGCTGCAGGGTCAAAGGACGGGGAGAGCTGAACACGCTGCGAGGGGTGTAAGGGCTCTGGGGGCAACACTCCTCTCAATTAAACAAACTGAATGAGGAGGTGAGTCAGTAAATGAGCGAGTCAGCTGCGCGTGTGTGTGTGTGTGTGGACTCATTTCCTGAGCCAAGAGACAGACACACCAGGGATTCCTCTCACCAAACTTGTAAAAGCTTCCACCGCTGGAAGCTGCTGGGTCAGAGAAGCAGGAGACGAGCCTGGGAGAAGCAGGAGTGGCTGCGTCACCCCCGCAGCGCCTGGGAGGGCTCGTTTGTCTGGACAGATCTGCAGCAGCAAGCCAGGTCGGTCACCCGTCGGTTTGAGGATCTTAAATAGGAGTAGTGCAGAAGGATGTGCTGCTGCAGGCTTTTCTTCATAAACTTAGAAAATATATCAGGTAAAAAAAAAAATAAATAGTTAGACAGACAGACAGATAGACAGAGATAGATAGAGATAGACAGATAGAGATAGACAGATAGAGATAGATAGATAGATAGATAGATAGATAGATAGATAGATAGATAGATAGAGTAGACAGATAATAGACAGACAGACAGAGATAGACAGGCAGGCAGATAGATAAAAAGAGTCTGGAAAAGACCCCACGAGTTGCCCCAGTCCCACACTTTTTGACCACATCCTCTCCACAAGCAGTGCAGCCTGGACCCTGGAACCAACCTCAGGCGAGCTTCCCTCCTTGCAAGAGCACAACCTCAGCCCAGCTTGCACGCTGCCGTCTCGGGGAGTTTGCTTTCCGGCTGCATAAATGTAAGGGTAAAGTGCATCCGCAGGCGCGTAGCTTTTATTCTCCTCCGTTCTGTTGCTGCCTCGGGGAACGGGAACGCGAGGGCAGGGAGGCGGGGAGGGAACGTGCGGGTTTGGTTTCTGAAGGTGTTTCTGCAGTCGCGCGTGGACCCCCCTCGGAAGTCTCACAGAGGAGATGTGAACAAAGCCTGATCCCATCTGCCACCCTTGCCAACACGAGGCGGCTCTACCAGGGTCATCCCGAACAGATTTTTGTCCCTCTTCTGCAAAACCACCATCAGTCTCCTTGAGCGCTGCAGTTCTGTTTCCATCAGTCGCTACCTTTACCGTGGGGACATTTTCTTTAAGCCTAGACTGAATTTCTCCTCCTCTGTCTGGGGTTTAGAGCCCTGATGGTCCTTTCAGAGGACATGTAGGGCAGATTATTCCTTTCCACTTCTCTGTAGCCTTTAACATGTCTCAGGGCTTTTCTCAGAGTCATTCCCCAGGCGAACCAGTCCCCTCAGCTCTCCAACTTAACTTCATCTTGATTTCTGAACCCCCTCTAGTTTGCCACTATTTTCCCTGATGTGTCGCAATGCTCTTCAATCTGCAGCTCTCCAGCTCAGCCCTTTGCCGCTGCCCTTCACCTTGCTCCTGCCTACTGGTATCCACCAAACAAGCCGCTCTGAGAGTGTGACTCGCTCAGAAACTTTATGATAATCTGCTAACATGTTTTATAAATGATGAGAAAGAAAGAAACAGATTTTCCTGGGATGATCTGCCCTTGATCTACCCTCCGGGCATGTCACACTCAGCCTGCAAGGTCCTGCTGGAAAAGAACAATTATTTGTCTGAAAGGCGGATTACACCCCTGGGGAACAAACCCCAATTCCTCCCGTTCCCAAGTGGGAGAGGTGAGAGGGATGTGAGCAACTGGGCCTCAGGAGTGTGGGGGTATTGAAACCGCACGTAAAGTGGAGCTCTGCAAAGACTGCTCTGGGGCAAACTGTCGTGCACCGTCTGAGACCGCTTTGTGCAGCCTCGTCTGTGTGACTCTAAGCAGACACGGCCAGGAAAGGTATTTTAAGGGGAGGTATAAAAAGGAAAACTGCTTGTACAACTGAGAGCAGAGCTCTGGCCTTGTGAAAGGGAACAAAGGAGCAGAGACTCTCTCTTAGCAAATGCCAGGCTGGGTTGTGTGGCTTTGCAGACACGCTGGGGTGCAAATGCCACAGAGGGGAAAGCGTGGTCAGATTTATGTCAGTCAGAGGTGATAGAAACTGGAGAGGAAAGGAGAGGTAATTTCCCAGCTGTTGGAGCAAGGCGGAGGGTGGGAGCTGCCTTCCAGCAGATGCGTGAGAGCACCCTGGGATGGTGACTACGGGTTCCCCGGGTCAGGTAAGCTGTCACACCTAAAGCAACAGGCCCTCGGCTCTGTGGTACAGAAGGTCCTTCTCAGGTCCATCTTTCTAGGCACAGAGCAAGGCAGGTGGGAGATGGAGATGGGAAATCAAATAGTCGGTCCTGACGGAGGAGTTAAAAACTCTCCTGCAGGTCTGGAATGAATCTTCCATCACCTGAGGTTTGCTTAGTTCCACATCTCATGGCAGCGTGTGGAGGAGGGACGAGGGTTGGGCCAACTCTTCTCTGCTCGTTTTGATATAGGAACTGTGGGACGCCAGAGGACACTGCCAGGCCCGCGGGGAAGGGAAGGGGTTATTTCACAAAAGGCGCCATTAGTTTGTGAAACTCCTCGCTAAAAGACAGGGTGGGTGCTCAACTGCTGCGCAGAAGAGGCTCGATGGGTTTCTGGGGTGGGGAGAAGCCATGTCCAGCTGAGGAAGTCCCTGACTTCTGATGGTTGGAAGCTGGGGAGGCACTTGGAGAGGTACCATGGCATGTTTTCTTTCCTATATTTTTCCCTAAGCGTCCGCTTCTGGTGCTGGACACAGGATCTGAGGCTGGATGGACCTGTGGTGGGAGCCAGGCTATGGCTGTCCCTGTGCGCCTGGGCCCTCCTCGCCCAGGCTCCTGCGGTGACCGCCATGGGCCACGCACGTCCCGCCAACGCCTCGCTGTCGGAGCTGCACCTGACAGGCGTCCCGGGGCTGCAGCACCTGCACCCCTGGATCTCCATCCCGTTCTGCGTCATGTACCTCGTCACGCTGGCCGGGAACAGCTCTCTCCTGTGCCTGGTAAGGGCTGACCCCAGCCTCCACCTGCCCATGTTCCTCTTCCTCTCCATGCTGGCTGTCATCGACCTGGTGATGTCCACCTCCATCACCCCCAAAATGCTGGGCATCTTCTGGTTTCACTCCACAGCCATCAGCCTGGATGCTTGTCTCACCCAGATGTACTTTGTTCACGCTTTCTCTGTGATGGAGTCAGGGGTGCTGGTGGCCATGGCCTTGGACCGCTACATGGCCATTTGCAATCCGCTGCGCTACTTGTCCATCCTGACCAGCCCTGTGGTGGCTGCCATTGGCTTGGCCACCTTGCTCAGGGCTGTGGTCTTCATGAGCCCCCTCACCTTCCAGATTTGCCACCTGCCTCTCTGCAGCCCGCCCGTCGTGGACCACTCGTACTGTGAGCACATGGCCGTGCTCAAACTGGCCTGCGGCGACGCTGCCTTCAGCAGCACCTACAGCCTCTCTGTCTCCACCTACGTGGGCAGCTTCGACTCGCTGCTCATCGCCCTCTCGTACGCGCTCATCCTCCGGGCTGTGCTCAGCCTCTCCTCCCCACAAGCCCGCAAAAAAGCCTTCAGCACTTGCAGCTCGCACCTCTGCGTCATGGCCCTCTTCTACATCCCTGGGCTGCTCTCCATGTACATGGAGAGGTACCACCAGGAGCTCCCACCCCATGTCCAGGTCCTGTTGGCAGATCTCTACCTCCTCATCCCACCGGCACTCAACCCTCTGATCTACGGCATCAGGTCGAAGCAAATTCGTGATGGAGCACGCAGGGCATTCTCCTGGAGGAGACCCATGGCAGGAGGAACTGACCCAAGGCAGGGCCTTCAGGGCACAGGGATGAGGCTCGTGAAGACAAAGGCCATTCCCTAGGATGGCCAAACCCTCTGCTGGACCTTGGTGTGGCTCTCAGGGTACATTCAGAGCCGCGGGTGCCTCAGGAAATGTTGGCACCCACTGAACTCAGCACCAAGGGCTTCAGCAAGGTGTTCTCCTGCCCGTCCCTAGCGCAAGGCAGTGACATCGGCGCAGCACTCCTGGGTGGTCCCGTTCCCTCAGATCTCCCAGCGTAAATAAGGATTGCAGCCACCCCCTGACCTTGTGCTGGCAAAACGACCTACTGCAGCCGAGCCACGGAAAATAGCTGTATCCTGAACGTATCACGTTGTGTGCAGTGGAGCCGTGCCAAGAGATGCGAGGGACGTGGGATCGCAGGACCACGGGATAACTCGGGCTGGAAGAGGCCTCAGGAGAACTCCAGTCCGAGCGCCCACGAGGTCAGAGCAGGTTGCTGAGGTCATCCCCTCCGCCTCGGTGGGGGTCTGTCAGCCCTGGGGGCAGGTACCCACACACCGTCCTGGATGCACAAGCACAGCACACGCTTCATCTGCCTCGCGCCCAAGTGAAGCAGTCACCTGAGGGGACACAGCCGGGACAGCTGAGCCCACCAGACCCAGGGGGTGTCCCGGACCTTATGGCATCATCCTTAGGGGGTTTCCAGAGGAGGGATTAATACCCCCGCACTGCTGCTGCGCTCAGAGGTGCACAGAGAGGTGCTGCTGCAGCCTCGGGGCGAGACAGATACCGGTGTTTATCCTCTCGGCAGACCTTTGCTTAGGCTGCAAAGCTCATCTCTGCTGGTTTTCCGTCTCCCAGGACAAGAAGTCCCAGCGATCAGGGCGCTTCGGTACTGCTGCAACACAGCAGCATTGTGAGGGGCAGGGGCTGGCGGAGAAAGCTCCTGGAGCAAATATCCTCTTGCCTGGGATGCAGGCGCTGGGGAGGCAGCTCTGGATGCAGACACACGCAGGTGCCTGGAGGTAGGTGTCCACACACCCTTGTGTGCATGAGTTTGGTCTCTGAGCACTGAGTGCGGCCAGCAGAGCCCCAGCCCCTGCGGCCAGCAGGCCCTGGAGAGCAACTCGGCTCCCCCCAGGCAGATCCCTGCATCCCTGCTCCATGCCCGAGCGCTTCTCCGACTGCAGGAGGGTCTCGGACCCTCGGGGTGTCACACCACGGCCCCTGCTTGGATGTCAACAGCCACCTGAGATGCCCCCGGGTACCCAAGGCATCCATGTGGGGGAGACACCCCACCGCCCAGGGGCCGAGCGGGACACTCCGGGGAGGTCTCAGATGGCTCCAGACACCCGCGTTGGGCCATGCCCTGAGTCTTTGCGGGGGGACACCCGTGCAGACCCTTCGAGCCGGTGCGTTGCAGCAGGGGCTGCTCCGGGAGGCTGGTGGGGGGCAGCGGCAGCACGGGGGGGCTGCGCGGGAGCGTGGGGCGGCAAAAGCAGCCACGGGGTCACCCCACTGCTCAAACCCGGGGGCACGCCTGGGTCCTGCAGCTGCTGGCTACCAGCCCAATGATGTGCAGCGATTAAAAGGGAATTCTGTTCCTGTTTCAGCCTCTGCAATGTCCCGATTCACAGAATTTAGGCCAGAAGGTGAGTGGTTCAGTCCTGAGCAGTGCTGTCAGCCAGCACCCAAGGCTGAGCCACTTCAGAAGGAGGGTTCGAAGCCCATTTGAAGCTCTTTTAAAACCTCAAGCGTTGTGTTAGTGCCTCCCACTATCTTTTTTATTTCTGCTCTGAACTTTACCTTCTGCCACGCTGGCCATGCCTAACATCGATTTTTGGCCTAAATGACCCCGTGGCAGGGCTGTACGCAGGCGAATTTTACCCCGTGTTGTCACTAGCACGGGTATTGCCAGCCACGGCCACCCCGCAGCCTGCTGCTGGCTAAAAAGCTGCTGGTGGATGATCACCCAGGGGATTTCTTTGAGCAGGCAGGGATCTGGGTGGCCGTCACCTGCCTGCTCTCTGCCACCGCGTGGGCAGAAGCGGCAGCAAAGTTTTGTCACAAATGAATGTGTAGATGCTGCCCACCATACGCAGACTCACCTTCTTCTCTCTCCAGGGCTGTTCTCTGCAGTTTCTTTATTACCTTCAAACTTGTCCCGTCAGAATAAAACCTCAGAGATTGATCATTTTGTCTGACTACTGCCTAGTTTTGCAGGCTTCTCGCATGGGTAAATGACAGAATGAAGACAGAGCAGTAAAAGACATTTTCATGATGGTGTTTAATGTCCCAGAACACTTTCGGAGACCACGTTTTATCCTACAGATTTGGAGGAATGTCCTATGTTGGGCTCGTTGCTGGGAAGCCAAGTCTGCTCAGTCAGAAGTGCTGCCTGAGGGAAGCTGGATGCTGACGTTTTTCTCCTCTCTTGCTGCTTATTTCGAGATGCCAGCTGAGCGGTGGTGAGCAACCAGCAAAGAAACAAGCCTTTCACAAGCAACAAACTGTAGAAGTCCCTTGGTTATCCCAGGTGGCACAACTTGAAGCATGAACTTCTTCACCTGATAGGAACTGTCAAGCCACGACAGCCCCATTTATTCAGCATCTCTGCTCCACTACCCCTCCTACCTGCTCATGCCACGCTGTAGCACTCCCGTCTCCCACAATGTGGATTCCTGATTTGACTCTTGTACTAATGCAGAGTCCCCACCCCTTAGCTCTGGACATCTCAGGGCTCAAAACTGGGCTCCTGTTTTTAAGCATAAAAGCAAGATTCTCCTGCATGGCTTCTGATCCCTTCACCCGCCCCAACAGCAGCTCCTTCTCCTTCATCCTTGTGGGTGTCCCCAGCCTGGAAGCTTTCCCCACCTGCCTGGGCATCCTTTTCTGCTCAGGCTATATCATTGCCCTGGTAGGAAATGGTGTCATTCTGCTTGTCATTGGGCTGGACAACTCCCTGCGTGACCCCATCCACTGCTTCCTGGGCATGCTGGCCATCGTCGATGTGGTGATGGCGACTTCTGTTGTCCCCAAGATGCTGAGCGTGTTCTGGCTGAACTCTGCAGAGATTGGCTACGTGGCCTGTTTTGTTCAGATGTTCCTCGTTCACTCCACAACGTCGGAGGAGTCGGGAGTGCTCCTGGCCATGGCTGTTGACCGCTACGTCGCAATTTGCCACCCTCTGAGGTACCAAGCCGTCTTGAATCGCCACACAATTGCCCAAATAGGCCTGTCCATCGTGGGGAGAGCTCTCCTTTTCATGGTCCCCTTGACTGTGATGGTGACAAAGCTCCCCTATTGCCGTTCCCGGGTGGTTCCCCACTCGTACTGCGAGCACGTGGCCGTAGCGAAGCTGGCGTGCGCAGACCCCAGGCCCAGCGGGCTCTACAGCGTGGCTGGGTCCTCTCTTATAGTAGGGATGGACGTGGCTTTCATTGCCGTGTCCTACGGGATGATCCTTAAAACCGTCCTGGGGAAGAAATCACGCTGGAAGGCCTTCAGCACCTGCGGGTGTCACGTCTGCGTGCTGCTGCTGTTTTACATCCCTGGGATAGTCTCCATCTACGCGCAGCAGTTCGGCAGCGGCGTGTCCCTGCACGCACAGGTCCTGCTGGCTGACCTCTACCTGACCCTCCCCACCATGCTGAACCCCATCGTTTACAGTGTGAGGACCAAGCAGATCCGTCAGGCAGTCCTCAAAATGCTCTTTCCCAGGAAGGTTCATGCCTGACGCGGCGGCCGGCGGGTCCCCAGGTGTCCTCCTCTGCCCAAAGACAGCACCAATCTCATTCCCATTGGACGCACACGGCGAACAGAAGCGATGAGAGGAGGAGGGGGGACTTGTAGGCTTTAATGACCATGTGAGACCCTACTCTGTGATGAGAGTTATTTGGGTCTGGGAGCATGAGCGTGACAGGACCAACTTCCCTTCCTTCTTTGCAGGTGACACAGAGAAGTAACCAACCAGCTCGGAGTTTTGAGATGTTCCCGATGCCGTGAACATCCCTGTGATAATTTAAAGCAGCATTTTGAGGCTCCAGGTGTGTTTGTGTCAACACACACAGATTCTATTCAAAATGGGGAAATTTTATCTGTGTTGTCTTCAGTCCTGCAGGACTATAGGGGCTGGCAACAGACTGCCAGGCACTGCAGGTGCCCTAGCCACAGAGGCTCTCCTCTCTGGGCCTCTCTTGCCCAAAAGGCCGGCCCCCACTGAGCACAGACCAGCTTTTCTGGGTTTCTGGGTGATGATGGAAACTGAGCATCTTCAGAACTGAGCTCTTCAGAGCATTCTGTCCACCTGACAGTTCACAGCAGCTGGGTGAGGAAGCCCAAGGGCGGAGATGCACAACGGTGTTCCTCACCCTACCCAGGTGTCCGCAGGTTGTGGTGGTGGAAATAAACTCTGCGTCTGCTTGCGGTACTTACCAATCCTGTGTCTGCTTGTTGTAATGACCACGAGTGCCTGAACAGCTAAATCCAGCAGGTCTTGGAGGCCTGAAGGACAGCATGCCGTAGGTCTGAGTGTCCTGAGCCCACCTAACTCTTGCTGCTGGTAGACCAGCTGCATGCCAGAATTCTCTCAGACATCTCTCATCCAGCCAGCTATGTCCTACCAGGCTTCACAGGCTGCTCTGCAGCACCCAAACATGCTGAGACTTCCCCGAGCGTGAGAGCCCTCCTGTTCTGGAAGCTGGGATCCGGCTGGGAACAACCCAGGTGCCCCAGCAATGACGGGTTTTATCGGGCAGCAGCAGGCACAGGGAGCTGCTCCGAGGCTCAGCGGCAGCAGATGGAGAGCCCAGCTCTGGCCTGCGATAAGGAGATGCTCTGCAGGTGTTGTTTGGAACTGGAGGCTCCATGGGAGAGGCGCGATTTCAGTGCACATGGCGATACATGGCAACAACAACTACCCAAAGTGCCAGCAACTCGTATCCCCGCACGTTGCCTTTCCTTGGTACCAAGAGGTTCAGAGGTTCAGCCACCCCAAGGGTTCCTGCTCCTCAGAAATGGAGGGTGCTCCAAGGGCAGGGGGATGCTCTGCACCCGCTCTGCGGGGACACTCCTCCCGGGGTCAGGCTGGAGCCCTCTGAGACTCGGTAACACCGAAACACAAAGAGTTGGTGTCTGGGGACAAAAGCAGCAGGCTGGCGAGCATTTGCCCCGGGTGGGAGCTCCTGTTAGGACGTTTTGGGTCTGGGAGTGGTGAAGTAGAGTTCTCAGAGGTGCTCGTGGTGCTCTGCCTGGGAGGGGGAGTTTCAACCAGCGAGAGGAGCCGTGAGCCCACCCGGGTGTCTGGGTGGCGGCGGGGCAGAGGGGTGACGCGGGGGGTGGCCACTGGCACAGGGACTCAGAGCGTACAGGGGTGGGGTGTTTCCCTCGACAGCCAAGGGGGGGTCTCGCCCTCCTCAGCCACGTTCGGGGCAGAGGGTCCACGCGGTTGCTGCCTGGTGGTCATGACAATAAAGCAGGCGGGGGCAGCATAATTCCTCCCACCGATTTCAGATCTCAGCTTTAGGCTGGGAGGAAAACTGTCCTGAAACCAGTTTGTGTCCAGGGATGTGAAGGCGGGCTGGAGGACGAGCTCCCGTCAGAGCCTGGCACCAGCTCTCAACTGCCACCCGTGTTCGTTCACATGAATCCCCCCCAAAAGGTCACATTTAGGCCTTCACTTCTACATTAATTAAAAAAAAAAAAAAACCCAAACAAAACCTCGGTGAAATGCATTTGGTTTCAAAAGTGGTTTGAATGTGTTGTTCCCCATGGCAAAAATTTTTTTTTCTGCCTCTGTGTTGTTTATCCGTCTTTCTGCTGCGCTCTTCCCTGACACCACGAACAAACAGTTGGCAGGATGTTTCCGCTATCCTGAATTTCCGTGTTTTGCTGTGCTGTATTTACACATTTACCCTGGGCCTTGGGGAGAGGGTCAAGGACACGGCCCCGTGTCTGGAGAGCTGGGAGAGACTCACAGCTCCTGTTCAGCAGCCAGAAATGAAACTGCACTCACAGTGCCCTGGGCAGCAGCACAAAGATCTTTCATTCTGCTGGAGACAACTTTGCAGCCTGTTCCCGCCTGGCTTGGTCACTCCTTGCAGCCGTCGTTTGTAAAAGAAATTAGATGAGGGAGAACTGACTCGGGACTGAGGCTGTAACCGTCCAGCCCCTCGCTGGGGCGATGGCAGAGGATGCTCTTGGGAATCTGCATCCAGGAGACCCGGTGGCATTGCCTGGGGTGATTTATGCTCAGCCCTGCGGCTCTGCCCTGGTGCCCAGGAGACGTCCCCGAGGGTGGCAGCTGCCTGGAGCGGAGAGCAAGGTGGGTGTTGGTACGGGAGGGCTGGCGCCCGCCGGGCTCCGCGTCGGCACCGTGGGAGCCGGTCAAGAAAAATCGCTGGAAGATTTATTTTAAAAGTAGGTTTTCAGAATTTTAACGCTTCTTATTAAACAAAACTCCTGACCCGAGGCTGCAGAATTCTGGGGGTTTTTTTAAGGTAAAAATAGGAGCTGAGTTTAAAAACATAAACACCAAACCTTTTAACCCAAAACCAGAGATTGTTTGCTGCAGAAGAGTCGGCTTGCTTCTGCTTGTATAAATTAATCAATAATTAGCTAAATACACGTTGGCTGTTAAACAAACTAGGTTTCCAACCCCAGTGACGCCCCGAACCCCTTGCACAGAGCAGCAGGTACTGAACGCCACGGGCGTGCAGACGGGCTGAGCCCGTGCAACAGGCTGGGTTGTGTCACCCGTGGTGCTGCTCGCTGGGATGGGGTGGGGGGTGAAGGAGCAGCCCCTTGGCCCCACATCCCGGCTCAGAGCGGGGACAAAGTGTTATTTTGGGGGGGTGTCCTGTGTCTGCGGTGCAGTTTGAGGAGGGGGAGCACACGCCGGAGCAGCTGCACGCCCAGGGCACGGGCGGGAGCTGGAGCTTTGCCTTCCACGGGAACTTGTGTCCTACACAGCACAGGCAGCACTCGCTCCGTGCCCAGTTCCTGACATAACCTTGTTTTATCTCCATAAAAAGGTGTCTGGAGCCTGCACTGTGCTGCCCCGCTGCCACCGAGCGGTCTGTGGTGAGAAGGAAAGGGG
>NW_020799094.1:98008-111450 GCF_003259725.1 Athene cunicularia
GAGAGCCCAGGGGCACCCCGAGGAGAGGGCGCTGCGTCCACGGGTGCTGCTCTCCCCCCGTCCCCCCGCTGTCTCACAACTTCATCGCTTTATTCCGGCAAAAGCCTTTACGGGGGCGTTCGCTGTCCAACCCCCCGCGGGACGGGAGCAACAGAGCGCAGGAGCCGAGCGAATATCCAACAGAAACAGCTGCGCTATTTGCCGGCGATATTTTATGCTTGTTACTGAGTTCGACTTCGATGCTGATGGAAAAAAAAGAATCCGAGGGGAGGCAGGACCGCCAGGGAGTCGCATCCTCCCCCAGCATAAATGCCTCTTTTTTTTTTTTATGGAGCAGAAATGAGCTCTGGGCAGAGACGGGGCGAGCCTCCGAGTACTCCCCTGTATTTGCCATCTGGTATTTCTCAACAGCCCCTACAAAAAGTTTGGAGGATGCTTCCTACAGCAAGAAAGCAATGCATTAAAAATTGTAACTTTTAAAATAGGGAAATAGATAGGAAAGAGCCTTGGGGGGAAAGGCAAGCTCCTTGTTTTCCTGCTGCATTGCGGCTGCAGAGGGAAGTTACACTTTACTGCTGTAAATTAAGAAGCATCAGCTCAAATACATGCAGAGGCACAAAGAAAAGGAAAAAAAGTCCGAGTTTTCCAGCTGGGAGAGGCTCAGCCTCAGTGCTTACGGCCTTCCTGAGCTGAGCCCAAGGGATGGAGCAAAACCCAGGGCCAAGAACCAGCTGAGGAGGGCTGGGCGGGATTGCGGGACCCCGACAGTGGGGCTGAGCCCAAACCCGACGTGAGGTTCAGCAAACCCGCGGGAAGCGCCGGGCTGTGGGGGGCGGCAGAGCGGGGTGGCAAGGGGAGAAGTGCCGGGGGACAGCATGGGGCAGGGGGGAAGGCTGCAGCCCCGATAGCACCGGTACTGGAAAAGCCTCATCTAATTGTGAAGCTCAATTAACAGCAGCATCGGGCACGGGTCTCACTGCTCAGCTCCACTTGGTGCCAGCGAGCGCCAGAGCCCCAGAGCGGGGTCGGGGCACTGCGGACCCCGACAGACAGACACGGGGAGAAGCCGTGTGAACCCCATCGCTAAGAAAGAAAATAACGACACGGGGAGAGACTGGGCTTGTTTTCTGGAATAAAGAGGGAGCTGGAAGAGGAACACACCCCACTGCATCAGGAGGTAAAAGGTTTTTCTAAAGAGTAGGGGATTGTTTCTCTCCATGACTACCAAAGGATGAAGAGCTTAGTTAGCAGCATCGCTAATTCAGCTGGAATTAGAATCACAGAATCCCCAAGTCCTTCAGGTTGGAAAAGCCCCTCGGGGTCAGCGAGTCCAACCCTCAGCCCGACTCCACAAAGTTCTCCCCCACCCCACATCCCCCACAGCTCATCCCAACGGCCCTGAAACCCCCCCAGGGATGGGGACTCCCCCCTCCCTGGGCAGCCTGTTCCACTCTCGGACCACTCTTGCTGGGAAACATTTTCTCCTCCTGCCCAGCCTGACCCTCCCCTGGGGCAGTTTCCAGCCGTTCCCTCTTGTCCTGTCCCTGATCCCCTGGGAGCAGAGCCCAGCCCCAGCCTCTCTGCAATGTCCTGTCAGGAGCTGCAGAGAGGGATGAGGGCTCCCCTCAGCCTCCTCCTCCTCACCCTGAACACTCCCAGCTCCTTCCCTGGCTCCTCACAGGATTGATTCTCCAGCCCTTCCCCAGCCTCGCTGCCCTCCTCTGCCCTCGCTCCAGCCCCTCCAGATCTCTCTGGGGTTGAGGTGCCCAAACCTGGACACAACCCTCCAGGTGTGGCCTCCCCAGTGCCGAGCACAGGGGACTGTCACCTCCCTGCTCCTGCTGGTCACACCAGTGCTGATCCAGCCAGGAGGCCGTTGGCTTTCTTGGCCCCCGGGCACGCTGCTGGCTCCTGTTCAGGGGAATTCTGTTCCAGTCAGGGGAATTCTGAGCTACAGCAATGAAACCCCTGAATCGAGGAAGCCGGGGAATGTGCTGGACCGCAGGCTCTGAGGGTGAAACATCAGCTCAGAAACCACCTGGGTCTCAGGTCCTGGCTCCGCACAGACACTCCTGTGGCCACACTGAGCTGTGGTTCAGCAGTGAGCACCTCCCCAGACACTCCCAGCAAATACCATGGAGGTGGCAGGTCTTGGTGTTAACACTCACTCAGATGGGATGAAGTTCCAGCCTACACCTCCCCTGGATGTCCCGCACATGGGGACAGGTTGACTCCTGCTGTGGGGGCTACATGAAGATCAGGCTCATGCCAGCCCCGGGGAGAATGCGCCCAGCTTCGTGCTGCTGCTGGGGAGGCAGCTGGGAGCTGGCAGAGCCAGGAGCGCAGCCCAGGCCGCTGCTGGCCTCACTCGGGTGCATTTTAACCTTCTAACCCCTGGGCAGCCAGAGGCACGCTCCTCTTCCAGGCTGCCTGCCCAGACAGGGTCAAGGCTAGCATCGATCCCTGCCTCGTGGCTTTCAGATTTGAGAGGAGCAGGGGGGGAGCAGGGGCTGGCTGGAGCATCCCGGCGGGAAGGGTCTCGGCCTGTCTCCGTGCTCAGATCCAGCCCGTGAACCCGCCAGCTTCCCTCTTCCTGCCCCGGCTCCAGGAACCACGTGTTGTTTTTTTCCTCTCCTCTCTGTAGCTCTATTTCCTAGAGAGCAGCAGCACCTTGCTGCCAAGCGGGGAGATGTTCAAGAGGGAAAGAGCCGGCGCAGCCTTGCCTTAGCCCACCCGCAGCAGAGGTAAGAGGAGCCCATTTCGGAACAGGGATGGACCCAAAGTGACCCCACGGTGCCAGCAGGGGACTAGGGGATGCAGCAACAGGAGCAGCTGCTCGGCCTGGAAGGAAGCAACAGTTTGTCAGCACAGCAGAGGCAGCAGGAGAGAGCCCAAAGGCCGGGCAAGCAGGAGCTGGGGAGGGGGTTAAGGAAGAATTGTGTATAGAGATATCAGGGCCCTGGGCCTCCCCCCCTTCAAAAGGAGCCTTGGAGGGTGGAAAGTGCCTGTGAGGCAGCACCATGTGCTGGGCTGCACCCAGAGCAGGGGGGGCACAGGGCCAGGGGGGGATTCTCCCCCTCTGCTCCGCTCTGGGAGACCCCCCTGCAGGGCTGGGTCCAGCTCGGGCGCACCAACAGCAGAAGGACACGGACCTGCTCCAGCGGGGCCAGAGGAGCCACGGAGATGCTGGGGGGGCTGGAGCCCCCCCTGTGAGGACAGGCTGGGAGAGTTGGGGGGTTCAGCTGGAGGAGAGAAGGCTCCGGGGAGACCTTAGAGCGGCCCCCCAGGGCTGAAAGGGGCTGCAGGAACGGGGGGAGGGACTTGTCATCAAGGGGGAGGGATAGGATGAGGGGGAACGGGGTTAAACTGTCGGAGGGGAGATTTAGATCAGATCTAAGGCAGAAATTGTTCCCTGTGAGGGGGGTGAGGCCCTGGCACAGGCTGCCCAGAGAAGCTGTGGCTGCCCCCTCCCTGGAAGGGTTCAAGGCCAGGTTGGACGGGGCTTTGGGCAACCTGGGCTGGTGGAAGGTGGCCCTGCCCGGGGCAGGGGGTGACACTGGATGATATTTAACATCCTTCCCAACCCAAACCCTCCGTGGTTCCATGATCTGTGCTCTGCAGTCCAGGCAGTGAAGGGTGAGCACCAGGGGGGCAGGAGCAGGGCAGAGGAAAGGGCTCGGCCATCCCGCTGAAGTTCTCCAGCAAACAGGGGAGGACAGACACACACAAGCATCCTAACTTGACTAAACCCACCTGTGAGGGTCTAACAGCAGCTCCTCGGCATCTCTACCTCGAGCCCACACCTTTCCACACAGCCAACAGCCTAACACAGCCCTCTCCAGTCCTCACAGCTCCCTCTGCCCCATCCCACAGGAGGTGAGCACGTCCTGCGAGCGGGATTCTGCTTCCCCAGCGGCCCTGCTCCAGCCCTTGCAGCTTCCCAAAACTCACTCAGACCTTCAAAGTGACAAAACAGCAGCCGCCCCGCTGAGTTAAGCACGGTTGCCCCAGCACACAGAGTTTTTCCACTTACGTGCCTCATTTTACACGACGCAAACCTGCAGACGGTTCTCTGGAAGGAACCGTGCGCTGGGCTCGCAAACAAGGCCCCAGCCTCCAGCTGCTTCAATTCACTTTTAATCAAAAAAAAGTGTTCCCAAAGTACCACCACTCATTCCTTCAACATTCCACATTTTATTGAGTTCGGCTGGATTCAAGGGTTAGTTGTATGGTACATGAGTTCAATAAATATTTAAGAACTGGATGGTGGAGCCCCATTGCATTTGAGCAAGGAGTTAGGTACATGGAACAGTAAAAATGTATTTTTAAAAGATCAAATAACTAGCTGGGGTGGATAAATGCAACTCTTGGGGAAAAAAAATAAAAGATGGTGTGTGCACTTCAGGTGGCTTTCCGGCCAACGACAGCATGGAAGCCCATTACCAGAAAACTGACTGATAGATTAGAGCAGGTTTTTAGTACAGACTAAAATGCACTGCAGCATTTCCTGGTCTGAACTGAGAAGGAATATTTGCCAAGGCTCTGCCCTGCCAGGCTGGGTGGCCAGGTAACAATGCACCTACCACCAGTCTGCTCCCTTAAAAAGCTTTTTGGGAAGGGAGGAGGGGGGGACACAGAGAGTAGCAGTGGTGGGAGAAGGGTCTCACGGGCCGATGTGCGCAGACTCCAGCCTCCCAAGCTTGACAGAGATTGCTCCTTTGCTGTGACAGACAGCCCAGCGAGTGCACCACACACTTAGCCGGGGGATGATTTCCTCATGTCTTATCACAGCAAAGGAAGAGATACCAGTCAGGCCTGCTCCTTTCTCTGAAGACACGAGTAACAGTCATTAATAAATGAAAAGAATTGCCTGAAGTCTCCAGACAGAGCTCTAAGGTAAGTGGCATTAGCACTGACCCTCTCTGCTCAGAAGTCCTGCCTACAGGGTTCAGCCTAACACCATTCAAGAGCACTTAAGTTTTCCAGAAGCCCAGCTACTAAAGTGATATACAAACTTGTTATGCACCCTACCATACCTGTGCACCAGCCCCAGCCGGCCGGGGAGGCTCCAACACCCCCCTCTGTGCCCCCGTCCCAGCAAACCTCTACGTCCCGGAGTTACACCGGGTGCTTCTACCTCAGGAGGACTCCAGCCGGGGTGGGGAGGCTTTGCCGGCACTGCGGGGGGCCGCGTTAGGAGCCACACATCATACACTCCTCCCGGTTCTCCAGGGAGCACACCATGGCTGCTTTGTTCCTCTCCTTCTCTTCCTCTTCCTTGGAGGCTTTCTCCCGCTCCCGGAGCTTCTCTTTGTTCAGGGTGAACTGGATGGGGTTGGCAGCTGGCTTTGTCCTTAGGTAGTACATGCCGGTCTTCAGACCCTGCAGAGCAGAAGCACGAGCGTAAGAGCCACAGGCCAGGAAACAAGTCACTGCAGCCACCCTCTCCACTGCACTGGTCACACGCTCGTGACTAGTAGCCAGGACTAACAGAGCAACGCTACCTGCATGTGCAGCTTTACACTCCGGAGAGGGGTCCCACTAGTAAAACCAGGGTTTGGGGAAGGAAACAGCCCTTTCCCCTTCCAAGACCAACTTGTCAGGCCAGAAGGGAGCAGCCCCGTTGGCTCCGTGCCCCGAAGGAGCCCCCCAGCCCCGCGCACACACCTGCTTCCAGCCGTAGAAGTGCATGCTGGTGAGTTTGCCGTAGTTGGGCTCGGCGATGTGGATGTTGAGAGACTGGCTCTGGTCGATGAAAGCGCCTCTGTCTGCTGCCATCCTGAGGATGGTTTTCTGGGAGATCTCCCACACTGTCTTGTAGAGCTGCTTCAGGTCATCGGGAATCTCGGGTATGTTCTGAAAGGCACAGGAAGAGTCGAGCTGTGCGGCGCAACCACTGACTGCCCAAATGTTTGTATTTATAAAATCAAACGCTTCACCAGCTGCTGAGACTTCAGCAATCCTGACCAGGACTAAGGCTTTTTGCAGCTGAACTGTCACTGAATCCAAGGGTCTGGAAGCACCCCAGCCCAAAGAAACCTGCTGAAACAGGACAGCTCCTTCGGGGGAATTTGACAGAAAAAGCTGTTTGCAAACAGATCATTATGCTTTGCCTTGAAGAGCTGTGAGGCCTTACAGAAAGCAGTCCAGCAGCTCGTACCCCGCCAAGCTTCATGACGAGGGGGATGTGCTTTGCTAGCGTGCATGCAGCCACACACAACGGCCACAGCAGCATTTCAAACTCCGCAGCCTAAAGGATTCGTCCCACGCTGACTCTTCCACATGTAACTTCTGGATCTGGATGTCACACACTCAGCCCACCCCAAGCCAACTCCCCGCTACGGAATTACCCCTCGATAATCTTCATGATAAATGAGAACCCAAACAACCTGCAGACCCTGCCTGAGGTAAAGCGGCCTGACTCCGTATTTGTTCTCTCAGTAATTAGCAGCACGTTTCCACTGGGCCTCTCTGTCACATGGAAAGCTCCAGCAGGAGCAAATCACCTCCGAGATCAGCCACGTGCCCCCTGCCTCATGCTGCAGCTCTCCCTCCCCAGCCCAGCTGAGTCCCTCCCGCACAGAAGAGCCCCCCAGGCACCCCTGCACTGCCCTCCCGGCTTCCTCTCAGGTACCTGGATAGAGCCGTTGTGGGCGATGATTTGGTTTTTCATCTCCTCGTTCCACAGGCCCCGCTCTGTGAGATCTTTCAGCAGGTGGGGATTCACAATCTGTAAGGGGCAAAGGCCAAAGAATGAAAGCGCTGTCCGTACTCTGCTGAGGCAGACGGCCTGCCCAAGGCACAGACACACCGTCCTAGAGGAGATCAATCCACCCCCAGGGGCTCAGGTTTTGAAATGGCTGAAGACGACCCTGCACAGCACTGACAACTCTCACCCTTCAGTCAGCAAGGACCAGGCTGGGCGTGAGCTTACACCAACCCAACAGGGTACGTGTGAGGTGCTGAGGGCCCCTGCAGACAACAGAAGGCTGGGTCTGAACGAGCAGGACAGGAACAGGAGAATTCCTGGGTGTTACAAGCGAGAACGGGGAGCGTGTGGGACTCCCCCGTGTGAGGAATGCCAGAAGATGTGAAAGGGAGAGAGCCTGGCCTACCAGGGCCACTCACCACCACCTGAATTACTAAACAGGAGTGTAAGCAATCATTGAGACTGGGGTCAAAAGGGAAAGAACAAAATAGGCGGTTTATTTGGGAAGAAAAAACGGGGAAGTTTTGCTTGCTGGGACTGGGGGTACCTGTCCAGCAGCCCTCCACAGAGGAGCAGGTAATGACCCCGTTGTTCTGACCCCACCAGATGTGCCTGATCTGACCCCACAGTCGTGGGAAATGGAGCACTTTCCCCATTTATTTATGAGTCACCACAGTTATTACCAGGACAAAATTTATCCTTCCTTCTCACGCACTCCGCAGAAATCAAATCTGGTCAAAGAAGCAGCGACCACATCCATATGTCAGGGACTTACTAACATGTCTCCTGAACACTGAGGGCTTCTATCCAGATAAACAGTTTCCATTTAATGACAATTTCCTCTAATGTAAAAGATGCTCTTAAGTGGTAAAACTTTTTTAAAAAATACATTGGTGACAACTTGCGTATCTATAAACCATTATGCAGTGTTAATGTTCTATGTCCAAGACAAAAAATAAAACCTGTCAAAAATAAGAACAATCATTTCAGTGGTTTAAGCTTTAGCTGTAAAGAGTAGATCATCAAAATCACTTTGGATAATCTTTGAAAAAAGGAAGCTGAAAACAAATGACAGCTCATAGATGCAAAAAGCAGCATTTACTGTTCCATCAAATATTTCAGAGAATTAATAAACTGATGCTTTGGCCTCAACTCAAGAACCATAACTCTTGAAATTTCTTATGTTTATCTTTTTTTATGTGGTTTTCCCTACAGCAGCTATTCCCCTCGCCTCAGAGGGCTCTGCTGACTCCAGCCTCCAGAACTCAAATTGTTTCGTACTCTTGCCTAAACCCCGCTGTATCTGAGCAGCTTGTACATGAGCTCCTCCCATCTCCTAGCACCTCACACACAGCTGTTTCCTCAGGACTGGGCGAGCAGCACCGTGCTCTCCAGCTTCCCTCAGTATTCCCCAATCCTCACTCATTTGACAGTTATTCCTGCAGGTCAGCTGATCCAATTTTCTTTCCCCCTTTTTGCCCCGTTGAGAAAAAAGTGTGTGTGAGGGGGAAGTGATAGAGCGACTTGGTGTGTAGCTAGCATTTAGCCAAGGTCAAACGACCACAAGGCCTCATAAAGGTTTTTTTTCCAGACAAAAGCAGTATTTCTTCACAGTTTTGCATATCCCAGGGTAGGTGTTCCCCTTGGTGCTTCTGGCCTCTGACATAAACACCTGAGCAAACCCCAAGTGTGGGGCCCCCACCTTCTTTCTTAGCAGTGAGAGTCAAAGAGGTGAAAACAGAAAAGCTCACAGCTGCCCCGCTTACCTGAAACTCTCCCGAGAGGACTCTGCGCGTGTAGATGTTACTGGTGTAGGGCTCAATGGATTCGTTGTTGCCCAGGATCTGAGCCGTAGAAGCAGTTGGCATGGGAGAAAGGAGAAGGCTGTTTCTGACCCCGTACCTAGCGACAACAGTCACGAGTTAGAAAGCTGCAACCAGATGAGATGAGACAGAAGGCCCCAGAGTGCAAACTGAGCTAAAGAGCCGAGAGGGCCGGTACAAGGAACACTCAGCTCACGTGCTCAGAAATCCCACCTCAGGGTCACCTGCAAACCCTCAGATTGCCTGCAGTAAAAAAAGGGAAGCTCTGCTAAACTTGTAACGTGGGTCAACACGGAAGCATAAATCAAGTCTTTGCTGGTTTTATCCTTAATCAAGAGGCTTTCCCAAATTCTTCAGCCATGAGCAAGGGTGCAGATCTGTCAGGCACTCCACAGCACTAGGGCAAAGCCAGAACGAGCAGTCCGTGAAGAGCCTGAGGCCCCTCCATACACAGACAGCAGACAGATTTACTAAATTTAAAAGTCAGACCCATATAAATTGAGCAAGTTCATTACAGGCACTTCATGCTTTAATGATTCCTGCCTTCAGGATGTTCAAGGCTCTGCTGCTCCTCCCTGGCAGTGTGGAAATTGTTCCCAAGCCCAGCTGACTCTGCCTCACCCATCACTACATTTGTTTAACAGGAATTCAAACGTTCTGCTGATGCATCCAAGGTGAAATAAGAGCTTGAGTCAGGGGGGTGGCTGCCCTCTGGCTTGTAAGAGCCAAAAGGAAAGCAAGCCATCTGCAAAACACTCTTGAAGAAAGATGTACTGGGGCAGGGAGGGGAACACATAGGGCCATTTTTTCCACTCACGGCCTATCTTTTGGTTTTAGTCACTCAGAACACACCGAGCGCATCTCACATCTCATACAAACCGTGCAAGACTACTCACTTAGCAATCTTCTCCTTTAAAGCCTTCCAGTCCCAAAGCTCGGACGGGGTCACATTCCACATGTCGTACTGGAGAACCTGAAGAACACGGGCACAGTCCAAATGAGACAGGGCGCTCTTTTCTCTGGATTTTATAGATCACATTGCAAATAGGCCTGTTGTTTTTGTGCACTGTTCTCTACAATTCAGCCTCAGTGAAGCTCCTGCATCATAAACCTCACAGATCTTTTCACGGTGCTAAAGGGGACAGGCAGCACAGGCGACTCTTGCTTTTTTTCTGTTACTCCCTGCTCCTCTGTTTAACTTATGCTTTTCTTACTGTGCTTAAGAAGCCAAATGATGGAGGAAGACTCCAGCAACATTTGTGCTGTGGCAATACCATCAGCCCGAGGTGTTGCAGTCACCTCTCCTTGTGCAGCAAGGACCAGGCACAGTCACACCGTCTGCTCCCCCAGCGCTGGCACAGGGCAGCTCCTGTACTTACTCCTTTGCTGACCGGAGACCCCTCGTAGGTTTCGTAGGGCCCCTGCTCCTTGGCGAGGTCACAGCTGGCTTCCAGAGCACCGTAATAAATGGTCTCAAAGATCTGCTGGTTCAAGCGCTGGGCCTCGGGACTCTCAAAGGGGTATCGCATCAGGATGAACGCGTCCGCCAGGCCCTGCACGCCAATGCCGATGGGACGGTGGCGCCTGTTGGAGCGTTCAGCCTGCATTCAAGCAGAGAACAATCACCTTTAGCAGAACTACATCAAATCATAAAATAAATAAGGTTGGAAAGGACCCCCACGAGGAATTTTCATCCGTATCATCAGGCCAACCACAGTGCTGCAACAACCCCCCCTTCCAGTTCTGCCCCCTGCCCCACCGTTTGCTGCTTGGTGGGGCAGGGATTCTGTGATTCTCTGATTTGAGGACCCAGATGAAGTTTGTTAGAAGCAATCACCGATTTTAATTGCTCAACCTGACACACAGAGGGAGCCACGATTTAGAAATGAACACTAAGCATCTTCAAAAAAAAAAGACCAGGCCTGTGAAGACATTTAAAACCTCATCCATTCAAATTGTGCATGCAGGAAAAAATCTGATCCTCCTCAGGTTTGGGTTCACACTTCGGGCATGTGCTCACTTCCTCCTCCAGCGCCCAGCGCCGCTGCTTCCCTTTCTGTTCTCACAATGCAACAAACCCTGCTGCCAGTCCCCCTCTGCAACCACCAGCCCCTCCCGCTCTCCCTCTGTCCACGCACCCTCCCCAAAACGCCTAAAAAACAAGCGTGAGTGACGCCTCCTTGGGATCTCTCCAGGATCCTTCTCCCTGTCCCACTTGCCACCCTGTTCCTAGTCCTGTTCTGTGCTTTGTGGAAATCCTCACGCAGGAAAAAATTCCAACTGCGGAGCCATCTCCAGGGGAGGCTTTTTCTACAACTGCTTCACCAAGGAACCGTTCTGGGTTGAAGCTCAAGAAGCCCCTAACAACAAGTCACATCTGCAAACAAGGTAGTCAACCCCCAACTCCTTCTAAAACAGGTTTACAAAACCCTTCACCGCTTCTTCCCGCCCAAGACGGAGCTGGGGCTGGCACAGGCCCTGGGCACCGGGCCCTCGGTGTGCCCGCAGCCCCCGCCAGCGCAGTGCTCACCTCTGGCACAGGGTAGTAGTTGATATCAATGATTTTGTTCAGGTTTCGGACAATAACTTTGGTGACTTCAGCTAGCTTCTTGAAATCGTACGTGTGCTCTGGAGTGACGTACATGTTCAGGGCTATAGAGGCCAAATTACAAACTGCAACCTGGGGGGAAACACAGGGAAAACAGGTACAGCAGGGAACAGCCCAGGCAAACCCCCCCAGCCTCAGGGCCAGAGCATGCTCTGTCCAAACTGCAGGGAAACCAAGGATCAAGCAACCTGCACGGCTGGAAAAATGCGTTCCTCATTGCCATGCCGTGAGCAGCTGAACAGGAGCCAGCAGCGTGCCCGGGGGCCAAGAAAGCCAACGGCCTCCTGGCTTGGGTCAGCACTGGTGTGACCAGCAGGAGCAGGGAGGTGACAGTCCCCTGTGCTCGGCACTGGGGAGGCCACACCTGGAGGGTTGTGTCCAGGTTTGGGCACCTCAAGCCCAGAGAGATCTGGAGGGGCTGGAGCGAGGGCAGAGGAGGGCAACGAGGCTGGGGAAGGGCTGGAGAATCAATGCTGTGAGGAGCCAGGGAAGGGGCTGGGAGTGTTCAGGGTGAGGAGGAGGAGGCTGAGGGGAGCCCTCATCCCTCTCTGCAGCTCCTGACAGGACATTGCAGAGAGGCCGGGGCTGGGCTCTGCTCCCAGGGGATCAGGGACAGGACAAGAGGGAACGGCTGGAAACTGCCCCAGGGGAGGGTCAGGCTGGGCAGGAGGAGAAAATGTTTCCCAGCAAGAGTGGTCCGAGAGTGGAACAGGCTGCCCAGGGAGGGGGGAGTCCCCATCCCTGGGGGGGTTTCAGGGCCGTTGGGATGAGCTGTGGGGGATGTGGGGTAGGGGAGAGCTTTGTGGAGTCGGGCTGAGGGTTGGACTCAATGACCCCGAGGGGCTTTTCCAACCTGAAGGGTTCGGGGATTCTGAGCTGTCGAAAGGGTAGCAACAGTTCAAAATGGTTCAGTAGAAACCAGTATTACTACAAAAAATACAGTTCTCTGGCCTGGTCAATCCTATTGCCTGCAAGCCACCCTTACATAAACTAAGCCTAACTGTTTCTTGTGTTGCCAGAACCAGCAGCTGATCTCAAGGAGATCCAGGCTGTATTAGGGCATTTTCTCGGCCATTTTTTAACACTAGCATTATTTCCAACTCCATGAGAATTGAAAGTCAGCTAAGATTTCTTGTGCAGCACAGGCAGGAAGGCTGGCTCTCCACCTCTTCGAGGCTACGCAGGACTTTACAAATATGCCAAAGCATGTGAGCTAAGGAACAACTGGCTCAGGCAGCAGGAAGGGATACATTCAGCTACAACAGCCTCAGGAGCTTTTCCGCACTAGAAATCCCCCCAGCTCTGCTGGCACTAACTCATTCCTACGTCCTTCCTTCACCTTTGTTGGCAACGCTGCGGCCCAAACATCGCACAACCTTGGAGCAGCAAGGTTAGGGTAGTACGTGGGGAACTCAGGGGGAATTGTTACAGAAATCTAAGTCTGGGGGTAAGAGAGGAGTGGTTTTACTAAATCATTCACTGAAGAGACACGTCAGCTACCAGCCAGGCAAAGAGCTCATTTCTCCCTCGGGCTCTCAGAGGTTCGCTTTGAGGGGTATCTTGTTTTATACCAAACCCTCCACGGGAGTTGGAAGGGTTGGGAAAGCCCACACACAGAGTCAGCAGACTCGGGTCAAAACATCCCCAGAATTTTCTTGTCTCCCCATTCCCTTCCCCAGCCAACAGTCAGACATATTCTAGAATCTAGACTGCCAGAGGAGCAGTCACCTCTCTCCTGTACGCTGCGGGTTCCTATTCTCCACCTACCTCATCCTTGCTGGTGTACTCCACTATTTCTGTGCACAGGTTGCTGCATTTGATGGTCCCCAAGTTCTGCTGGTTGCTCTTTCTGTTGCAAGAGTCCTTGTAGAGCATGTAGGGCGTGCCAGTCTCCGTCTGAGACTCGATGATCGCGTACCAGAGCTGCTGGGCCTTCACCACCCTGCGGACGCGGCCTTGCTTCTCATAACTGCAATGGAGCACACGCTGCTTAGGAATTCCCAGGGAAAGACAAGCATTTTTAACCCGCTTTTTAACCTTTTTTTACCTCCTGGCCCTCTGCAACTCCCCGACAGAAGGGAGCAGAGAGGGGGGATGAGTCTCTGGAGCCAAGGAGCCAGCGCCAGGCCCCGAGGGAATGGCCTCAAGCTGCCCAGGGCAGGGTCAGGCTGGCTCTGAGGAAGGATTTCTGTGCAGAAGGGGCTGTTGGGCGTTGGAATGGGCTGCCCAGGGCAGGGGGGAGTCCCCGGGATCCCTGGAGGGGTTGAAGAGTCGGGCTGAGCCAGCGCTGAGGGATCTGGGG
>NW_020799094.1:111500-119788 GCF_003259725.1 Athene cunicularia
AGAAAAGGTCCCTGGCTCGCTGCTCTTCTTTCCCAGTGTTCTTCTTCAAGTCAAGAAACTCAAAGATGTCCAAATGCCATGGCTCCAGGTAGATGGCAAAAGCCCCGGGTCTCTGAAACATAAAACACAGTCAAGATCAGAACAAACCACCCCAGAAAACAAAATCTCCTGCGCTGCTCCTGAATGCTCGCAATACCCTAAACTAACTGCAGCTCAGTTTTATACTCTCGTTAGGGCAATTCAGCATACTTTTTTGCATTATTCTTGCTCTCAGTTACTGGAACTGGGCCATGTTACTCATTCCAGATTGTCAAAAAAAATTATTTAGTACCAAAATTATATTTCCTCTGTGCAAGCAGGAGCTTGACAAATCTTCCATTTACTCATTGTGTCATGGCTGCACTGAGCTCTGGACTATGTGAAGACAAAGGATCCAGAAGCTTCCTACAGTCGTACACCTTCATTCACCATAGGGCATTCAAGGAGTGACTAATAACCAGGGCCAGAGGCTGCTCTAACATGCACGTCCCGCACCAGCCTCAAGACCTGACCTGATGCACAGTGAAAGGGGAACACCAGGATATCAACCAGAAGGGGAGAAAATGCCTTATTTTAACCACGTGTCACTGGGTCAGTCTCTCAGAGATGTGGAACCTCTCTCTCTGACCCCAGGTTCCCTTTGCGACCCCCGTTTAGCAGAAAGCCAGTACCTTGTTTCCGCCCTGATCCACGTAACGGGCAGTGTTGTTGTAGACCCTCAGCATCGGAACAAGCCCGTTGGAATTTCCGTTTGTCTGCAGAGGCACAGGAAAACCATCAATAGTGAGAAGCAGCTGCCTGGAGAGATGGGCCTACATTTGCCTTATGCTTGCAGAACTCCTGTGCTAAAGCAGGAGGAACCCACCACCCCAAACAGTTGCTTGGTAGCCCTGTCCCCCTCTGTTGTTTTAAAATCGATAAAACAGTATCTATCAGCTACTGGTCCCTGAGTTACCTCCTAACTTTTCCTCTGTGTGATGTGATCCACAGGCTTGCGGAGGTTACAAACACCGTGACAAGAGAAGCAAACACACACCCACAGTGATCCTGAGCAGTCAGAGAGGGAAAGGGCTCCCGCAGGAGTCTCTGAGCACACTCCCAGGCTGCTCATACCTAGCCAAGTTGGAATGATCTCATCAAACAGTGGAGTAAGAGCCTCTTTTTGGAAGAACTTCTATTACGAAGCCAAAACACCAGGGGAAACCAAGCTTCTTGCCTTAGAGGCTGCTGCAAAGGCAAGGACTACTGAGCTAGGCCAACTGCTGTCTCGAACTGAGTCGTAGAAGATGAGTTGATCTGGCAACTGAAATATAGCCATTTCCTGAAGTCAGGGGGTTAACCTCTGCTGGGAACACCAGCTGCACTCTCACCCCAGCAATGTAGCTGCCCGTGGCTCGGATACAGCTCACAGCAAGGCCAATCCCGCCAGCAGACTTGGAGATCAGCGCACACTGCTTGAGAGTGTCGTAGATGCCCTCGATGCTGTCATCCTTCATGCACAGCAGGAAACAGCTAAGGAAAGCAAACAGCTTTAGCATACAAAGAGCAAACCAAAACGGCAAGAAGTATTTCACCAGGGCTGCAGAAAACCAAGGGTAAACACTGACTCTAACATGCTACGCAAAGCAAATAAATGAAGGGAAACCAGAGCTTGCAAAGTGGAATAAACAATACTTCTGGAAAACATCAGGAGCAACAGTTGTATTACTGCTACCCCTGTTAGCAAAGCAAAACCTTTTAAAAATCCTATCAGATTTTGCTTCTTGTAGCATAATCAGAGCTTGCTACTTGTAGCATGTTTTAGGAAAAAATGACCAGGATTCATTTTGCAATCCACAGGAGACCATCCACATAAGTAACTTCTAAATAAAATACAGCTGCGTAAACACTTCCATTAGCTTCAGAAGCTTACAGAAACCTGTGTATTTTTCCCCCAAGACTACACTAGGTATAAGGTTAAATAGGACAGCAGCTTCTCAAAACTTCCTACAACAATCACAGAAACACAGCTACTACTTTCACAAGTTGTGAAAGCATTTCATTTGAACAGACCCAAGCTCCAAAACTTTTCTCTTCGTCCAGTTCTGCCCTGAGCGAAGTTGAAAGCCAGAGGTACCTGGAGAGCTGAGGGCGGTTGGTGCCTGCGTTGAAGAGCGTGGGGGAGGCGTGGGTAAACCACCTCTCAGACAGCAGATTGTAGGTTTCAATGGCAGCATCGATGTCGTCTTTGTGGATCCCCACAGACACCCTCATCAGCATGTGCTGAGGACGCTCAGCAACTAAACGTGAAAAGCAAAGGAGAAAAGAGAATGTCAGTATGATAGGACTGGCACAGGTGGATGTAAGGGTCGGAGCAGTGACAACAAACAATGTGCAAACAGAGAGCCACGGGTCTCATAGAATCACAGAATAATTCAGGTTGGAAGGAACTTCAGGGTCTCCAATTCCATCTCCTGCTCAAAGACTCAGCTAAGAGAATCAGACCGGCTTGCTCAGGACTCTATCCAGTCGGGTTCTGAAAAACTCCAGGACGGGGACTGCAAAACCCCTCTCAGCAACCTGCTCCAGCACTCGACTGTTCTCATGGGGGGGGGAAAGAGCCCCAAACTGCCTGTATGAGCCATTAAAATCCAATTAAACATCCAATCCAGGTTTATTATATTACAACGACCCTCTCACCCTTCGGGTGTCCAAGGATTGTCATGCTCAGGGCCTGCAGTAACCGGCACTGGCAGCAGAGCAGCTCTTTCAACTTAACTCTATTAAAAAGTGCTTAGCACTGGGGAACGAGTTACCAGCTGGAGAGGGACTTCACCTCCTAAATCCCAAGGAGGCAGCTTTCAAGGACAGGGGCACTGGGCAGGTGAAGCACAGCTGTCAGGTCCCACTGCTGTTACCCGGATGCCCACGTAAACTCGGTACAGTGCTGCTCTTCAACGAGCACGCTGCTGCCACCAAAACCACCCCAGATCCTCGGCCTACGAAAAGCAGTTGTGCGTGCCCACAGAACACCTGCTACAAAGGTTTAGCTGAGTTTTTAAACCAGTACACAGTGCTTTCACTGGAGTGCTTCATAGAAAGCTATGGGGTAGCCACTTCGCCCCCTCAACTCCTGCTCTGAGTTATGGTCTTGGCTCTTAAGGAATACCTGAGGTTGGTAGAGACAGTTCGTACCTTTTGAGTTGATTTTCAGCAGGTAGGAGCGTTCTAGAGTCTTTAAAAAAAAAAAACAGAGAATGCAATTTAGTAGACACACAGATTTCAGGGTTTTTTAAAGAATCAGCCCTGAATTCGAGCATCTTCATGCTCCTCATCCCAGGCTGCAGTAGAAGCCCCAACCCTGCACTCCTCCACTCCTCCTCTCAGTAAGGGCACCGGCTACTAGGTGACTAATGACTATAAAACCCACAAGTCCACTGTAAGGTTCCCACACTGAGGACTCGACGCTTTGCACTACAGAGCAGTGGCAGAGCCAGCAGCCCCAAGGTTCAGCGCTGGCTCTCAGCCCCCGGTGAGTTATGGCTAGAAGCCAAGGGAGTGCTTGTTCCCCACAACCACACCCCTCCTCAAAAAATTGTCAGCTTCACCAGGAAAACGCTTTCCAGACAACCTGCATCACCGGCTGCCGTGCTGGGTGTTGAACACACAAACGACAGATGGGGCAAGATGCCTTGGAAGCTTGTGCCCGATGGTTTGCAGCAGTAATTACAGGAGGGGATGTCAGGAACTGCACATTTATACACATATAGGAACACCCCCTCCCGTCACGGTCCCCTCTTTCCATCCTGACCTGTTTCTGCAGCTGCTCTGCTCTTTACACACTAGTTCCCTCACTGCAGACTCCTTCCCCCAGACCAGAAGGTGCCGTACCAGGTGTGCCGATACTCCAGAGCCCCCCAGATCTCGCCGAGATTCACAAGAACCATCGGAAACACCCGGTGCTGTGGAACAGTGAAATTCTCTCCCCCTCGCCCCGCCGGGGGGCCCACTGCATCACGCCCGAGAACAACCCAGCAAGGAACAGCAGGGGCAGCAGGACCAGATGGTGGGGGGTCAGGAGACGGGACTGGCTGTGGGGGAGATGTTCCAGCAGCACGGAAGACGGTGTGGGATGACACACCGAGAACAACTGTTACACGAAACCAGGGGGGGGAACCAAAACTGCCTTTTTTGGTTTATTAAGAATCAGATTTGTTTCCTTGAGGAACGGCACAAGCTGGGAAGCTTTCAACAACACGCAGTGCTGTCTGCTGCAAAACAGTTAGAGCCCAACAGCTAAAATATTGTAGCAGCCACGGGTACACAATGAAGCCAAGAAGAAAGTACATAATTCAGCCAGCTTTATGCAGGTACCCTTTGTTCTTCACAAACCCTCTGATGTCCCACCTACTCCAGTGCCCTCCTTGCCCAAAGCTCGGTGACTCTGCAGGTATTCCCATCCTTCCCAAAAGAACATCATCAAAACAGCAGTCTCATTATCGTGCCTTTTACCTTAAAACCAAAATAGTTGTAGGAGAAGTCTCTGTCATAGATAATGGCAGAATTCAGGCGCTGAGAGGAAATAACAGAGAGAAAAATTTACATTTACAATCAGCTTTTTTTTGCCTCACATTAAGGTAAAACAGTGCCATCGTTGTTTGCAATTTCTGGCCTCAAAGCTCCAGCGAAACAGATAGCAGGGTCAGAGGACTAAGGTAGGGAGGAGTGCTTAGCTTAAAACAAGAAATGCACAGTTTAAACTTTTTTTTTTTTCCCCCCATATACAATGCACAATTGCTGGGTACATTTTACTGAAGTCTAACCAGATGCTCAGGAACACAAGATAGAATCAAAATACAAACGTGACTTTCCTGTAAGAACACAAACCTGGAGCAACTTGAAATCAGAAACCAAACCTCACCTCTCCCTTCTGTGCACACAAAACAGATTGCTACATCAAAAGGGACTTTTTTGCCAATTAGTTAGTGCTGCTGATCACGACTATGAGGACATCCAGGAAAAGAGATTTTGTTACAAAAAAACCTTACGTCAAGGTAATTCCTACATCCTCTCTTTTAAACTCTCCAGAACAGAGCAGTTATCACCTGCACTGGTTTCTGCATTGGCTTTTTGGCCTAAAACCAACATGGCTTGCCTAAGAAAAATTAATTATCTGAACTAGTTTGCTGAATTTTTAAAACTTACAAGTTTAAAAAAAAAAAAGTTACGTACATCTTTGTTGGCCAAAACTATGTCTAGAGTTTCTTTGGAGATCATTGGCGAGTGCTTCCCATTGTGAGGGTTTACGTAGTTGTAGAGATCATCCATCACATCTAGGACAGAAAGGTGTTTAGGAAGGACATCCACAGACCCGCGCACACATCATCAGCCCTTTGCTTCCAAGGATTTCACAGGCAGGACTGCTCCGCCTCTGAAATAACCCCCTCCAGCTCTACAAACGTACAGCTTCTACCTGCTCAGTACTATTACTCGTCTGTTAACCGTAAAAACGCACTTCTGTTACAGGGTTTCTTAACAGGATTTATAAGACATAATAAATGGGAAAGAAAGCGGGTGCAACCTAATTTCAGTCAGTTCCATTTTTCATCAGTCTATTTATACAGATATTTTTCACAAACCAGGCAATTTCATTCTTCTTGTGACATGCCTAAAACTCACGGTTTTCATCTCCATGGCATTTTTAGTTAGCCTGGGTACTTAGTAACTTCTGTTTAAGAACGAGATTTCCATATTTATATCCTCTAAAACTCCTACTCCCTTTCTGACTAACTGCTCCCCAGGTGCCCCCAGAAGAGACTCACCGCTAAACACTTTCTTCGTTTCTTTGTGCAGGTTGGACACGGCAATCCTGGCTGCCAGGATAGCGTAGTCAGGGTGCTTGGTGGTCAGGGTGGCGGCTGTCTCGGCTGCCAGCGTGTCCAGTTCCACCGTCGTGACACCACTGTACAGCCCCTGAATCACTTTCATGGTGATCTGGGCCTGAACAAGGAAAATTCTGGAGGTTAGCTACCTGTTGTCAGGGAAAAGAAAATCTGGTGTTCTGGCCACTTAAGATGTAAGATGTGCTTCACTAGAACCAGTACCGTTCGCTCTGTTGGAATAGAAAAGCAAATCAAAATGCCAAACCCTCTTGGTGAAGTACTGACTCCTAAAATTTTAAATACTGGGGCAGAAGGGAGAGCGAAGAAAGCAGAAACTGTCAATCTGGAATCACTGGCAGTTTCTTCTCTGCAGACACTTTTCTAAAGTAGCAGCCAAGTTCATGGGGAGAAAAGGCAGATTAAAACAGTACTCGCATGGAAGTTTTGAAGCTCCAAAGGAAGCTGCTCTGTATAAATGCCTGATGGGACATGGAAGTGCCACGCTTAAAATTATTTCATGACAAGAGCAAAAAATTCCCAACCCTGGAAGGGCTTTTGCTTCACAGTTTAACCTAATCTTCACCTGCCAGTTGGGACTTTTCATGGGAGAAGACTTGCATCTACCATCTCTAAAGTACTTTCTGCTTTTTTCTCAAGCTGATCACTACAAGAAAGGGAATATTCTGCACTGGAGAGGTCTGATCTAACGTGGTAACTCTCAGGTACACTGGAAGTGCCCACAGTCTCACAAACACAGGACATGCAGTCTTCAAACCTTACTCTCTGAAAGTAAGCACATCGGGTTAAGGATTTTTAGTACTGGCTTGTGAAGCATCTGGCACAAGAAGATCCAAGTCCAAAAGGAGAAACTCCGCTCCAGGAAGAGAGATGTCACACGCTACTGTAGGATAAATAAGAATGCAGCACTTCATGTCAGGTCTGCTTCGTTACTGAGACAGCATTAAGAGACAGGAAGAGTGGGAATCTTGCTTTTGTCCTAATCACCATCTCCCTGGGTCATTGAGATGAAGTCAGTGCACTTTGTGTTTCAGTAACCAAGTCACCAGTGCTCCCTCCTGCTCTCTAGCTATGGCTGAAGAGCACTACTCTGGGATGGAATGAACGTCAAATATTTCACAGGTGCAACTTAAGACAGAAAACCAGATCATTAGATCTTTTAGATGGGAAGAGCCTAAGCTGGCAACGCCAAATGAACAGAGTGAGTCTGCACATCTGCACAGAAATCTCAGAGAGATCAATGGATCCACGAGGGAGTCCTCCTCGGCACAGGCTGTGGACAGAGCAGCTTACACCAGTGGGATCAACAGGCACTCAAAATCCTACACAGCTCAAAAAAACAAAGTAGGATTAATGTAATGACAAGGGGGTTCTGTTGGACAGAAAGGGGACCTTGTTTTATTAAGAGAGGTTCAAGAGCTCCTCTCCACATAGCATTGCTCAAGCTTTGCAGACTGAAACTGAGAGCGATCTGCCAAACCCAAAGTATGTGAATTGGAGCAACAAACAGCTCTTCTAAGCACAAGAAGCTCAATCGCTTCAGCAGCGTTTCGAGGTAAAAGTAATTTACGAGAGGTAGATTGATTTTTCTACACCGCCCCCAGTCTCCAACTCTGAACCTGTGAAGCACAAAACCTCAGAACCCCACTAGAAGCAGCTCGTTCCGATGCACCTGCACGAGGTGCTGCACCGGCCGCCACGCTGGGCTTTGGCCAAGGCCAGTGACCGGGTACCACCATCGCTGCAGGCTCTCAGCTGAGAACAAAGCAAGGGGCAGGGAACAGGACAGCAGGAAAAAGGACAAACAGACTCACGGGATCGACAAAGTCGGCGTTGAGCCCGTAGCAGAGCTTCTGGATGCGCGACGTGATCTTGTCAAACATGACACGCTCCTGGCGTCCATCTGGGGGGAAGAGGTGACAGTCACAACAGCTCCCGTTCCCGTAAAGAACCAGCTCAGCACAGTATCCCCCCACCTGGCGCAAGGAGCCAGCCCTCTCTTGGGGCAACTTGGGGTGGGAATCACCAAGGACAAGCTGTTCGGGCCCAAAAAGAGAGGCTATCCCTCCACCCCAGCACGTTCTTGCTGCAGACGATCTACTGATCCCTGCCTCAGAGGCACAGGTCTTGGTACAGTGAAGAAAACTGGGGAGCCCACACCCCTTCAAGGGGAGGCACGAGCACCCACTACAGGGCCAGGAAATTCCCACCCCGCTACACCTGAAACTCTGCATAAAGCCAGTTCTCAGGACGGCCCCTGCAGAGATGGGGAACCCAGCTGAGGGCCACCCCCACCCCCAAAAAGGCTGGGGGTCCCTGCTCTGGCCGAGCACTCAAGGTGTGGGGCCCAAACCCAAAGCTCATTGCCGG
>NW_020799094.1:119838-128248 GCF_003259725.1 Athene cunicularia
GGCCGACATCTTGCCTCCGGGCACCGCCGCCTTCTTTGCCCGCTTCCCCCACCGCCACGACTTCAGCGCCGCCTTCCACCGTTAGCGGAGACTCACCCCTTCCTCCATCCCCACCCTCCCCTCCTTCTCCTCCCGGGAAACACCACCCCGCCAGGGAAGAGCACGCCGCTTGCCCGCTTCCAAGATGGCGGCCGCCCGCGAAGGAGGCGGCGGGGCGGGAAAGGGCGGGTCGGGCCGGCGCGCGCAGTACGGAGCGCGCCAAGGGACAGACCGCGCCGTCCCGCGGGGAGCCGGAGCTCAATGGCGGCTCTGGTGCCGAACCGCTGTAACTCAGCTGCTGAGTTAAGCAGGGCGGGTGCGTTGCCCTTGAACGATCTGTAAATGTTAAACCACAATATCCTGCTGTCTAAAATATTGTAGAAATAGAATGTGGTTCCCTGCGTGGCTCTGAGATGATCTGTGATCGCTATAACCTGTATTGTAATTATGATGAATGTTCGAGTATCTACGGGTAAAACATGAAGCGTGCTATTCGCTTGGGACAACAGAATCGCTTCTCAGAATCCCCGCCTACAGCTGGTGTGCAACCGCTTCTCACCTAGAGACAATATGTCGCCGCTTCTCGGAACCCCCCGCCTAGAGATAACCTGCAACCGCACCAAGGCTTCGAGACTTCCGAAAGACCCCACAGGGGAGGACAAAGCCCCGAGCATCTCAAAGGGCCCAGTGGAGAAAAAGCAGGACAATCATCTGACGAGAGAGGATTGGTTAGAGGGTGGCACAGCAGTGTAAAAAACCCGCTGGTTTTGGCGCTCGGGGTGCGTGTGGCAGAGCTGCGGCTCTCCGCGCACCCAGCGCGGCTTTGCCTATTGCTTCCCACCCTACATCGATTGAACCCAAATGAAAAAATATATATTTTTATAAAAATTGGCTTTGTCTGATTATAACCCAGTTGTACTAAAGCAGGGCCCGGACATAAAACTTGAGGCGATCCCCCAAACGAGAGGCGGCTCACGACTCCTTTCTGCCCTTGCCCCACGCAGAATGCCGGGCCTCTGGGGCAGGGGTCCGTACGGGCACGGCAGCCTGCGCGCGCCGTGGCGCCCAGCCCGGGCCCTGGGTCGGGGAGCTGGCACCCGTGAAGGGAAAGGCCCCAGGGGACACAGAGCCCCCGGAGGGCTCTGAAGGCCAGGACGGGGGGACACCGGGCGCCATCCTCAGCCAGTGAGATAGGGAATTAAAATAATTTCAGGTTGATGGTGCAGGACTGAGGAGCTTGCACCAAGACGAGGGGACTATGCACAAAGACATACCAGGTTTTGATACTGTTGCTAAGATATTATCTTCTGGCTCAAACAGAAGCTTCCTATTGTCGTACAAATTAGCAATAGATCACCTAAAATCCTAGCCCAAACTGGTCTTGCGGTTTAGTTAGGAGCCAGGGAACAACTGAGGCTGCGCAGAAGGACAAGGTAAAAAGTTCATCAGCGAGGAAGAGGAGATACTTCATCTATACGACCCCCACCCAGGAATTTGCGACCACCAAAGGAACTCAAAACGCAGACGCAAGAGGAGACCTAATTACCATGAGAAGCAAGGGGAGGCGGGGAAATATTATGTTTATGTATAAGCATTCTATGAATATGCATTATTTTGTAATATATAAGCAGGACAGGAGCTGCAAACGATGCGCATGCTTGTGGTGGAGCGATCCCCCATGCGCCCAGCGCTGAATAAACATACCCTCTTTATAACCCCAAAAGTTATAGAGTGATTTCTCCACAAAACACCAGGGCAGCACATGCCCCAGCTGAGGGTGACATGACGGGCACACGTCCTGCCGCAAAGACCTCCTGGCATCTCAGGCGAGCCCATGATCGCCGTTAAATCATCAGGACAGACAGGAGGGTGAGACCCATCCCTGCGCCCGTAGGCAACCACCGTCTCCTTCTGCAGTGTTTGTTCCTCGCAGAGGCAGGGAAAAGTCAGGGAGTCCAGACAGGGAGCGGCACCCAAAGCCCCGCTGGCATTTACGCGCCTAATCCAACCCAAAACATCAGTTGTTCCTCCGCTAACCTGCTCTGAACGTCTTGGAAACCAGCAGCTGTGGCACTTGTGAGTCTGAAATGGCATGATAATATCTGGTGTTTATCGTTTACAGCATCTTCCTTTGCTGCACAGAGGCTGTGAAGTGCCTCCCCCCCACCCCCAGAGCACACCCGCCCGCAGGGGACGATGCTGAGCAGCTTCACAGCACGAGGCCTCGCCTCTGCGAGTGGGAAACGGGAAACTGAGGCGAATACAGCACCGCAACGGAAACTTCGGGGTTTGCACCGTGAGAGTACAGTCATCCAACGCACCGTTCAGCTGAGGCTGAGCCTGTGAGTCTCAGAAAGAGACCCCACCAGCTTTGATGGCATGAAGTGGCCGGAAATTCAGGGTTTTATTTATTCTGAACAGACTGCTGTCGCTTCCCACACGAGGGTGTTGGTTCCCTTCAGACTCTGAGCACAAATGCCAATGACCGATTCCTCAGCGCTAAGGTTGGCTTTGAAGGTGCCCAGCGCTCCGGCAGATCAGCAGGAGCACAGCACAGAGCCTGGCGGCCCAAAGAGCCCTCGTCTCAAAGATGTGACACAGGGAATTTTTGGAAAGCATCAGGAAATGGGAATAAATTCGGGGTTGTTTCTCTGTTTTATTGGGAAAAAAAAGCTTACAGGAGGTAAAAGCACAACGTTTTGATCCATTTGAAGCCTGAGCTGTGCTCATGGATCTTTGCCCTCAGGTTCTACTTTGTCTTTTATTTACCTTTTTTTGAAAAAAACAGTAGTAGGTGAGCAGTTGTTTCATTTCATGAGAATCTGCATGTGTGTCATGGCTTAAACTGCTTCAAGAGGAAAACCAGCCTCCTCCCCTCTGGCACGGCTGTGGTGAGATCAGGCTGACCAAGATAATCCCAGCTCCTGAGAGAGATGAGTTTTGGAAGGAAACGTAGCAACAAACCCCAAACTTCCTGAGGCTGCACAATACTTTACCTCCACCCAGCTCTGAGACAGCTGTGGCTGGAGTGGAGCCTCTGTGCTAACAGGTTACTCCTTTGCTGATTTCCACAGTGAAATTTCCCCTGTCTGAACAGGCTGATTCATTCAAACTGTGAGAGCCACGGGCACGTGCAGCCGGCACCTCAGCTAGGAAAGAAGCGCTGAGATGGGACAGCACTCAGAACCCAACCAGGGTCGCTTCGGTACCTTATATTCGCGCAATGCGACGCCACAAACTAGGTCTGGTCCTGCCGTGGATCAAGGGGACAGACGCACCAAGGAAACCGAGGCTCCTCGCCCTCACACACAGGTAGGAAGGGAGCTGGGTGCCTGCGTGAGTCCGCCGCCCTGGTGTGCTCTGCAGGGAACCCAGGATGCTGGACCAGAGATTTGCGTCTTATCTCCATCCAGAGCTGACACGCTATGTGACGTCTGGGTGCTCACCCCTCTTCTGGACCAAAAGGTCCAACGTCCCTTTCAGCAGGCAGCAGAGTTCGGGCCTCTCTTCCAAAGCAGCCATGGATGAAGCTGATGATGATGTATCTGCCCACGTAGCTGGTAAAGCTGGGCAAGTCTTGAGTTCACGTCTTCCCTTTGGAGGAGGGATTCGCACTTGTGCTCCCCATCACCCAGGGAGCACTGTCCCTGGCAGGCTGCAAGCCTCCTCAGGAAGGAGGCTCTCTCCAGTTCTCCTGATGAAGAGCTCCTGGTTTTCCCAGTCCCGCGGGTGTGTGCTGTGTGCTGTTGTACAGCTTGGGGACCTGGGAGAACACATCCTGAAGATCCTGACGGCGCTGCGGTGCCCGGCTGCCCAGCTGGCAGCACTCCTGCTGCAAGTGGAGAGCTCGTGGGGCTTGAGGAACATTTCTGGCCAAAGCAGAGGAAACCCTGAGGGTGAGGTGGAGGACCTGAGCCGTGGGCTGAGCTGCACAGAAGTATTTTGTCTTAGATATCTTGGGCGTTTCTTACTGGATCCAGTCTGTGAGGAGAAAATACAGATGGAAGAGTCTAATCCTCCACCTCCTGGTTGTTTTGTGCCTCGTAGCACACTCTGCTAATTCCCCAGCTCTGATCGCTGGTCTCTCAGCTGCCCCGGGGCAACTGTTTGCAAAGCTGCACCGTGAAGTGTTTGCAAAGCTGTGCCAAAACATGACCACCAAAATTACCCAAGTTAAAAAGACCTCTTCCATTTCCCTCCTTCGGGTGGAATTACAGTTAATTCCTCGACCCAGAAACATCTGCGGAAATGCTGTTCGCTTGACTGTCTCTCTTGCAAGGTCCAGGGCTCTGCCCTGCCCCAGGAGTAGAGCAGGGCTCTGGCCGATGGCGTGAGATGAAGGCGGCCGCAGACACCAAGCAGAATGACTCTTTCTTCCTTTGGTTTCCTCCCATGATAAGCTTCCTTTTTGCTCCTGACTTAGATGCGATCGCAGTCACCCCACAAAGACTTCCTACGGTCTGTCAGAGGGCATCACCGGCTTAGTGGGTCACTGGACGATTCATGACCCACTCCCACCCTGCGAAAGTGTTCTGGGTTGGAAAGAATTGACTCTGCTGAACCTGATTTGGAGTCTGTCCCTTTCTCCACTCTCCCTGCTGCGGCGGTGGGGGATAGTCCTGGTTCAAGGGGTATTTCCCCTTCTCCAGAGGAACCTGCTCTGTTCAGAGGTTGGAAGCAGCTGGCTCCAGGTGCAGCGGATGGCCGTGGCCGAAGAGTGGCGAGGCCAGTGCCTCAGCCGTGAAAAACACCCACGTTAACGCTGAGAGCCAGAGGGAAGCTGGTGCGCAGCAGAGGGCCGGGGATCTAGCCCCGCGTCCCCTGGAAGGTGCAGAGGGAAGGAGGTTAACAAGAGCAGAGGGTGACTCAGCGGCTGGATCGGGGGAACTCTGGGAGAAATACTGACTCTCACGCAGAGATCACAGCTTTAAGTCGAGCTCTCTCAGCAGCTGCTACTACTGCTGACGCTGAGCCTGTGCGAAGGCGGCAGCAGTCTGTCTCCCAGAAAACCCACACCACTACTTGTGCTCCTTATTTGGCTGCTGGTTTTCCCAGCAAACGGGCCAGGAGAGCACAGGCACTAACTGGGAGAACAGGGTGACAGTAACGGGGGGTTTAGGGGATGCAGCCATCAAAGATAGCCTGGAAAGGGAGATGGAGCCATTCCTGAAACTGCTCCCTCCTTCCACCTGGACGCTGTTCAGCCCGGGGGGGACAGACGACCCCTCTGTGTCCCTTTGTACCACTCCCCCTCATGCCTTCAGCACCGGGTGGGAGCCTGGCACCTTCCTCTGCCTCCTCGCACTGCTCTGCGGGGGGGTCGGGATCGGCTGCCTTGGCAGCACCGTGGTCCCGGTGCCCCTCTGTGCTGGGGAGGGCCCTGGGCTGCTCCCGCAGGGTGGCTCAGCCACGGCCGTGGGGGGAGCCCGGCACGAAACCACGTCCCAGCAGAGGCTGAATGCTGAGAAGGGCCTCACACACACCCTGTGCCGGGTGAGCCATGGGTGCTGCCCCCCACCCGCACGGAGCCCCGTCCCCAGAACTTGCACAGTTGGTGCCTCTGGTCCCTCCTGGCTGGAAACTCAAGCAGGATGGACTGTTTCGGGGGGGCTGTGCAGGCTGTGGGCTCTGGGGGGGCTCATGGGCACCCTGTGACAGCAGATCCCGCACCCCAAGCCGGCCGGGGCAGAGCTGTAGCTGGTGCGGGTGAGTGGAGCTCAGCCGTCCCCCCTCGCTCCCACTGCCGCACACTGGGCACCTCGACACGCCGGGGCCCCCGGCCCCCGCCAAGCCGCCGGCCCCCATGGTCGGACCAGGGCCCTGAGGGGACGTGGCTGCCCTGCCCCAGGCTGCCCCAGGCTGCAGGAGCCCCTGCTCCCAGTGCGGGGACCCGCGGGGTGCAGGTCACCCTCCGCAGCCCCGTTGCAGTGGGAACGCCCCCAGTGAGCCCCAGTTGCGGTGGGGGCTGTCTGGATTCTATAGGCACCCACGCGCCAAGGCGATGGCTGGCCTTTGGGGCTCAGCCCGGCTCGGTTCCTCTTGCAGCCCCTCCGCCGTGGGGCAGTGCCCTCTCTCTGTCCCCAAACTGGGGGACGCCTCCTTCCAGTTTACCCCGTGGGGAGCTGCTGGGATTCCGCAGGGCGCACAAAGCAGCCGGAGCCCTTGGGCGCGGGGCAGGGGCTGTGCCCGGCGCGCGGGGCTGGTGCCGTTCAGAGGCCAGAGCGTCTCTGTAAAGGGCCAAAAGAGACCCCGCCACTCACCCAACCGCTCGCGCTGCGGGGACAAATGCCCTCCTGGGGACAGAGGGTGTGGGACAGGCAGGCCAAGGGGGTAGCAGCTCCGGGGTAACCCCAGCCAGCCTGGGGTACATGAATGGGGGGCGAAGGCCTCAGGTCTCACATTAACGATTCTAGAAGGAGGAAGCGCAGGCACTTGCTGTAAAAGTCTGACAGAGGCAACTGGGGCCCAAACTCCCATTCCCTTCCTTTTGAATGCACCCAGCCTTGTCCCTTCAGTAGGTCAAGTCCCAGGATATTTGTGGGGAAATTTCCCAGGATCATAACAGCTTCTGTTGCACCAGGCAACCAGCATTTTACCCGAGCAGTTCCCTGTGGCTTAGAGTCCCCAAACCCATCTGTAACCCAACATCAGCTCGGAGTGCTGAGAACCGAGCACCCGGATCTCCTAGAAAGGTAACTGGAGTTTTAAGGGGGCCAGGGGCAAGGGTGATCAGCGAGTCTCCGTTCCTATTTTCTGCAAGTCTCCTTAAGTGCACCCCCCCGCCACCCCCCAGCTCACTTACTGGGCACTGGGTGTCTGGTTTCCCCACCCTAAATCAACCAAACCTCCTCCAGGGCAGTTGGTGTTTGCGAAGCAATCACCACCATCCCGTCAGGTTTCGGTTCTGCCCCTCCCCTCTCCCGAAGGGTCAGCTGGGCTGGGGGGGACACCTGCCTTTCCTCTCTCCGGGCTCAGAAGAGCTTTTCTAAAACTCTGGGAGGCACATTGTCCATGCACTCTCGGGGACTCCCCAGTCCAACTCCCTCAACCCACAAGAGGTCTCTGTTTGCCCTTAATACTCGCGGAGAGGAAGGAGATGGATTTTCTTG
This sequence comes from Athene cunicularia, assembly GCF_003259725.1. Classification (NCBI taxonomy): domain Eukaryota; kingdom Metazoa; phylum Chordata; class Aves; order Strigiformes; family Strigidae; genus Athene; species Athene cunicularia. Next base: position 126,987 of record NW_020799094.1, read on the forward strand.
CTGTTTCACTCTTCCTCTTCCCCCGGTAAGGCTCATTCTCCCCTGTAATTTATTAAGTCTTGAGCTACATCTCCCCAGGTCATGGGTCCTCCCCCTGCCTGTCTCCCCCCTCGTGGGGCTAACGGATCCCACAAACGATCTCGTAGTTCTAATGCATCTCTAATTTCAAAGAGGCCGGCAAGCCCCGAATCAGGGGAGTCATTTGATCAGGATTAGCAATTAATAGCACGGGGAAGGAACCACACGCCTGTCATGCATTAAGTGGAGACAGGCGGCCTTCTGCAGAATTGTGGTCAAATGATTTGGGGTTGGGCTCTCAATCAGTACCCGATCCCCCCCTTTCCAAGGGGTCCAGACCCCCAGCCCAACAAGCAGCTCGTTGAGTTAACGACCACAGCTCTGTCTGGTCATTAGTAATTAAGAAAACCCCTGGCCCCCAGTGCCCCTCGGCCTCATCTTCTGATAACAAGATTTGGTCTCCTCCAGTCACAGCAACCCTCCACAGGCGCTCAGTCCCGGTTCCCTGAGCTCCTCGGGTGTATTTCCCCTGAATTGTCACAAGCTCCGTCACGGTGTCGTTTGAACGGTGACCTGGGGAGCTTCTCCGCCCTGTTCATCGGTGGGTTCTGTTTTAATTAATGGTTTTAAATTTGCCCCCTCGTTTTGGGGGTAAAAAATTTCTCGGCTTCTCTCTTAACTGGTTTGCTGGAGACGAGGGTCTGGCTGCTGATTTTGCCAGACTCGTAGCTCTCTGTTCACTATCCAGAACAGAGCCAACATCTGTGCAGTTGCCAGTTTCTTGTTTTTTCTCCTCTAATTCAGACCGTAAGATTTTTCTTGGTCCGAGACACCCGACAGAGCCGTGTGGAGAGCCTGATTGGTGTTACGCTCAGCAGCTAATTGCCTTTGCAAAAATTCAGTTTGCCTCTGCAAGTGTTCAGCTTTTTGTTCATTAACATGACATTCCTTGGCCAATCGATCCTGGAGAAATCGTGCCCAATCTTGCAAGGATTTGATAAATTCCTCTTCCAATTCGCCATGAAAATGTTTCTCTTTTTGGGCTGCGGTTGGTGCTGCCCTAACACAGTGCACACTGCAGCTTTCCCTTTGCCTGCCCCTCCTCCGGGGAGTCCCCATCCCTGGGGGGTTTCAGGGCCGTTGGGATGAGCTGTGGGGGATGTGGGGTAGGGGAGAACTTTGTGGAGTCGGGCTGAGGGTTGGACTCGCTGATCCCGAGGGGCTTTTCCAGCCTGAAGGGTTCG
>NW_020799094.1:141723-151717 GCF_003259725.1 Athene cunicularia
GAGCACAGGGGACTGTCACCTCCCTGCTCCTGCTGGTCACACCAGTGCTGACCCAAGCCAGGAGGCCGTTGGCTTTCTCGGCCCCAGGGCACGCTGCTGGCTCCTGTTCAGGTGCTGGTCAGTGAGAACCCCCAGACCCTTCTCTTCTTCTACAACAAGTTATCTGGGTGACAATCAGTAAAAAAAAATTTAAAAAAGGGAGAGAGTAGCAAATGCAGCAAAAAATAGATTTTCTTTAAATTGAGGCGACTTCAAAACTGCCTCATTCATGAAGAGGGCGAGTTTCTCCCCACTGGGATCTGCCAGTGCCCATCAGCTCGGGGACCCCCTTTCTCACAAGGCCCTGCGCAATTCTTAAACCCCGAAGAGACAAAAGCAAACCCGCAGCTCCGGCAGCGCGGGGAGAAACTGGCGACAGCAGATGCAGAAACATCCTCCGGTCCGGGAGGATCTTCCTCCCCCGAGTGCAGCCGCGGGGAACCCGATCCCCCCACAGCTGGTCCCGTGCCCCGGGGAGCAGCTCGGGGCAGGTTCCCCCGCGCCTGACACCTCCTCTCACCGCGACCGGGGGGTCCCTGGCATCGAGGTGGTAGGTTTGGGTGTCACGTCCCCATTGCAGGCATCGCTGTCGCTGCTGTTCCCCGGGGATGCCCTTGGACCATCTTTTTCTCTCAGAGCTCCCCTGCCTGCCCTCCAGAGCAGGATGGAGGGCTGACGGGGGGAGCAGCCTGCGAGCACACACTTTTCCACCATCCTGGCAGTGCTAAACCGACCCATTTTATTCACGATCTCTCCAGCCCAGAGCCCACCCTGCCGGCTGACGGGCCGGGACACGGGCGGCTGCCGAGAGGCACCTCCCAGCCTGGTTTTCCAAACTGGACACCAGCAGCTGGGAAGTTTTACTGGGACTTTCTACAGCCCAAAATGCTCCTTTCGGGCGGTTCCCGCAGGACAGGGGATGTCTGTGTCCATGCAGACACAACTCCTCGGATGAACACGGGCTTTGGCAGAGAGAGCGAGGACGAGGGGACGCTCCCAAGCCCAGCGTCAGGCAAGAGGGGAGGAAAGAACATTGCCAGGGTATGGCCGGTCACGGGGGGGAGGCACAGCCCGAAGGGCTGCCAAGATCGTTTTCATGAGGCTCCTGACTCGCTACGGCACATCCTCAAGAGGAAACGCTGCCCGGGACAGAGCCGCCCTCGACGGCCTCACGAGAGAGCTCCTGTGCGGTGCAGAGGGACTGACCGACGGCTCGGCCCTCCCGGAAACCTCCATGGAGATACAACCCCCCCCATGAACGAGAGGGCGAGAAAATGGGAATGGGCTGGGCTGGCAAACGGGAGAAGCAGAGAGCAAAGCATGGAGTAAAGAAAGCAGCGGTGGGGAAAGGCGGGAGAGGGCAGGGGGATGATATAGGAGAAATATTTTTCCTCAACTCTGCAGCCCGCCGGAGGGTTTCTCCTGGTGGGCTCCTGCTGCCTGCACAGCCCAGGACACTGGGAAGGCGGAGGGGCGGCTCGGGGCTGTCTGATGCTGAGCAGAGCCTTCACCTCTGCCAGCCCTGCCCTTGGCCCAGTGCACCGCGGCCCTGAGGCCGTCCACTAAATCCCGAGCTGGTGCGTGGCACCGCGGCACGGGCTTCCCCCCAGGCAGAACCAAACCTGCCCCAGGGCTGTTATTCCGCCGCGCTTGGCCCGGCACAGGCAGAGGCTGCGACACAGCCACTGCGATGCGAATCCGACTGCAAGTCCTTCCCTCCCACTCTAGGGGCTGCGAATCGCTCTTTTCACTGGGTGACTGACTCTCGGCTCTTGCTACGGCTGCCACGTCCCTTCCCCGTTGGAAGAGGGTCGCCAGGGCGGGGGTTTGGTCCTACGCTCCCACCTCCGTCGGGTTTATCCACGGGTGCCACCTGAAGCAGGCACTGGCAGCAGAAACCTCTGTGCACAGAGCAGCCTCCAGCCCCTCTCCCCGCCCAGGGCCAGCCCTTCGTGAACGCCCACAGACACACAGCAGCCTTCGCCACCACACCAGCTCTGACCTTATCTGCACCGGATCCTCTGAAGCCAATTGCAAAAGAGAAGCAAACAGTGAGGAGTTCACGAAAGCGATTCCCCGGCCACGCGCTGGCCTTGCCCGGAGAGAAGGTCCCTACCAGGTCACCCCCAGCAGCCTTTAGCACCACACACAGCTCGCAGGGAGGGAAGCGACCCCCGAGCCCTTCTCGGGGGCAGCGGGGCGGGGGGGAACAACTTGTTTGAGACGATTTCTCTCGCAAGGTCTCGCCAGCATTGGCCGGATACGAGAGAGGCTACAGCGACCGGCAGCCCAAAGCACTCAAGGCAGCGCTCGCCTCCCACCAAGGAAGCCAGGAATTTTTTTGGGTTCCGCTTTCATCCTTGGCAGTGACTCCCTGGAAGGCCCGTCTCAGCCTCGGCTTCCCCATCTGTTCTGTTTGCCTCTCTGGGAGGCTGTGGAGCGCGAGGGATGTGTGTCAAGGCCTCCACGGCTGGTTATATAAAAGAGAAAGAGCAATCCATTGGCGTGTGCTGCGGCCGTGCTTTTAGAGACGCATCGAAGCAGGATCTGCTTGTGATGCAGTTTGACACCAAAAAAAAATAATTAAAAAGCGACAAAATCAGGACAGAGGTGGGCACCCGATTCTTCATTTCTGTTTTCTGAAATGAACAGAGAATGGATGAGCATGGATTTTGGAGTCGTCTGCTATTGTGTAGCTGAAGCAAATCTTAGGTGGGAAGTTCTTCCTCCGCAAAACTCCAACGCTAAATCACTTTATCCTGCACCCACAGGAGGCCCGTGCTGTGGGAACGGGGAGAAAGCGGTCGGACCCGCCGCTGGGTGCTGAGGAGGGACTAAGCACCCACGGGGAACAAGGGGGAGCCCCTGGTTATTCTCTCCTAACGCAGCACTGTTGCCTTTCCTAGTCGGGATCCCCAAGTCCCCCCCCATTTCCCTCTGCTGCTCACGGGATGGAGACTTTAACCTGCTCAGCAATTAAGCGTACCACAGGCCTGGGCTGAAAAAACCCATCACGTTTATACAGGAATTTTTGAGAGAGCGCTGCAGCCTCCGAGGGGCCAGGACAAGCCCTCCTTCCTGCAGGGACGGGAAGGCCAAAGGTGAACCAGGACTGCGTGATGTTACCAGAAGCATTCCCAGCTTTTATCAGTCAAACCGGGACAGCTGCAGCTGAACTCAGACTGGCACTAATTAATCTTAATTACGCTGCTTCTCGTAATCCCCAAACAAATAGGACTAAATGAACCCAGACGTTGCTCTTTCACTGCCCACTGTGGAGCAGGAGCAGTAACATCGCCCTGCCCCGATACTGCGGGAGCCCCGACCTGCCCGGGGCTGCTCCGGCTCTATACGTGCCTGGGCACGGTGTGCTCGGGCCCAGCAAAGCCCGGCTTTGACACAGGACGGACACTGTGTAAATGCTGTCAGGAGGGAACCTGCGCCCTGCCAGTAAAGGAGTAACAGTGCAGCGTGCCGGGACCGGACAAGATGTGGTGACCTGGAATCCTGTCCTGCCTCGGTAAATAAATGTGAAAGGACACTGCCCCTCCCGACCTCCTCACTGAGAGACTTCCAGCCTTTTCCCAGAAATCTGTTCCCTAACGCTGAGGATAAGGAGACTATTTTTAATTTTACCAAGGAGAAAGCGCAGAACAGACGAAATGACTTGGCCGTGCCAGGGGCAGCTCCCCCACGGGGCAGGAGGACGGGACTCCCCGACAGCCCGTCCCCAGCACCCACAGCTCCGCACCCAGCGCCTGCAACGTCCCTCAGCTACAGCCCACGGAGATGCCCCCCCCGCCCCTCAGCCGGGGGTTTACCTCAAGCATCGTAAGAAGCTCGAGCCATAAGAAGCTCCAACTCCCTCTTCTCATTCAGACGTTCCTTAGCCAGAACTCACCCAAGCCTCAGCCCCTGCCAAACCACCAGCAGAGTCACTCTGAAACACAAAAGCCCTGAACGCTGCTTTTGGCCACCTCTTAAAGCCAGCACGAATCTCAAACCCTCCGGCAGCGCCAACTGTCTCGCAGCACCTCCTACCCCATCGTGTTTCCTTTGCAATTCGCTCGTGAAGACCCCAACTGAGGCAAGGCTTCAAATAAGGTCAGTGTTTGTCTGATTAGGTGTTACCTTTGTTCTCACAGGTGCATCACCCAAGCGAAAGACTCTTTTTTAGCGATAACCGAGGGCCCCGAGTGCCCGTTTGCTCAGCTACAGTTAAACAGCAGCACCTCCATGGTTTCTGCACCCACTGAGTTCGCAGATATGGGGATGGACCGTGGAGACTCCTTAGAGAGCCCACTGGCACGGGAGAGCGGTTGAAGAAACAAACACGTGGATAAATCATGAAATAAGGACCCAAAAGGAAAGGGCACGAAGAATCTAGGAGAAAGAGCACCCCAGCAAGCGTCAGCTCTGAGACACAGCAGGCAAGAGGGAGCTAGAAAAGAAACAGCAATATACCCAAAGCTCTCAGTGCGACAGCGAACTCCAGAGGTGACATCAGGAGGGGGTAGATCGGGGATGGAGTCCATCTGAAGGAAATAAGAGGAGGTGGTGTGATGGTAATAGATAGGGTGGACATGGCAAGCAGGAGCAGATGCAGTGGTGGAGGATGAGGAGCAAGAGGTGGAAGAGGCGGTGGTGGCAGCAGATGGTGGGTTGGTGCCGGGAAGGTCGGAACTGAAAGACTGTCCGGAGGAGAGGCTGAGCTTTCGACGGAGAGAGACTCTGCCTGCCCGGAAAGGGGCAGCTTGGCCCAACTCATTCTGGCCTTGCATGTAACTCTCTACCAACCTCTGAGATCCGTGGCCGTGCTGGGGGTCCACCAGGCGCTGGCGAACTGTGCTGGGCAAGGCCGGAGCTGTAAGGAGAGAAAGGGGAGAAGGCTGAGGGCGGTGCAGCCGCGCCGCTGCCCCCGCAGCCCCCCGCCCGACCCGAAGTTACGCTGCTTTAAATGCAGAGGAAGCGTTAAGCTGGCGCTGCTGCTTAACATGCTGGATTAAAGCCCAGCCTGTGAAAAAACTCTGACATAGGTGCTTTCTGAACACCTTATCGGATCATCTTGCTCGAAGCAGAGACGGGCTGCGTGATTCATCGGCTCTACATCAGAGCTACCACCCAGGCTCCCTGTATAGTGAACGGGAAGAAGTCGGTATTTTCAGGGCATGATTCATTTCATCCTGACGCCGACATCGAACGGTTCAGACGCCTCATGCCGTGGCAGCGTTATTTCTAGCCTAAAAAAAGGAGGCTCTGGTGATCAGCTCAGCTGCGGGCACCCAGAGCTGGCAGGGCGAGCTCCGTGCTGGCGCCCAGCCCTGCTGCTGGTCCCGCTGCAGAAACGCCCAGCCTGGCACCCTCCTGCCAGGAGAACGGCCGGGACGGGGGCAGACGTAACTACGGTATTAATTGGGGCAGCACAGGCTTTCCTCATCAGTTCCCACCTGAATTACATCTCTGATCCAAAGGGGCTATCACCGGTCTGTTTGATAATTACCTTACTGATGGCAGACACGCTCGGCTTGAAAAATATTTATCTCTAATTGCAAAGTCTCTCTTCTCTCTTAAAGAATCACAGGAGGGTTTGGGTTGGGAGGGACCTCAAAGCCCCTCCAGTGCCACCCCCTGCCCCGGGCAGGGCCACCTTCCACCAGCCCAGGTTGCCCAAAGCCCCGTCCAACCTGGCCTTGAACCCTTCCAGGGAGGGGGCAGCCACAGCTTCTCTGGGCAGCCTGTGCCAGGGCCTCACCACCTCACAGGGAACAATTTCTGCCTCAGATCTCATCTAAATCTCCCCTCTGTCAGTTTAACCCCGTTCCCCCTCAGTCCTATTGCTGCAATTCGTCTTGGTTCAGAGAGACTCCTCCAGAGCACTGTCACCAGCTGATTAACAGCTTTTAAGGATCATAATGATCCTTCTGGCCACACAGGCCAGAGAGCTCAGCCAGTTCCCTCTGTCCCAAGCCTGCACTACCGCTGGGCCAAGCTTAGGCGCTGAGCCCGAGCCAGGGGGGCACCTCTGGAGGGGCAGAGGGAGGCCCCTCCACCTCCACAGAGGTTTCTGCGCGCCGGTTTCCCTCACACAAGGGGAAGGAAGGACCCCGGGCTGCGTCGCCAGCCTGCGGACAGCCAGCCTGGTCCCGCTTAAGCCACAAACTGGAATTTCCGTACAAGATGTTCCTCCTTTTGCAGGAGATAAGGTGTTCAGGATTGTTCGGGATTTCTTATGCGCATAAGAAATAAATGTAAAAATGGGTTAAAAAGGTGAACAGACAGGAAAGCTAAGAAATGGCGAAAGAGCTCCTTCGGGAATTGAAGAACCAGCAAATCTCTGCTGTGAAAGCACACAGCGAGGAAACACGAGTCTTCTGCAGCTCATCTGACAGCACCAGCTCAGGTACCACCGCTGGGACGTATTTCAAGGGGAAGAAGGAACGAGTGAGAATAACTCAGGCAACTTTGCTGTTTCCACATCCCTGAGGCTCATCCAGCTCCTCTCACAGGCTCCCACCACTCAGGTTTGCTACTTCTTGTTTTTCTACACCGCCCATCTACGAACCCTTCGCTGGAGCTCTTCATACCATCCACTTTCTATTTCAAGGCTTTTTTTTTTTTTTTTTCTCTTAAGAGCTGCAGAGCAGATATTAAGTGAAATCGAGTCATGCGGAGTCAAGGTGGCAAAAACTCAAATCCCTTCCTCCCGTGGGAACTGCAAGAACCTGGCGGGAGGAGGTGAGGGGAGCGTGAGCGTGGGCAGCGCCGGAGGCTGCTCCCTGCTCCCGTGCCACTGCAGGGCCACGGCTCAGGCCGGGCGGGCTAACGGGGATCCAAGCGCTGCACAAGAGTTAACTGGGGGAATTCTGCATTTCTGCTACAGGTTTCTTTTCCTCCTGGGCCACACTTTTTTCCCTGAGGGGTCTGTTGGGTTTTTTTCCTGGTGTTCCACTCCCTGTTTACCCACCTGACGCCCTTGCGCTCTCCTTCTGCACGAGCTGCCCTGTGACGAGCACAAGCCCAAAGGCTGAGACCTGGCTTTGCGCAGCCCCTTGCTCCCCCCAGACCCTGCCCACATTGCATCAACATTTGCCAAATAACCTGCCCAGCATCCCGAGGGAGACCCAAGCCTGGCCTGCGTCCCCCTCCGCCCCGCGACGGCTGGCGCTGGGCAGCGCTCGCGAGGGGAAGGCTTCCAGCCCAAACCAGGGGGCTGAGGGTGCCGGCCCCCCGCCCCGGCAGCAGGGCACTGGGGATGGATCAGCATCACAGCGCCATTCCTCCACTGATTTTGGGACGCCGAGGGAGGAAAGGCCCGGCAGTTGGCAGCAGCCCCCATGGGGAGGGAGCGGGGTCGGCCGCGGAGGGGCTGCGAGCACCTGGGCGCAGGAGGGAGTGGGGTGGGAACGTCACCACCTCCTCCCGGCCTAGCCCAAATCCTCCATTTCCACCTCCGGGGTAAAAACGAGTGAAAACAACCCTCCAGATTTCATAACTGGATTTTTTTAAAAAGCAAAACCCAAAGCATGTGAGAACTACAGCAAACTGTGATTCTTCTTCATCCCACCAGACTCTTCCCGGGGGTTAGTAAAGATGCTGATGACTCAGTGAAGAGAGGTACATTCATTAGTTTTCCGTGCCAGAAAGTTGGAAAATTTGTGTATGTATTTTAGTCCAGAAAAAGGGCAGAGGGTAAAACAAAAAAAAAAAAATTAAAATATAATTGAAGAGAACCAAACCAGGGTATTTCCAGAGGGACTGATCCTCCGAGGACAGAGACGAGCGGTCACTGAACCTGCGCCCGAAAAGCCAGGCTGCGTCTGGGATGGGCCCACCGGGTGTGCACGGGAGAGAGAAAAATGTGATTTACCGGGAGAATCATCATGGGCAGCGACATCCCCAGAGCATCTGGGGAGAAAAGACTCTGCGCTTCTCCCCTGAAGCAGTTTTTGTACACCAGGAAGGAAAAATCCTCTCGGGCAAGGGAAACACTGCCTTGGTTTGGGAACTTGGGTGCCCAGAGCTCCCTACACGGAGTTAGTGCCTGCAGGGATGCTGCGGCGAGCAGGCAGGGAGCAGGCAGGAAGCAGGCAGGGAGCAGGCAGGGAGCAGGCAGGGAGCAGGCAAGGAGCAGGCAAGGAGCAGGGAGCAGGCAGGGAGCAGGGAACAGGCAGGGCGCAGGCAGGCAGCAGACTCGCTCCCCATCACCCAACTGACAGGAACTGCAAGTTCTCACAGCAGAAAATCTCCCTCAAGGTGTCTCAAGCAAGGCATGAAGAAGCTGAGGCTTAAAATCCCGGCTGAAGGCTCAGGTTTAGAGAGCTCCTGTCCCCAGAAAGCGTGCTTCAGGTGTTACTTAGGACTCTCCTACAGACACCCCCACGTGTTCAGCGCTAGCTCGCGTCTTTGCAAGTGTTTTATTAACACTGTCTAGCTTGGTTTCCCACAGAATCCCCGAACCATTCAAAGTTGGAAAAGCCCCTCGAGATCAGCGAGTCCAACCCTCACACAGCTCATCCCAACGGCCCTGAAACCCCCCCAGGGATGGGGACTCCCCCCTCCCTGGGCAGCCTGTTCCACTCTCGCACCACTCTTGCTGGGAAACATTTTCTCCTCCTGCCCAGCCTGACCCTCCCCTGTGGCAGTTTCCAGCCGTTCCCTCTTGTCCTGTCCCTGATCCCCTGGGAGCAGAGCCCAGCCCCAGCCTCTCTGCAATGTCCTGTCAGGAGCTGCAGAGAGGGATGAGGGCTCCCCTCAGCCTCCTCCTCCTCACCCTGAACACTTCCAGCTCCTTCCCTGGCTCCTCACAGGATTGATTCTCCAGCCCTTCCCCAGCCTCGCTGCCCTCCTCTGCCCTCGCTCCAGCCCCTCCAGATCTCTCTGGGATTGAGGTGCCCAAACCTGGACACAGCCCTCCAGGTGTGGTACCCCCAGTGGTACACGGTAAGTGTGAATCACAAAGTCTAGCAGGACACCACGGTCTCCCTGAGGCTTTAAACTTTCCCCGTGCACACCCAACCCCACAAACCGCCAGCTCCTACCCCCCTCCATGTTCGCTGAGCCCCAGAATCCTGCAGCTCCCCTGTTCCTTAACATCCCGCCAGCCACCCAAACTCTCAGCACCCTGCCTTCACCCCCATCGCCCTGAGCTCTTGCCCCCAGACCTTCACAGCACCTAACCCCGGCCCGAAACCAGGAGGGGGGTGGCGATGGCGCGTACGAGCACCTCCTGCAGCGCACACGGCCAGCGCCAAGACTCTGCCGTTCCTCCCCCCACTTTCAACCCAGCTAAACAGATTTTTGGCAAAGTCACAGAATCCCAGAACCATCTAGGTTGGAAAAGACCTTGAAGACCATCTAGTCCAACCACAAAAGTCCTCACTGGGTGACCCGAAGCAGACGGAACTGAAGACTGCTGCAGCTAGCGCTGCCAGCACGGGCTCCCTCTCCCAGCTGGAGCTCCGAAAGCTGCGGCAGAGCAGCTGGAACTGCTCCTCAGCCCCCCCATTCTCTTGTGCAAGAGCCAGAGATAGGAAACTGTATTTGGAAATGCGTTTTTGAGAGAAGCAAGCCTGAATCTGGGTCAGTTTAACATGGGAATAGTAAGGACTGATTCACAAACCTTTCGCAGAGAGGGAGACAGCTTTCCCTTAATGCAAGAGCTCAGCGATCGTGAGAGGATCAGGCACAGGGTGACCCAAGTTCAGGCCCTTCCTCCCCCCGGCAAGACCTGGGCTCACAAGAGGGGGATCATCCACCCTCCCTCTGCAGCAGCCCCGCTCCTCCCTCCAGGAGCTGCTGCACTTCCCACAGGAACAGTCGCTGATAGTGAGGGCGAGAACACCCGTCCCGGGAGCTACAACCCTGCACAGGAGATGGGGCACTGGGGGTTCGGTTTCTGCTCCAGGAAGGGATGAGTAGGGTTACAGGTCCCAGGGAATGTTCAGTAGGTCGTTAC
>NW_020799094.1:151767-160303 GCF_003259725.1 Athene cunicularia
GTCATGCACTGTCCCGCCCTGAGCTGTACCTGCACCCCTCGGTCAACTTCTGACTCCCACTCCAAACCATAAGCTCTTGCCTTTTTTTTTTTTTTTTTCTTCTTTTCTGCCTATTCATGGGTTTTGGGGAGATTTGGAATGAGTTTGGTTGTGCTTGCCATGTTTGCTTGTGGATCAGAGGGGTGTACGAAGGAAACGGCCTTCCAGAGCCACGGAGCGCGACATTAGAGTCTGCACGGCAAGGTTAGACTTGTAGGCTATTCTCAAAAACTTAACTTTAGACTTAATATGTCTAAACTATGTCTAAATATGTCCTAATCTGTCTAAAATACATCGCTAAGTCACATATCATAACATAGGCCTAGACAGAATATTGTGTGTAACGCTGCTGCTGGCAACAGAGGTGCGTTTTGTCCCGAAGGATACACAGGGCATTTGTGAAATAATTTGTTGTAGGTCAGAAAAAGCACTCCCAGTCCGACATGTGAAACCCCCGAGCCTGTAACAAAAGCTATGGGGAAATAACGGAAATCGGGGACGTTGCTCATGGCTCCTGCCTGCAGTGACAGAGAGTGAGCATCGGGGAGTTTTACCTCAAAGCTGCCCTTTGCCCAAACCCACAAGAGAGATGCAAACCCACAACTCCAGTTGCTGCTCCCCATTCCAGCTGATAGAATTCTTACCTGATGTTAATTTATAATTAAGTTTAAACTGAAATTGTGTGAGCCAGAATCGCATGAGCCCAGCGAGCACCGTGGCTGTTCCCAGCCATTGGCATCTCCTCCCAACTTCACTGTGTCCAAACTTTCATGCCGCTGTGAAGGGTGGGGAAGAAAATGAGACAAGAACGTAGGGTCTCCACTGACAGGAGAGAAACAAGTGTCCTGGGCCATCAGGTAACCAGGGAGCCACGGGGCAGCGTGGCCTTGGTGTGCAAATAGTCACCAAAGAGCAGATTTCTTTCCTGCTTGGAATACCAAGAGCCCGGGCACCCACAGGCGCCTGTCACCAGCTCTGCTCTCGTGAGCCAGCGTCGTTCATGGAATCCCCCAATCACTCAGGCTGGAAAAGCCCCTCGGGGTCAGCGAGTCCAACCCTCAGCCCGACTCCACAAAGCTCTCCCCTACCCCACATCCCCCACAGCTCATCCCAACGGCCCTGAAACCCCCCCAGGGATGGGGACTCCCCCCTCCCCGGGCAGCCTGTTCCACTCTCGGACCACTCTTGCTGGGAAACATTTTCTCCTCCTGCCCAGCCTGACCCTCCCCTGGGGCAGTTTCCAGCCGTTCCCTCTTGTCCTGTCCCTGATCCCCTGGGAGCAGAGCCCAGCCCCGGCCTCTCTGCAATGTCCTGTCAGGAGCTGCAGAGAGGGATGAGGGCTCCCCTCAGCCTCCTCCTCCTCACCCTGAACACTCCCAGCCCCTTCCCTGGCTCCTCGCAGGATTGATTCTCCAGCCCTTCCCCGGCCTCGTTGCCCTCCTCTGCCCTCGCTCCAGCCCCTCCAGATCTCTCTGGGGTTGAGGTGCCCAAACCTGGACACAGCCCTCCAGGTGTGGTACCCCCAGTGGTACACGGTAAGTGTGAATCACAAAGTCTAGCAGGACACCACGGTCTCCCTGAGGCTTTAAACTTTCCCCGTGCACACCCAACCCCACAAACCGCCAGCTCCTACCCCCCTCCATGTTCGCTGAGCCCCAGAATCCTGCAGCTCCCCTGTTCCTTAACATCCCGCCAGCCACCCAAACTCTCAGCACCCTGCCTTCACCCCCATCGCCCTGAGCTCTTGCCCCCAGACCTTCACAGCACCTAACCCCGGCCCGAAACCAGGAGGGGGGTGGCGATGGCGCGTACGAGCACCTCCTGCAGCGCACACGGCCAGCGCCAAGACTCTGCCGTTCCTCCCCCCACCTTCAACCCAGCTAAACAGATTTTTGGCAAAGTCACAGAATCCCAGAACCATCTAGGTTGGAAAAGACCTTGAAGACCATCTAGTCCAACCACAAAAGTCCTCACTGGGTGACCCGAAGCAGACGGAACTGAAGACTGCTGCAGCTAGCGCTGCCAGCACGGGCTCCCTCTCCCAGCTGGAGCTCCGAAAGCTGCGGCAGAGCAGCTGGAACTGCTCCTCAGCCCCCCCATTCTCTTGTGCAAGAGCCAGAGATAGGAAACTGTATTTGGAAATGCGTTTTTGAGAGAAGCAAGCCTGAATCTGGGTCAGTTTAACATGGGAATAGTAAGGACTGATTCACAAACCTTTCGCAGAGAGGGAGACAGCTTTCCCTTAATGCAAGAGCTCAGCGATCGTGAGAGGATCAGGCACAGGGTGACCCAAGTTCAGGCCCTTCCTCCCCCCGGCAAGACCTGGGCTCACAAGAGGGGGATCATCCACCCTCCCTCTGCAGCAGCCCCGCTCCTCCCTCCAGGAGCTGCTGCACTTCCCACAGGAACAGTCGCTGATAGTGAGGGCGAGAACACCCGTCCCGGGAGCTACAACCCTGCACAGGAGATGGGGCACTGGGGGTTCGGTTTCTGCTCCAGGAAGGGATGAGTAGGGTTACAGGTCCCAGGGAATGTTCAGTAGGTCGTTACAGGTCCCAGGGCATGCTGAGAAGGTCGTTAGAGGTCGGCAGCAGCACAGCAGACCGACTGCTCCTCCCCACAGGGAATGGCAAGAGGTGCGAGCCCAAAGCCCTGCCTGAGGAGGGGGGGCCTTTGGGTCCTTTTCTATCCCCGACAAGTGCCCTAGCTGAGGGGAGATGAGGACAACGCACCGCATTTTCCTTTCTCACGTTTGTGAGTCTAGCCTGTGCCTTTGGGGCTTTTGTAAATGCTTAAATCCAGTGAATCAAGAGACCAGCACACACATCTACGAATTAACAGGCTCCAAGCAGCCCCAGCAGCGGTGGTCTGGCACTTAGGGACATTCCCGGCTCTTAAGGACTACCAGTTTGTCTTCGGTCATTTAAAAACCAGCTTAAGTCCTGAATCCCTCCTGACACACCTGAACTACGGTCCCAGGGCTGCCCCCTGCGGTGGTGACCGCTCTACCTACATTGTATGGACATGGGAGACACGAGCTCTTCGTCCAAATCGTCCACGTCATCAGTCATGATGAAGTGCGAGGGGTTGGGGCGTGGGGTGCCCATCCAGCTGGGGTCAATGTTGAGGGCTGAGGCCAGGGTGTGGATGCCCGGGTTGTTGACGATCTGGAAGCCGCAGAGCAGCTCGATCTGCTGCCAGCGGTGCAGGCGCTCCCGCAGCGCGGCCGTCACCTCGCTCAGCGCTTGCCTGCGAGAGAGAGTGTAGGGGAGGAAGGAGAGAGCACACTGTCAATCGTGTACGTTTGCATGGGCAGGGAGTCTACTCTACAGGTGATACGCGAGATGTCTTTCCATTTTCAGGAATAGAGGAATTAAAAAAAAAAAACACCCAAACAACTGAAATATCCAGGAACAATCTCTGTAAGAATACTGCAGCCTCCTGAATCCTCATTTTGACAGGGTGTTCAACTGCTCTGCATAGCTGCGATTTCTTCTTTCACACAGATAAAATTAAGAAGTTATCGATTAAAAGGAGCAAGTCCAATCCCAGCTAACCAAAGCCAGGGAACAAAAGTTCACCAAGGAGAGACCAAGAGCACCTTCAGAGGCTACAGTACGCTCGTGTCCGCAACACAAGAGGGCTGAAAGAGGCAGGCAGAAATAAGGGAAGGTATGAAGTAGATACTCACTTTGCAGTTAAGATTTTATGATCAACATCATCTAGAGAGGAGCTGTGAGCAACATGAAATGTTCCAAACAGGGTGTTTCGCTTCTTTTTAATTTTTTCAGCCTGGAACATCAACAGAAAAAGGTCACAGGAAGAAGACGACCTTGTGTTTCCTCCAGGACAAGAACATCCTGGATGGGCCGAGACAGAAACAGTCCCTGCAGCTGTCTGCACACGTGCAAACGGGGTTTTGCTGAAGGGAACTGTTACCCTTCCTAACACAGCGGGTGAGGAGTTTGCCAGCAGCGAGTGAGCAGGTTGGGGGTTTCATGCTCCTCCTTGGCCCTTCTCCTGACTTCCCAAGAGTCAAAGGGAACTGAACCAGCTACTTCATGCAGCAAATGGCTCTTGTTTTGTCTTTCCCGTGAGTAAACTATCAGAGAAACACTGTTAATGCCCCAGGGTTGGTGGTTTGGAGGTTTTTCTGTTTTGGGGTTGGGGTTCTTTTGCCTTCCCTTTGTGGCACAGCGTAGACTCAAACATAAAGTCTCCACACACAGCGCTCTGGTTCCCAGATCCAGTGGCATGACTACAAACCAAGGGTGTGGGCATGAGAACTGACACAGCAAAAAAAAACCCCATTGAAATGTTAAAATGTTCACAACAAAAACATATTATGGCAGACAGATTTTTCTGTGCTGCCAGCTCTGACTGCTGTGAACGTCCACAGAGACAAGCACATGTTACAACAGCTTCCCTGCAGCTCATCGCTTTTTGGTTGGCACAGGAGATTTAAAACAACTGGGAATCCAGAAATGATTCATCCCCACAGATCGCATGCACACGTTTGGAATTCTGTTGCCTGCGCACGTCCATCACCTGGAGCAGGGATGAGGCTTAGCTGGCGCAAAACCTCCCGCTCCCTGACTGCGCAGGCAGCAGCTCACCCCCTGCCCCTTCCCTGCGCTCCAGCCCAGACACAGCCGAGAGGGGATCACCGATTGGGGTTTTCAGCCCCTCCTCACACCTCTGGGAAGGTTTGTGCTGAGCTTGAAACAAACGCAAACTTAAGGCACTCCAAAGGAAATAAAGAAGGTGCAGAGAAGCCAACTCCGCGGGTTTCGCTCCCCAAACCTTTCCCCACGGCTGCGAGGGGAAGACCCGGGACAAGATGCTGAAAACTCTCACCCCTTCCTTGGCCACCAGCAGCTGCTTCTCCGCGTTCTGCTTCTTGATGTTGTAGTACTGGACCTCCACCTCGTGGGTCAGCTGGAGCCATTTCTGCAGGGCCTCGGGCGCAGCCCAGCTGCAGTGGGACTCCAGCTCCTTCTCGGCGTTCTTGAGCGCCATCCGCACCTGGGGGAGAACAGGCCGGCGCTGCAGTGAGGCCAGCACAGCTGCTGGCTGCCACCCCCCCAGCAAATGAGAAAAAAAAAAAAGCCTCCACACAACTTCATCTTACTCGTGACAGAAGCGAAAGTCACAAGGAGGAGAGGTGGCACCCTGGTGCTGCAGGGATGCAGGGCAGCTGCCTGACAGACAAGGCGGCTGCTGGGGTGACCAGAACCCCCCCCGGTGTCCCCCCTTCACCCTCACACATTGCCAGCCACCAGCACGCCGCCCTGCCCCAGCCCTCGGGGAGCAGAGGCAGAGCGTGTGCTCGTCGCTGACCCGCTCGACCCCTTCCCACCCGCCCCTCTGCCTCACAACGGCACAAGCTGCAGGTGGCACGCACGGGGGAGGTAAAGGAGAGGTAGACTTTAGGGAAGGATATTCGGGGTGCTTGTTGTAGCCTCTAGAAACCTCTGCAGATTTTTCTGCCTGCCTGCGGGTCTGCAAAGCCCCCAGATTCTCCTCCTGAGGCAGAATCGCTGACAGCTCTGAGCAGGCAAATCGCCTTTTCCCACTGCAGCTCCTGAGCCAAACAGAGGGAGCCTGTCAAGAGACAACTTTCACACTGGAGCAAGATGGTAAAAATATTTAGACACAAAACATGTGCTGCTTGGTCAGGAAAAAAAATAACACGTCTGGAATCAGCAGTAGCTTTCTGGGGGACTTCTCCTTCCACCCCAGCTCAGTCTCCTCCACACACCATCGGTCTGCTCTCCTCCACACACTTATCTTGCTGGAGAAGGGAGCGATTACAAAATTAGAAGAAAGTGGGTGACAAGCAAGTTGAAGATACCAAAACCTTACATAAAAGCACTGCTAGGGACCATCAAGAATTCACACTTCTGTTCCACTGCACACGGTGTGGAGAGGGACGAATACACCTGCAGCCTGCCATGAGGCAACGTGTCCCAGAGCGGAGGAGCCGACGGCTGGAGACTGCAGCTGGGAGGAGCCTTCAGCCACAGCCCCTCGCTGCTCCGGAGGGGTACACGTGGCTGGAGGCCCTACTACAGGCTTCCCCGCTGGTAAAATAAAAGCCAGCCCTAAGCACCTTCAAGAGCTTTCTCTGCCCAGCCAGCGCCGGCCCACCGACGCAGAGCCTGGGCCAGCAGAGGTGGAGCTGGGAGGAAAGGTCCAGCTCCGGCATGGCCACGCCTGGATGATGTCTGGCCCATTTTCTCTTTCTTTTTTCTCAAGGGCCCAGGTCTAAGGAAGGCGGAGGCAGTGGGAGCGTGTCCAGCGACCTGCCCGGGCCCTGCACAGACCCTGCCCAACGCCAGCACACGCTTCCCACCACCACATTTACACCCACCCTTGCCTGGTGCCGCTGCCTCTTCGCTTCCCACAGAGCAGAGCCACAAGCGGACTCAAGACAAGCATTTTTTTTTTTTAAAAAGATTGCTCAAACTTGGATCTTTTCCCTTAACGTGTTATTTAAGTCAGTCGTGTCTCACCAAGTCTGGCACAGGCGTTTTCTAGCGAGCCAAAAGCACCGGGTTAGAGGCAGATGTTTTGAAATCCCGTATTTTACCCTGGAGGACGTTTGCACAGTCCATCCGGAAGCAGCCACAAGACACTGCACGGAAGAGGTCAACTACTTTTATCACCTACACGTGATACAGTCTTGCTGAGCACAGCATTGCCTAAATTGTTCCCAAAGTCACAAATTCCTAATCGCAGACCCCAGGAAGGTCTATTTTTTCCCCTCTTTCATCGGCAGCACCAGGCACTGCTCCCAGCACAGGCAGAACTTTGAGCATGATCTGCAAGTGTCTGGGATTTAGGAATGCGGAGAATAAGCGGGCAGGAAATCTCTCACTGGGTATTTGGGGTAGAGGAGCACTCAGGGAGCAACGTTTCTATGGAATGGTGGAAAAGGGAAGCGGTGCAGAACAACAGCCAAGGGCCAGTGGTTGAG
This sequence comes from Athene cunicularia, assembly GCF_003259725.1. Taxonomy (NCBI): domain Eukaryota; kingdom Metazoa; phylum Chordata; class Aves; order Strigiformes; family Strigidae; genus Athene; species Athene cunicularia. The sequence goes on from NW_020799094.1 coordinate 158,786, forward strand.
ATGAGCCATTATACTGCAGCATCCAGAACACAACATCCCCTCTCAGGGCAATCAGTAAAAACCAGAGTTACTTTGCGTGTCTGCGTTCTCCTGGGAAGATTTCGAAGATCTCATTTTGATCACCAAGAGCAGCAATTGATAAAGCGAGGAGCGCCCTGGGGGTCTGTGGCCCCGGGGGGGCTGTGGGGGGATGATGGAGTGAGGAGGGAGGATCTGTCTGAACAGCCCAGTACGGGGCAGCCTGAAATACGCTGCTTCTCCATCTCAAAGGCCCGGCAGGAACTTCCAAACCCTCCAGTATTGTTTGAGTGATCAGAATCGACTGGTGCAAAAGGTTTTGTTTTAGTACTCCCTGGGACCCAAGAATATCTTGAAATCGGATGAGTTCTACGGTCAGTGGGGGTGACTGGTTAATGTTGTCTGTGCCCTACAGCTCGCCGGGACGGTGATCGTGTTATATCACACAGTGTGGGTCAGGTGGGTAAAACCAATACTCACCCTGGCAACGCATCCCTCCCGAAGGCCTCTGAGAAACAACAGAGCAGTTCAGTCACCTCTTTCTGGGCTTCTTACCAAGCGTAAAGGGAAGGGGAAGCAGAATGGATGAGACTCTGCCTCCTCCAAACGCCAGGAACAGGTCGGGGACGAGGGCTCAGGGTTACCAGAGGAAGGCTACACATCCTTATTTCATGGCCCACGGGACAAAGTGCCCCGATTTCCGTCTGTGTGCGTACAGAGACACCAGCGTGTGTGCTGGAACGCAGCTCAGGGACTCTGCTGAGGGGCTGTAGGACCCGTTGGGAGGAATGGGGCTACGTGGGGACAGGGAGACTCCACAGAGAGACCTGGATCGGTGCCCAACGTCAGCGGGATGGGCATCAACAAGGGCAAGTGCCAGGTCCTGCCCTTGGGCCACAACCACCCCCTGCGTGGCTACCGGCTCGGGGAGGGGTGGCTGGAGCTGTCTGGGGGAGAAGGGTCTGGGGGTTCTCACTGACCAGCACCTGAACAGGAGCCAGCAGCGTGCCCGGGGGCCAAGAAAGCCAACAGCCTCCTGGCTGGATCAGCACTGGTGTGACCAGCAGGAGCAGGGAGATGACAGTCCCCTGTGCTCGGCACTGGGGAGGCCACACCTGGAGGGTTGTGTCCAGGTTTGGGCACCTCAACCCCAGAGAGATCTGGAGGGGCTGGAGCGAGGGCAGAGGAGGGCAGCGAGGCTGGGGAAGGGCTGGAGAATCAATCCTGTGAGGAGCCAGGGAAGGAGCTGGGAGTGTTCAGGGTGAGGAGGACGAGGCTGAGGGGAGCCCTCATCCCTCTCTGCAGCTCCTGACAGGACATTGCAGAGAGGCTGGGGCTGGGCTCTGCTCCCAGGGGATCAGGGACAGGACAAGAGGGAACGGCTGGAAACTGCCCCAGGGGAGGGTCAGGCTGGGCAGGAGGAGAAAATGTTTCCCAGCAAGAGTGGTGCTGGAGTGGAACAGGCTGCCCAGGGAGGGGGGAGTCCCCATCCCTGGGGGG
>NW_020799094.1:160353-174673 GCF_003259725.1 Athene cunicularia
CAGCCCATTCCAACGCCCAACAGCCCCTTCTGCACAGAAATCCTTCCTCAGAGCCAGCCTGACCCTGCCCTGGGCAGCTTGAGGCCATTCCCTCGGGGCCTGGCGCTGGGGCCTTGGCTCCAGAGACTCATCCCCCCTCTCTGCCCCCTCCTGGCAGGGAGTTGCCGAGGGCCAGGAGGTCTCCCCTCAGCCTCCTCTTCTCCAGACTGAACCCCCCCAGTTCCCCCAGCCGTTCCTCACATGACATGTGCACTGTTTGAAGATCTTCCATACAGATCTTCAAACAATCTCCAGTAGTCAGCGGGATGTGCCATGAACTTTTTTATCTTCAGGGGTCATTTAACGGACTGGAAAGTGCCACTGTTGAAGGATGTTCTCCAAAGGTATTTTGAAGATGAACAAAAAAGAGACTCTTGCCAAGACATTCCAAGTTTTCAGATAAACCCACGCTCTCTGACCTGTGCCTCAGTGCTAAAGCTCTTCCATACCAGGGCTGTAAGAATCTCAAACCACCAATATCACCATTTAAAGGAGAAATTTTTGTAGCTTTTTGTAGTAATCTTCCTTTCTCGGCTCCAAGAGCCTACCAGAGCTGTTCCTCAGATCACCACGCTAGCAGCTGGCAGGCAAGTGGACGGGCGTCGCTCGCCTTCCAGAGGGCTGTTCAGCACCGAGGTAAAGGAGGTTCCTTCAAGCTCTAGAAGTTTCTGAGCAGAACTTCAGCACAACTGCTACACAAGTCCATGGGAACCGGTGCCGCTGGCATGTTTTGGCAGTTTGTGCAGTGGCTGAGGACCACAGCGAACCTCGCTGGGGCACAAGGATGAAGACGTGAAGGCGCATTCCCCCTTCAGAGGAGAATGAGCTCAGTCCTCTGCCGGGAGGCCCCACAAGGTCCAGGACTCACCTCCCCCTTGGGGAGCCCAGTGCCCTCTGCAGAACACAAGCCCTTTCTGCAAACCCTGGAGAAACATCACACGCTGCTCGGGCTGAAGACCCGAGCCACGTTTAGTGTACGTGGTTTTGGGTTTCTTCCTCTCCGGCTTTCGAGCATTAGCTGAACTTCCCAGGCACATGGTCTTTGTTTACATGGCTCTGTCCTCGGCAGCAGATCCCAAGGTCATTCCCCACAGCCGGCGTTGGGACCTCTGGGGTGACCCCACTCCTCAGTGACACCCACAGACCCCTCCCACCCCGGCCACCGCTCTGCTGCTCGAGGAGATGGACACCGAGAAGGAACTCCTGTCACCTTCTGGCTGTAGGAAAAAAAAATAATCTTTTTCTTTGGGGCATTTCTAACCTGTAACCTAAAATTACACAAAGCTCTGTGAAAGCAGCTGTGGATCAGAGCCGGCTCCACGGTGGGCAGAGGGGAAATGCACTTTACCCTACCCCTACACCAAAAAGAAGCAGGTCAGGTGGCCGCAGCGCTGCCAGGGGGCCGTGCCTGTTTGGCACCCACACCTGGGTACTCCCTCCAGGGCTTGCTCTCCGTGCAGCTGCCAACTGATGCGATCGAAGAAGAAAACCATCCGAGCAACACCCACACGCAGGACAATTCCCTGAAGACTGTCGTGAGCATATAGGCAAGAGATGAGGCTGCGGGCCGTAGGGCTTCCAACAACTGGGCTGTTTGCAAACGCGAGGGGCCAGGCTCCGCTTCCAGGTAAACTCCCGGGAACTCAACTGGGGGCCCAAATTAAGGTTTATCGTCCACAATGACACTTTAAACTAATGAAAAGAACTTACAGCCAAAGACTATCATGCTATTTGCTAAACCTGCCCTTAAAAAAAAAATCTCATTGCTGAAAAACCCAACTGGTTTGTCATCAACAGTTTGAATGCTCTTTTCTCTGGTCAGTCGTTTTACTGGAACCATTAGAAGTGTGTCTGTGAGTAGAGGTCACGTTCCTGAGGCTACAGGATTTTGCCCAAGTGCCTAGAGTTCAAATACTTGTATTTAACACTCCAAAATTATTAATTTTTTCATCCTTCCCGGGCAACACTCCTGGATTTAGCTACCACCGTGCAGGCAGGGAAGCACAGACTTTTCATACAGCTCAAAGAACTCCAGAGGGGATGTGTCATTCCTCTGATGGCTTCCACCCACAGCATGCTTTCTCCCCGTCAGAGGCCAGGGTGAAAAACCTGATCAGCCTGGATGGCAAATTCTAAGTGAGCTGGATTACCTTACACTCCTCTAAGAGGCTCTTCTTCCCCTCTGGGTACAGATTTACACTGCCACGTCGGGGGGTGGGGAGCCTGGTGTACTTTCAGGATGAGTCAAGCTGGGACTAGAAACCACTGTACGTTTCACTGCTCCTCCGTAATTAAATTTTAATTTAGTTTTTCTCTTCTCATAGAAAAACTGGCTGCCCCTGGCCTGGATGACTGAACAGTCTGCTGGGCCAAGCCCTGGCTGGATGGACAGTCCCCGAGAGTCAATGGACCTAAATCCAGCTGGAGGCCTGAGGACAGCACTCACACAAGTGGTGTCCTCGGGGTCAGCGCTGGGACCATTTCTGATCAACATCTTTACTGATGATCTTGGTAAGGACACAGAGTGTGTCATCAGTAAATTCACAGATGACACCAAGTGCAGCGGGAGCTTCGATCTGCGTGGGGACAGGGAGGCTCCACAGAGACCGGGATATGATTGGATTGGTGCCCAACGTCAACGGGATGGGCTTCAACAAGGGCAAGTGCCAGGTCCTGCCCTTGGGCCACCACAACCCCCTGCGTGGCTACCGGCTCGGGGAGGGGTGGCTGGAGCTGTCTGGGGGAGAAGGGTCTGGGGGTTCTCACTGACCAGCACCTGAACAGGAGCCAGCAGCGTGCCCGGGGGCCAAGAAAGCCAACGGCCTCTTGGCTTGGGTCAGCACTGGTGTGACCAGCAGGAGCAGGGAGGTGACAGTCCCCTGTGCTCGGCACTGCTGAGGCCACACCTGGAGGGTTGTGTCCAGGTTTGGGCACCTCAACCCCAGAGAGATCTGGAGGGGCTGGAGCGAGGGCAGAGGAGGGCAGCGAGGCTGGGGAAGGGCTGGAGAATCAATCCTGTGAGGAGCCAGGGAAGGGGCTGGGAGTGTTCAGGGTGAGGAGGAGGAGGCTGAGGGGAGCCCTCATCCCTCTCTGCAGCTCCTGACAGGACATTGCAGAGAGGCCGGGGCTGGGCTCTGCTCCCAGGGGATCAGGGACAGGACAAGAGGGAACGGCTGGAAACTGCCCCAGGGGAGGGTCAGGCTGGGCAGGAGGAGAAAATGTTTCCCAGCAAGAGTGGTCCGAGAGTGGAACAGGCTGCCCAGGGAGGGGGGAGTCCCCATCCCTGGGGGGGTTTCAGGGCCGTTGGGATGAGCTGTGGGGTAGGGGAGAGCTTTGTGGAGTAGGGCTGAGGGTTGGACTCGCTGATCCTGAGGGGCTTTTCCAGCCTGAAGGGTTCGGGGATTCCATAAATGTGGTAAATAAACAGTAAGTACCTTTCTGACATAAGACAACACACTCAAAAAAAGAGTGAGCACCATCGAGTACAGGAGCGCTCACATCCGTCGCACCCAGCTGGATGTTTTGCTCCTTCAAGCAGCGAAGTGCTGAGGGTAGGGAGAAGAGCTCTCACACGACACCAGCAGCAAAACTAAACAGCCAAATCTTCCCCAAAATCCACAACTATTTTTTTGAACCAGAAATGACAAGCAGAGCAGAACAGGAACTAAACAAAGATACAAAACACGACATAAAAACATCGCGGAGAGGAAACGGAGCGGGAGGACGTACGGCCATGCTGGATCACGGGTCAGAGGAAACCTTCCCAGAATCTAAATGAGTAACAACCTCAGGAAAGCGACAGCTGAACGCGCCCACTGGGCGCACACGCAAACCCCACCTTTCTTGAAGGTCATGGAGAGACTGCTCGGCTCTGTGAAGTCCCTCGAGGTCTTTCATCATCTTCTTCATGTGCTCCTTCGAATAGCGGTTCTGGATGTAGGCAAACCAGCAGCCGCCCACCCCGATGACGATGGACACCACCAGCATGAAGTCCTTCAGGTGGTTGTGACGCGTTACTGGAAGAGACCAGAGATGCTACTGAATTCAGCAGAACGGGATGATTAACTCCACAATGCGTCCCCTGCACCGGAGCTGGACACGAGAGCTTGAGGCAGCGTTAGAAGGAATCGGGACCCAGGATTCCCAAAAGGAAAAGATGGGCTACATCAGTAGTTAAGGGGGAAAAAAAGAAGCTTGACAATATTTATTCAGTGTGAATGGGGAAGCAGGGGAAAAAAAAAAAGGATGATTAAATTCAAAATCTTATAATTTGCCTGGCAGGACATGATGCCGGAGCGTTCACAGCTCCCCAGCGCAGCCGTGCTCTTTCAGGACATGGCAGATACCCTGAGTATGAAGATGTAAGAGCTAATAAGAAAAGAACTGTGTTGAAAAAAATACAACTGTGATCACAGAGACAGGCCAGATCAAGTATCGAACTGTCAAGCTGCAAAACTTTCCGTCAGAATTACAGCTCAACATGGAACCCCCCTTTTCAGCAGTTAGCAAAACAGCTTCTTAAAAAAAAAGTGTGGATGCATGTGAGAGAGCGAAGTAAATAAGTGGGGGTTTTAAGTGCTAAACAAAACCCCAAACCATGTGTCAAGCAGAATTTTTTTACTGTTTACTCTCGAGCAAAGCCCCCAACAAGTATGTACTGAGAAAGCTGAAAATGAGAGCGAACAGCTCAGTCGGGCGAGCTGGGACTGCACGCTGTCTCCCGGTTTTGGCTACAAGAAGATAGATTCAGATGAGATCTAAGGAAGGAATTTTTTATGAGGGCGGTGAAGCACTGGCACAGGTTGCTCAGAGAGGTGGTCGATGCCCCCTCCCTGGAAGGGCTCAAGGCCAGGTTGGACGGGGCTTTGGACAACCTGGGCTGGCAGAAGGTGGCCCTGCCCGGGGCAGGGGGTGGCGCTGGAGGGGCTTTGAGGTCCCTCCCAAGCCAAACCCTCCCATGATTCTACCCCCAAGCACAACCTCCCCCCTGCACCTCACAGTCCCGTTTCCTTTCGCCATCAGTACTATGGATTTACCCAGAGCCGTGGATTTCCCGTCGAGGCTACCCCCAGCTGAGGGGAACCCCCTCCCCAGCAGCACGGGGCGTGCTCGCCCGCTGCGCCCGGCCGTGAGCCCCCCAGGAGCCAGCCCCGCGTGCCCACGTGCCTCCTCTGAGACACCCTGAAGTCCCAGATGTAAAATCAGTGCAGGACGAGCAAGGTGAGCGTGTGAAGGGACAGTTCTCCGTGAGCAGCCCCCAGACCCCCCCGGACCGGCTCTGCACGACGGTGCGTGGCTGGACAAGACCGACGGGGTAATTGAGGTTGGCAGCTGTGGGCAAAGCACGACCAGAAAACCCCTTTGGTTCCCCTGAAGCAGGAGCTGGGGGGGGTTGAACACAGAAATGTATGTCTGCAACGTGCCCCCCGCCCTCGCTGCCAGCCCTGAGCACACAGAGCGGCTCCGGGGGGCTGGGGGCAGCCACCTCACCCCTGGGTTCTGAGAGCGGCCAGCAGGTCCAGCCACGGGACGGCCCTTTCTGAGAGGAATTGCCAACGATGTGCCAATCCCAGTTCCTCTCACAGGAGCCAGCAACGCTCTTTCTCCCAGATTGATGCGAAAACCCTTCCTCTGCCCTGCACCCAGGCTGGAGGGTGCCCCAACCCAGCACGCACGAGCTGGGCTGCACCCACAGCAGCACCCACTTTCACAAGCAAAACCACTGCCACGAGGCAAGTCCTCGCTGCCGGCTCCTCGCAGCAATACCTGCCTGCCCGTGGGGCAAACAGGCCGTGGCGGCCCGGCAAGCAGGAGCAGGGCTCCCCAAAATGAGCTTCTTCCATGTCAGGCTCAGGCCGGGCGCGGCACGGAGGGCTGTCCTGGCACCGCGAGGTCACAGCGGCGAGGAGAGTTTGAAACGGATGGGAATTGCTCCCTGTTGCTCTCCAGACCGAGCAGAGGTGGAAAAGCCGTTTTAGAGATGAGTAAAGACGTTTACTGTGACTAGATTTTTTCATCTAGGAATTTTAAAAAGTACTGGATGTGTTTTGCAGTGGGGGTGAGCTGAGGCACAGCAGCATGCGATGCTGTGCAGGGTGAGCTCACAGGGCCCGGATGCCCCCGGGCTGAGCCAGCGCTGGGGGATCTGGGGGAGTTGGGAACGGTCAGGGGGAGGGTCAGGGTTGGGCTGGAGGGGCTGCAAGGGATTTTCCAACCTCCATGATTCTGGGATTCTCTGCTCCCCGCAGGCACGCAGCAGCGTCGGTGCAGGGCTGGAAGCTCAGTCACGCAATCACCGACGTTGGACAAGACCGTTACGATCGAGTCCAAGCTGCAGGAGAAACTGTTGCTGGCATCGCTGCGGCCGTGGTTTCCAGCCCTCTCACACACTCCTTGATTCACGTGCATGTGTTTGGTGGTTGGAGGTGGCAAGACAGAGCCCGGCAGGGCCGGGCAACCGCCAGTCCCCACCGCTGGCCCCGCGGGGTGGCCACGGCGCAGCCGAGCGAGTCCCCAGCTGGGAAGAGCGCTGCTGCCACCCCCCCTTGGGTCCTTCCCAAGCTTACACAAACGGATCCTGAACAAAATCCCACCTGGGCCACAAGTTTCCCAACACCTTTCGCTTGGGGACTGTTGGGGACTTTGGGAACATTTACGCAGTGCACCGCTCTGCCGCGCTTGCCCCATGATTTCCTTGCCCGGGGATTTTTGTTGCCCAATGATTTCCTTGCTGGATGATTTCTTTGTCAGGTTATTTCCTTGCTGGATGATTTCCATCACATCCCTGAGAAACCAGTCCCTTCACCTTCCCCAAAATCCTGCAGCTCTTTGTTTCCAGCTACGGGGACACGCTGACTACTGTCTCGTGAACCCGGGAGCAACAAGGATCTGTGGTGCTCGCACCGCAAAGAGTTTCTACAAAAGCCTTTCCATCTTATTTGAGGTTTGAGAGACTTTAAAAACTTATGAATGCACCGAATCTCTACCAACAAAATTCTGACATAATTATATTAATTTTCATAAGCACTTCCTTCACAACATTATGGATAAAAGAGTTCCCCAGGGCTTTAAATCCATCTTACAATTAACAAACATGACTCCCCCCAAAAAACTTTCCCTCAAAATCAAAGCAAATGTAAGACTTCCACTTCCCTTCAACTTTTGCAAGTGTTTAAAGGCCTTTCCAACACATAAAGTTACACACTTCTTGTAATGCTCAGGTCTAAGCATCAGCTTTGCATGAGGTGAGAGAGAATTGCTCAACTGGCCTTTTCACTCTGAAATCTGCATTTCTTGGCATCACAGCGGCAAAAAGCTCTGGAACAGCACACGGGAGGTCTCTGCCTGGGTGTGCTGAGCGATGGCAAAACCCCAACAGGCAGTAAAGAGAGAAAGAACTCCACAAAGGCACAGGGCTTCCTTCAGGAGGAAAGATTAAGATATGATTGGATTGGTGCCCAACGTCAACGGGATGGGCTTCAACAAGGGCAAGTGCCAGGTCCTGCCCTTGGGCCACCACAACCCCCTGCGTGGCTACCGGCTCGGGGAGGGGTGGCTGGAGCTGTCTGGGGGAGAAGGGTCTGGGGGTTCTCACTGACCAGCACCTGAACAGGAGCCAGCAGCGTGCCCGGGGGCCAAGAAAGCCAACGGCCTCCTGGCTGGATCAGCACTGGTGTGACCAGCAGGAGCAGGGAGGTGACAGTCCCCTGTGCTCGGCACTGCTGAGGCCACACCTGGAGGGTTGTGTCCAGGTTTGGGCACCTCAACCCCAGAGAGATCTGGAGGGGCTGGAGCGAGGGCAGAGGAGGGCAGCGAGGTTGGGGAAGGGCTGGAGAATCAATCCTGTGAGGAGCCAGGGAAGGAGCTGGGAGTGTTCAGGGTGAGGAGGAGGAGGCTGAGGGGAGCCCTCATCCCTCTCTGCAGCTCCTGACAGGACATTGCAGAGAGGCTGGGGCTGGGCTCTGCTCCCAGGGGATCAGGGACAGGACAAGAGGGAACGGCTGGAAACTGCCCCAGGGGAGGGTCAGGCTGGGCAGGAGGAGAAAATGTTTCCCAGCAAGAGTGGTCCGAGAGTGGAACAGGCTGCCCAGGGAGGGGGGAGTCCCCATCCCTGGGGGGGTTTCAGGGCCGTTGGGATGAGCTGTGGGGGATGTGGGGTAGGGGAGAGCTTTGTGGAGTCGGGCTGAGGGTTGGACTCGCTGATCCCGAGGGGCTTTTCCAGCCTGAAGGGTTCGGGGATTCCATGACCACTCTGTTCCCCAACAACAATTTAATATGGTCACTTCTAATGTGGATACACACCCTGCTCTACTCAGCACACGTGTTCTCTGTTTTGTGAGAACCCCCCAGATGTAAAACACGAAGGGTGCACAGAGCAGTGTGAGAATCTGATCTCTTTTCCCCAGGAAACTCAAGACCCAGGTAAATTTACAAGCGGAGCAGAGACTTCACCTTGTAAGAGGAGTTCTAAAGACATTTCTCAGGCTGTTGAGAAATAATTAGTGTCAGGTGTCTTGTCAGCACCTCTAATAAAAAGTAAAAAAGAAATTTACTTCCATTTAAAGGGATGGAGACTTCCACAGCTGAGGCAGGAACAACATTTATTGTACCCCAAATTCCTTGATGCCCTAGTGAAATCAAGCCCAGGGACACAGTACACTTGCTTTACCTCATCCCCAAACCACCCGCCAGGAATCTCTTTTTCAGGCAAGACATAAGATGCAGAAACTAAAGGTTATTGCCAGCAGGCAAAACGTGATGAAGGGAAGATGAAGAAGTGGTAAAGGAGGATGCTGATGTGTTTTAATTAGGAGAAGAAGATTGCTGGATTTGGCACAATTCAGCATTCTGGGGTTGGTGAGCTGGAAATGTTTTTCCATGCTCGTGCATCTCCAACAAATGATACACGGGATTTCCTAGCAAAGGCAGAATGACCTGCAGGTCTGTAAGAATATCCCCATCGAGCACAGATGATGGGGTAGATCAACATTTTCTTTTTCACACGCTGAAGCTGCCACGTTGAAGCGATACAGGGATTTCTAAACGCAGACACTGTTATGAGCCACAGACAGAATATTCTGGTCCTATCAAGAATACAAATACACACACAAACATAAGGATCTGGCCAAAATGAATCATTCCTAGCCAAAGGCTTTAGATGAAGCATCACGTAAAGGCGTGTGCAGCCTCAGTCCAAGGACTATATTGCCTCACGCAGAGGGACGGACGTGAACAGGCGCAGACATGAGCCTGCGAAGCGCGGCAGAGCAAAGCCAAGACCATGCTAAGCTCGACTCTACTGATTTCAGAACAGACGTGTTGCAACAGCAAGGGCATGAAACCTGTGAGGAGGAAACAGCCTTGTACTGGATCCTGGTTTGCTGATTTATTCCTTTTGAAGCAAAGAACAGCTGACATGTGCCGTAACTGGGAAAAAATGAGGCTTCTAAAGGTCGGCTCCCCCGGCGCAGATGGTTGCGCATGCTCCGAGTCCTGTGCCTGCATCCTAAGGGATGCACCGCCCGGAGCCCGTTCCCAGCGGCGCCCACAGCGATCTTTAGCTGTCAAAGCGCCCGAGCCTGACCCCAGTCCGGCACCAGGCGCTGCCCTGAGCCTCCTCCTGCTCGCAGCCCATCCTCAGTTCCTCCGCTGGAGCCCAGCCCGCCTGGAAGCGCGTCAGTCTGACGGGGCCACCCTCACTAGCAGAAAAATCATTTCTGGAGTGACTCAAGTGGGCTGCTGCCATCTGAGGCTGGCAAGAACTGCTCTGCTTGAGTGCGAGCCAGAAAGGAGGAATACACACAAGCCAGCCCAAGAAACAGATGTAAAGCAGCCCAGTACCCGGACTCTACGGAAACACTCTAATCTGTGATGGACATTCCGCATTCAGGAATCTGCGATGTGAAGCAGACGGACTGCCCGGAGAGCACAGGAAAAACCCCCAGACGTGGTCCCCACTGGGGCTGGCTTCCTCCCGCAGCTGTGCTCAGGCATGAGAGGCCAGCACGGCACCCGGGGCGGTGGCCCCGCAGAGCTCTCGAGGGGTGCAGGCAGGGACCCGCAGCTGCCTGCTGCATTGGTATCTGTCAGGGCATAAACCGACTCCTCCACAACGTCTAAGAAATGTTTTCCAGTCGATAAAAGACAAAAGTATACCCGTGACAGAATGGGCTTCCCTCTAGGTTTGCCTTTACACACAACTCGGAGCCGGGCCCCCACCTCAGTGAATGGCAACTTCCACCAGTCCCACCTCCTCCTCCCATCGGGATGGCAAACCATCCCATCCTGCAAAGTCCGCCGCAGCTTCCCTCGGTGTTTCAACTCTGTCCTTTCAGTGATCAAAACCGCCCATCAATTTCCATCAGTCAGCGAGTCCTGGCTGGGCTGCGGCTCGGCTCCTGATCACACGCTCTGTGGGGCCGTTTCAGGGCCATCGAGTCACCCAGCTTCAATCGACCCTCTTTTCTTCGTCTGCCTCCCGCAACCTTTCCTCCATGTTCCGTTCCACATTTCTCATTGCTGAGAGGTTCGTCCAGAACCTTTAAAAACATTAAAACTAGGCGCTTTGATGATCACCCATCTCTTCTGTCTGTATCAGTGACACCATTCTGATCAGCCCAAGCATGCCTAAACTCAGGGTTTCAACCCATCTGGCTTTACCCCGGGGTTAACTAGGCTGGGTTTGGCCGGCCATGCCGAGGCTGTACATGGCAGGAATGAGCAGCGCAGCGCGGTTGTACGGCTTCAGGCCAGCTGAGCACCTGCAGCCTCACAACACTTTACTAATTTCTAGTCTCTTGTTTGGAATCACCATGACCACGGACTTCTTATTTCCACGGCCTCATTTATTTATGAGTAATCGTTAAAAAAAGCAGCAGGTAACTGCTGGCCAGGCTACAGGGGCTGCTCCTGCTCTCCAGGCTGCCGGGAACCCCCCCCCCAAATTTAACCTGCAATTCCCAAAGCCAAGGAATAATCACCTCCCATTTTCCAGGAACAGATGTAAGAGGGTTTCAGCAGAAATGTATTAAATAACAATCGTAGCATAGTGAGACTGCTACGGCTTACGAAGAAGTGTGTGATTTTTAGGGCAATACATTTTTTTTTTAAAGCGTGACATTCACCTCTGGAATTTTACAGAGTGAACATAATCTACCGCTGAAAAATCATCGATGCCATCTGTCCCTTGAAGAGGTTAATCAATAAGCAGCGATGGGGCTCAGCTCCCGGCCCACCAGCACTCGACTGCTGGATTAACAGCGGTTAAATAATAATTATTTAATGCAAACAGACACCGCAATGGTAAAATCCCAGCTCAGGGAGGAAAACCTGTGCCCGTGCCAGGGGTGGGACGGCTCTCTGCACTGCTGAAACACGAGCACTGCAGCAATCTCTGAGACGTGCAAACACAAACCCGAGGAGAAACGGCGTCCTTGTCCCAGATAAGCTCTCCTGCACACTCGGACCCCTTGCAGACGCTGGTGCCAGTGAGCTTCTGCAGGAGCTGATTTTTCTCCGAAGCAGATAGCATAGCTTGGCACCATCTCGAAAGCCGACCCTGAGCGCCTCGCGGTGAAGCAAGCTGCTCTGGCTGAAATCCGGGCAGCAGCTCTCGCCCCCAGGCTGACCCTTCCCATCTCAGCCCTTTCGGGGAACAGTTTTTCTGCGATTTGCCGCGTTTTCCCAGCAGACGGGTCCTGCAGCCAGCCCGGACACACAGCACCTCTGCAGCAAGCGGGAGCAGAGACCCACAGTGTGTCCCCCCCTAGCACCCCGAGCGCAGGGACACCAGGGAAACCCAGCCTGAGCCAAACTGGCAAACTGGGAGGCACCGCTGGACAGACAGACAGACAGTACAGGCGGGTGACCAAAGGGGTGGGTGACCTCCTGGTGGGAGGCTCACCAGTGGCACCGACCAGGATAGGGTGGGGGGTAACAGTTTTAAACTGACAGAGGGCAGATTTAGATGAGATCTGAGGCAGAAATTGTTCCCTGTGAGGGGGGTGAGGCCCTGGCACAGGCTGCCCAGAGAAGCTGTGGCTGCCCCCTCCCTGGAAGGGTTCAAGGCCAGGTTGGACGGGGCTTTGGGCAACCTGGGCTGGTGGAAGGTGGCCCTGGACAGGGCAGGGGGTGGCACTGGAGGGGCTTTGAGGTCCCTTCCAGCCCAAACCATTCCCTGATTCAGTGATGACAGCCAAAGTACGAGCTGGGCCAGGGCGGGGGGGGCCAGGGCAGGCTGCTCACCTGGGAGGTGGGAACCTACAGAGGGAAGGTAAAGCACAAAAGCACACGGCGGGATGGGGGGGCTCGGGGGGGGGCGCCCCACAGCCTGCACGGGGCAGGGACAGCAACGCTCCTCCCCTGACCACAACGGAGGGACCTTCCTCCTCCCCTTGCCCTGACCAAGCCTTCCTTGAAACCATTCACGTGTAAATTCAACACGAAAGAAATAAACAAGATTACTGGCCCCGTTTCCCATTCCGGATGGATTATCGCAACATCCTCTTCTAAGGAGCAGATCCTGGCAAGTTGCTGCAGCTACGTCACTTTGAATCCCTTTTATTCCACGCTTTGAGAAGGCTGCTGGGCTGACTTGTTCAGATGGTTTGTTCTCCTCCCACCCACCGCTCCTACAGCCTCTCCCTCCTCTCCCCTTTCCTCCCCGCTTTGCCCAGCTGGTTGCCAGCGCCGCTGCCTCACGCCCTGAGCTAAGGCAAGTCGAGGTGTTGCACAGAAATACCTGCCGGCCCCACCTCGAGCTGAGTCACCTCCCAGTGCCTCCCAGTGCCAACCATTCTCAGCTCCACCACACAGGCGCTTGACAAACACCCTTCCCCTTCAGCAGCGTGTGCTCATGACAAGCAGGTAACTCAGGAAAACTCAGCTTGGATGCAAATGTTGCCTTTTTTCCCCCTAGAACTTTTCTTTGTGAGATACAGGTTGACCAGAATTATTCAAATCTCCATCCTGAGATGGACTGGATAGGTAGCAAAAAACTGAATTCAGCCGAGGTGTTTTTTCTCTGCAGGGCTTCTCCAACGGGAAGCGAAGGGCTCCCCAGAACAGGGCAGGGCTCCCATCCCTAACATAACCCTCGGTCACTACCTCTAAGCAATTCAAAGATCGGTAAATAAAAATCCAGTTAACCTGAAAGCTGTTCCACCCACTGTCTGCATCCCTCCCTACGCTCTGAAAGGTCTCCGGGTGTCTCAGATCTGGCACACAGTGCCAAGCATGTCGCCTCGCAGAGCGACCGGCTGCAGGATGTCTACACTTTCCAAATGGACTTTGGGAAGATGAAGAGAAGGGGGAAAAAAAAAAAAAAGGACAAAAAAGCACACAGCTGTTACATTTTACACTAAAATTCACAAAAACCAGTACTTGCCACGAACTGCTGGTTTGTTTATCTAGAAATGTAGCTCTGGGTACTGTTAACCCACGAGAAAATGAAGAGCACAAAGCACACTCGGCAGCAAGGAAGCGAAGTTTCCCCGAGAGGCATTTCTCAAAGTAACTTTCAAGAACACGCACGGCATCACTGCCACCCCCACGCGCGCCACGGCACCCCGAGGCAACCCGGCCGACCCCGAAATGGCCAACAGAAGGGCCTGGGAGCCGGCAAACGAGTGACGGCCACTGCAAAGCAGCTTCAATGGTGCTTTAGTGAAAACCTCGAGGGGCCCTGTCAGAGCCGGCTGGGAGAGGCCCCGGAAGGTGCCCAGGAGCATGCAAGGCCCTGAGACAGCTGACGCTGCCCTGGCACAACCACTGGATGCAACACGTCTCCCGGCTGCAACTAAATCTCTTATTTCCTACCAAGTGCCACAACACAACCAAAAGGACTCACTCAAAGACCTGGGCAGGCTGGAGCCACGGGCTGAGCCCGACTGGGGGAGTTTCACTGAGGGCAAATGCCGGGGGCTGCCCTTGGGCCACAACAACCCCCAGGGGGGCTCCAGGCCTGGGGAGGAGTGGCTGGAGAGCTGCCGGTCAGAGAGGGACTGGGGGGTGAGAATGAGCCAGAGTGTGCCCAGGGGGCCAAGGAGGGCAACGGCATCCTGGCTGGTGTCAGCACTGGCGTGGCCAGCAGGGCCAGGGAAGGGATCTGAGCCCTGGGCTCGGCACTGGGGAGGCCGCCCCTCGATTCCTGGGTTCAGTTCTGGGCCCCTCACCCCAAAAAGGCCATTGAATGACTCGAGCGTGGCCAGAGAAGGGCAACGGAGCTGGGGCAGGGTCTGGAGCACAGGTCTGCTGGGGAGCGGCTGGGGGAACTGGGGGGGTT
>NW_020799094.1:224505-232244 GCF_003259725.1 Athene cunicularia
GCACTGCACTGCTCTGTGCTGCACTGCACGGTGTGATACAGCACTGCACGGTGTGATACAGCACTGCACTGCACTGCTCTGTGCTGCACTGCACGGTGTGATACAGCACTGCGCGGTGTGATACAGCACTGCACTGCTCTGTGCTGCACTGCACGGTGTGATACAGCACTGCGCAGTGTGATACAGCACTGCACGGTGTGATACAGCGCTGCACTACACCGCTCCGTGCTGCACTGCACGGTGTGATACAGCACTGTACGGTGTGATACAGCACTTCACAGTGTGATACAGCACTGCATGGTGTGATACAGCACTGCACGGCTCCGTGCTGCACTGCACGGTGTGATACAGCACTGCACTGCTCTGTGCTGCACTGCACGGTGTGATACAGCACTGCATGGTGTGATACAGCACTGCACAGTGTGATACAGCACTGCACGGTGTGATACAGCACTGCACAGTGTGATACAGCACTGCATGGTGTGATACAGCACTGCACTGCTCTGTGCTGCACTGCACCATCCTGTGCTGCGCCGTGCAGCACCACAGCGTCATAGAGCATCACACCATGCTGCACTGCACTGCTCCGTGCCGCACTGCACAGCACTGCACCCTGCTGCACAGCACGGTGCTGTGATACAGCCCCACGCTCCCCTGCACCGCACCCCTGCACAGCACCGCACTGTGTGATACAGCATCACACCGTGCTGCACTGCTCTGTGCTGCACTGCACAGCACCACAGCGCACGGCACAGCACCGTGCTGCACTGCATGGCACTGCATTGTGCCGTGCTGCACCCCAGGACACCAGGCTGCACCGTACGGCGCTGCAGTGAGCTGCACCCTGCAGCACCGAACGGCACGGCACTGCACCACACCACTGCACGGCGCTGCACAGCTCCCGAATCCACACCCTGCAGGTGGATTTAACGCACCCCCAGATTCCTCGCGAGGGGCTCCCCGTGATCTGGCGGCCAAAGGCTGGGGGGTCCCAGGCAGCTGAAACTCCCCGGGTGTCCCCGGGCCCCCCAGCAAAGCCTGGCACTAGGGATTAACCTGATTATCCCCTTGCCCCTATAATCCTGGGTCAGGCCGGGCCCAGCCCAGGGGAGCGCAGAGGGCACCTCTCCAGCCACGAGAGCCCAGAGATGCAGGGTCAGGGTGGCCGTTCCTGCAGGGACACCCCTGGGGGTCCCACGGCAGGACGAGGGGCAGGAGACCCCCAGGTTAGTGCCCTAGGCGGGGGAGCTGGCAGCTGTAAGCAGCCTGGCAGGAGGCTGAAGCCCCCATCCCCTCCCTCCAGCTCTCCGTGAGGAAAAAAGAGGGGTAAGAAAATCCCAGGGACGTGGCACAAGTGGCTGTGAAATGCTCCGGACGCGCTGAGGCAGGGAGGGTGGTTCTACAGCCTGGCAAACCCCAAGGGGCACCCCTCCTTCCCCAGGAAGGGAGAACCTTGCCCCTAAGCCTGACCCTGACCCTAGGCCTGACCCGGTCCCTAAGCCTGACCCAGCGCAGTGCAGTACAGAGCCTGCTCCCTGCAGGGCTGGGGCAGAGGGACAGCCGGGGCTGCTGAGCTGGCACGGCTGCAGCTGGCACAGACTGGGGCACCCGGTGTCCCCTGAAGCCCCTCTGGTTTCTCACAGATCCCCCCAAGCCAGCCCCGCGTAGCTGGATGTCTGTCTGGCCCAGCAGACCGCAGGCAAATTCTATTTAGTTCGGGAGCTCGCAGGCTTTGAGCTGAGGCACGTTCCCCGAGCACACGGAGGTGAGTCAGGAGCAGGAGGCCAGATGATGAGGGAGAGGAGGAGACGCTGCCCTGAGCCTGCAGACGGCTCCTGGTGTCTCTGTCCCCCATCCCAGGGAAGGCACCAGCCCTGCAAACCCAGCTCCAAGGCCTGGAGGGTGGCCACTGCGAGCGGGCAGGTAGGGAACACAGAGCCTCCTGCTTCTCCCCTGCCTCCGGAGAGGAGGAGGGATCCTGTGGAGCTCACGCCCCGGGAATGGGACAGCAAAGCAACGTTAATTTAAACTGCAGCAGCTACGCTCGCCGGGGACCTTGCGGGGGGCACGCGGCACCCTCGAAGCTACGTGTTGCACGCTGGTCCCAGCTCCCCCCCGAGCTTTTCTGCCTCCTTTGCGGTGAACCCGAAGAGAAACTGCCCCAGCCCTGAGAGCGCGGCGCTGGGATATTTATAGAGGGTTTGTGTGAGCTACCGCAACCGCCCCCACGGGCCACCGTCACTTGTGCTGGATAGGCGACAGCGCTGCCGGGGAGGGGGGCTGAAACCACCCCTGCCTGGTACCTTCTGCACGGCCCCAGCAGCAGCTGGAAACGCAGCTCGGCCGTCCCGCTGTGGCAGCGCCAGCAGGAATGGCTCAACGGGCGCTGGGGGTGGCAGGAGCGGCCGGGGGGGGTGTGTGTCCGTGTGTCCGTGTCCCCGTCCCCCAGCCGGGGCAGGGGGCAAAGGCGTTTGCAAACAAGAAGCGAAAGCGCTTCGCTCTGCTGCCTGCTGGCGGAAGGAGGGTCGGGGAGGGCGCGCGGGGGTGCCAGCCAGGGCAGCGCCCCGCCAGCCCCAAGGCCTGGGGGTGCTCCCATCAGGCCACAGCTGGCAGCTCTCCGTTTCCCTTTCTCCCCTGAGCTCTCTTCTCTGCTTTGCTCCTTCCTCTCCTCCTCCTCCTCGTCCCCTGCTTTCTCTTTTCTTCTCTCCTGTCTCTCACTCTGTGCCACCTTGCAACTGGAAACCGTCTGTACTTCCCCATTATGAACAAGTTCCTCAGCACCTTCCTGCCCTTCCTGAAAGGCAGTTGCAACACAAGCCCCGACGAACGCGAGGCTTTTGCAAGACCAATTCCTGTCACTCACATGCAGAAACTCCAGCGAACCCGGGGAGCTTCGCCCCCTCTGGCAGCGCTACCCAGCGGGGCCTGAGCGCAGACCCCTGCTCTCTCCGGAGCAAGCAGGAGGGAGGCTGGGTCCAGCTCCTCGCACGGAGTTTGTCCTGGAGATGGTCCCAGGTTTGGTCCTGGAGAACCTGAACCCCCCGGGGCCCCTCGGTGGCTTCCTCTGCTCCAGTGCAGAGGGCAGGATGGGACACCGCAGTGCCAGTCGTCCCCCTCTCCTGTCCCCTCTTGCCACCGCCGGCTCCAGGGCTGGGGGTAGCACAGGTGAACCAATAAACCCCCCAAACCCAACAGGAACGGAGCCACAACCTGGCCCTGAGATGCCGTGATCCGTAAGAAGAGACCGCTTGTGCCCTGACCTAGAACAGCCCTGCCAGCCTCCACCTTGGCCACTTCTCCCTGCTCCTGCTGAGGCTGGCAGGTCCCGCTGGCCACTGGGCTCGGGGCAAGGAGGATGTGGTGGCGTCACAGCGGAGCAAGCCACAGTGCCGCAGGAGCCGGGCCAAGCCTGCCGGTGGCCCCGCAGATCCCCACGTGCAGTCCAAGGAAGCCAAACCGTGGGATAAGCCCCAAGAGAGCCTGTCCAGCCCGGAGGAGCTGTGGGCCTGTGGGATTCGTGGCCCCGTGGGTGGGATTCACAGCAGGAGCCCAACTCGCCCATCACGGGATGCAACAAGACAGGCCGGCGGAACGGAGATAAAGGCGAGCGGCCGCTTATCAGAGGATGCCACCCATCTAAGCCGAGGGCTGTGCTGCCACCCTGCTTTCCTTTTCGGAGGAACTCGCCCGTCACCCTCGCTGCCCGGGCGACAGCTCCATCTGCCGACACGCGGGGAGCTGGTGTGGGGGACGAGCCCCGGCCCTGGGGTGACAGCCAGCTCTGGGGGGGCTGTGAACCGCTGCAGGCAGCTCCCCTCCATCAGCAGGGAGAGGAAGCCGTGCCGGGTGGTGGCACCAGGCATCGCCGTGCCCCCCCCCTTCCACCCCAGGACACATCCTCTGAGGGGACAAACGCTGCTTTGCTGGGCCTGGGCACGTGCAGTGGGGGCTCCCCAGCACCGCTCGAGCCCCACAGCATCGGGCAGAGGGCAACAAGGGCGAGCTGCCGCCTTGCCCACTGCGGCACAGAGCTAGAGATGCTGCAGCCTGGCAGCAGCCCCCAGCCCAAGCAGGATGGGGGGACAGGACAGGTGCCCCTCATCCCACGCCCAAACAAGCCGCCCAGCAGCACCAGGGCAGGGGATGCACAGGCTGCTCCAGTGCCAGCGGGTGCACGAGGGCTCCAGTGACAGCATGAGTGATACCGTCGGCTTTGGGGGCGCAGGCTGCTCCTCCAGGGCAGCCCTGGCAAAGCCACCACCCCCCAGCAGCTTCACAGAGCAGCCCTGGACGTGCAGACAGACAGGACGGGTTCTGCACAACCACACCAGCACCTCCTGCCTCAGGAGTGGGTGATGGACTGCCCCGGCGGGTGACACAGTGGAGGAGGGCAACCCGAAGTGTTGCCTCATGGCCCACGGCACACGGGGTCAAAATGCCACCACCGAGACTCGGCTCCTGGTGCTCCAAAGCATGAACTTGGGAAAAACCCACCCAAATTACTGGCAGAGAAAAGCCAGAGGTTCAGAGGCAGGCTGCTCACCTCCCTGACACGATCCCCTGGCTCTGATGGGTCAGAGTTAGTCCAGAGCTCCCTGCCTGCAGGCTCTGCGACAGGCAATGACACGTAGCCATCGCCGGCGGGCTCAGAGCCCAGCCCAGGGAATGGCCACCCTGCCCAGCTCGCAGCCAGAACACGGCGCTTTAGCTCCCACGAGCTGACAGCGGGACTAAGGCTGCTGCTGACACGCTGCAACCCCGGCTCAGCGGCTTGCTGCAGTGCTGCAGCCTGCAGAGGCACAACGGGGCTGCTCAGGGTGCAGCGCTGGGGGAGGAGATGCAAGGGCTGGGAGTTCTTGCAAAAAAATTTAAAAAAATCAAAACCCCCGACAAGGTAAAGGTGAAAGAGAGGAAGCTGCAGGAGAACTGCCAAGGAGCGGCTGCTGAGCTCCCATTATCCCTGTATCACCAGAGATGCTTCCCAGCAAGAGGGGAACCCCATGATCCCCAAAAGCCCCTTTCCTGGGGAATCTTGCAGCCACACAACTGCTGGAAAGAGGCTTTTCCAGGTCTGAAACGAGCCAGCGAGGGGATGGGCTCAGTGAATTGCTGGAAGTGGACGATAAACAGCCGGGATGGAGCAGGAACCTCAGCTCTGTAACTGTCCGAGCAGAGCCCCCGCCCAGCACTCATCCTGCTGGGACACGCGTGGCGGGTCTGGGCAGAGCCCAAGCACAGCACCCACCCTGCCCTGGATCCCGGTATCCCTTTATCCCATCCCTTCAGCCCACACCAGCTTCCCGGCCCGGGTAAGAGCACACACCTCTGACAGTTCCCCCTGAGCGTCTCGGCTTTGCACAGCCATCACCTTCCTGGGGTGGCACCACCCAGGGAGCCCCGGGGACCCTTCCCCATTTGGGAATGGGGACTGCAGGGCTCGGACTGGGAATCAGCTGGACGAGAGGCATCCTCGAGGGGAAAAGGGCAGAGCGGTGCGGGAAGCCCAGAGAACCCGCAGTGCCGAGCGTGCCGGGGGCACCCAGGGAGTTTCAGAGCTGCGTGCCCTGCCCTGCCCGGCGGCGGCCGCGCTCAGGGCACAGAGCGGCATCCAGCTGACGGAGCCAGAATTCCCAGCTGGATCCTGACCGGTGAGTTCCTGAGCCCAGCAGGCCCCTTGCAGAGAACCAGACCCCCAGCCCTGCTCCGTGCAGCAAGTCCTGGAGCTATCACAACATCTGCTGCTGGCAGCTGTTCCCCACTTGTGAGACCAGCAGATTCCCTGGCACAAAAAAAGGCGATTTCAGCTCAGAAACGGGCCTCCATGGGCAAGGAGAAGGGGGCAGCAAACCCGACCCACGGGGACGCTAATGGGGCAGTTTTCAAATGTCAGCTCCAAGCGAAAACCAGAAAATAGGAAAGGAAAGCATTCCTCCCCACTTGGTTTTGGCAAATCATGAATTCTGGCGACCAGGTTTCCCCGTTCCACCTGGTGGAACTTCTTCACTCCCAGCTGTGTCACAAGCGAGTGACAATCAAAAGTGTGACCCCCCCGCCAGCCGGGAGCCGCCTGCCAGCACGCAGCACTGCACAGAGAGAAGAAAGAAAAGTTTCTGTACCTCGGGACTTACTGTGTGTTTCTTAGTCATTCTCCAGAGGATGCACGTCAGGAGCATGTGGCCCAGAGCCGACGTGATAAAGACGATGAAGGCATTTTCGTGGATTGCTGAATCAACGAGACAACAGGTTTCCTGTTACAGGCGAGCCAAGAGCACGAGGGGCACGCAGGGCTTCGGGGATTGCTTTCTGCGGGACGGGGTGGGGACCCAGCATCTCTTTGTGGGAGCCAGACCCCGCTCCCCCGGCAGAGGAGGGGAAGGGGCATTGAAACAAAGCTGCTCATGTGTGTCTCAGGGCCCCCTGTAAACCCAGGGCTGGAGGGGGGATGCAGCCTCCTGGAAGATTTATCCCAAAGGTGCCAGGAGGGTGATTATGTGCTCTGGCACCCAGACTGAGAGTCTCCACTGCCCCACACGGCTCTGAACCTCGGGCACCCCTGAGAGCAGCTCAGCATCGCCGCTGTTCTCCTAGGGATGGGGAAACTGAGGCACAGCACGGGGTGTTGCAGAGTGAGCCACTCTGAGATGCGGGAAGGGCCATTTTCTGGCCTCCTGCATTATCTACCTGCCAATTAACAGCTGCCATCAGGTTCCTCATCAGCACCGAGGCCACCTCTGCATCCCTGAACCAGCACAGATGGAGGGTCAGGCTGGAAATGCAGCGGGAGCAGCACAGCCCACGGAACCCCAGGGCCACACACCAAGCCCACGCGACTGCAGGCGAGTTATTTTCAGAGGAGCACTTCGACTGAAAAAAGTTTCCCAGCCTCTTCTGCAAGAACTGAACCACAGGCTGAATCCCCAACCACACCACCTGAATGTAAGGAACGACTTTCCCTGCTTCCCCCTCAATTCCAGGGGAAGGGAAACCGCGTGAGGAGCGATGGCAAAGGCAGCACCTCTCAGAGGTGAAGGTGCGAGCCATGTCCTGCTGAGGTGATTAACCTGAGCCTGTTCTCATCTCAGCACAGCAGCTGAGGATTGAAACTTTCCCCACAAGCCTGAGATTAGCCTGTAACAAGGATCTAAGAAAACTGGGTTAGCCTCAGTTCTCTGTGTGGCTTTTACCAGCCACTCGGCCTCCTCCTCGCAAAGCTCTGCCGGGCAGTGCCGTCGACCACAAAATGAGGTGCAGGCAGAGCCATTTGGGTGACAGTGGGCTTCGAGGTACCCAAACCTCAAAAGAGCATCTGAATTTCTAAGGCCACGCTCCCTGAGGGGTTGGAGAAACCCCATGGGCAGGTCTGTCTGCAGTCCTGGGCCACAGTGGGGCGGCGGGGGACACTGGCCTTGCCATGGGGGACAGGGAGGGCTGGCAGGAGATGAGGAAGGTGAGCTGGGACAGGCAGGTCCCCATGACCATCAGCTGGAGGTACATGTCCAGCCATCCCAGGTCACTGGGCTCCACTACGGATCTCCAAACGCACCCTAAAGATTAGGGGAGGTCCCTGGCCTCTCCCTGTGACACAGAGCCCTGAAACCAGAAGTATACTGGTGAGGGTTTACTGGTGAAGATGCAGCAGAAGCCAGTGAACACCCGAACGGTGGGAAGCTTTGTCAGACCAACAGCACCAACAGCTGGTGTGCCAGTGACACCCACTGCTCTGGGCACGGCTCCTGAGC
>NW_020799094.1:232294-238114 GCF_003259725.1 Athene cunicularia
CCAACGCCCAACAGCCCCTTCTGCACAGAAATCCTTCCTCAGAGCCAGCCTGACCCTGCCCTGGGCAGCTTGAGGCCATTCCCTCGGGGCCTGGCGCTGGGGCCTTGGCTCCAGAGACTCATCCCCCCTCTCTGCCCCCTCCTGGCAGGGAGTTGCCGAGGGCCAGGAGGTCTCCCCTCAGCCTCCTCTTCTCCAGACTGAACCCCCCCAGTTCCCCCAGCCGCTCCCCAGCAGACCTGTGCTCCAGACCCTGCCCCAGCTCTGTTGCCCTTCTCTGGCCATGCTCGAGTCAGTCAATGGCCTTTTTGGGGTGAGGGCCCCACCCGTTGCGAGTTTCCCTCAGCCCCTGTGAGTAGGAAGATACTCTTGGCACAAAACAAGCTGCACCCCTGCCCCTCATCTCAGCTCCCTTGCTGCGAGGAGACAACCCCTCTGCTGTCAACCTCACTGGCACCTCTCCAAACCTCAGAGCTCTGGCCTGGCCTCTCTTTGTGACTACGTCCTCCAGCGTGGTCCCACGGCCGGACACAACATCCAACATCATCATCAAACCGCGCACAGGGACAACACAACGTCCGTCATCATCGTCGAGCTGCGTGCAGGGACAGCCGACACAGGGCTCTCCTGCTGACAAGTCCCAGAACCGGGTCTGTTTCTGCTGCAGCAGCACCACGGCGCTGGCCTGGGGCTTCAAGTCCTCTCAAATCAAGGCCGGTGCCTCCTCCAGATCTCGGGATTAAGCAGTGGCTGGCTATCGCCAATGGCACGCCAATTCATTTCAGATGAGACCATGTGGGAGAAGAGCACTTCCCAGCCTATCATGACTGCATTTCACACACACTGACTTAACCTGAAACATTGTGATTTTGTTTTCAGGTCAACAGAAGAAATTTTACCCAGGCAGTTCTGCAGGAGGGTGTTAAACCGCAGCTGGAACAGAGGGCGGCTGGAAGCCAGCTCAGAGCTGAAGGCAAAGCTCGGCAGCGGAGACAGAGCGGAGAGCAGGGGTGAGTGCTGACCTGCCTGCGCTCAGCTGCGGTGAGAGACGTGAAGCTGAACCAAGCACTAAAGGCTGATCCTAAGCTTGGGACAAAATTTCAGCCTATGGTTTTGTCCAACTATCAGCAACCAAGAATTCTGGGCAGAGCACAGTTATTTGCATATTATGGACGTAACTTTGCTTGATAAATGCTAATTTTAGGGCTATTAATACTAATTAATAGAGCTTTTTTTTTCTGTTACTGTTTTTTCCCTCCAAACTGACCACTTCCAGAAGACTGGCATGAAGCAGAGCTCCGCAAAGCCTCGCCAGCCGCGAGCCAGCCCACCGGCGCCAGGGTCAGCGCAGAGCGAGGGAGGAGCCACCTACCATAGTTCTCCGAAGAGGACACGTAGGTCAGAAGGAGGAGGGCGAAGTTCTCGAGGAGGTTGAGCAGCAGGTTGAAGTGGCACAAGCACAGGTAGCGGGGGTGCGCGCAGTGGCAGCTCTGGTAGTGGTTCCAGTAGGCGAGGGCCACCAGGAAGCGGGGGGCCGAGTGGAGGCCGATGCAGAGGCGCCAGACGTAACGCTGGGGGGTCTCGCCCCCGATAGCGGCGCTGATGGAGGGGAGGTAGTTGGGCACCTGGAGGAGAGACAGCACCTCGTGGGGAGGGGCGCAGGGAGCGTGTCATGTTGGCAGATTTACAGCTCTCCGAGATGCTTTTTTTTTTTTTTTTTTTTTTTTTTTTTTTTTTTTTTTTTTTTTTTTTTTTTTTTTTTTTTTTTTTTTTTTTTTTTTTTTTTTTTTTTACCTAAACAAGTTTATTCCTATTTCGAATGCCAGGAAACGTACCACAGCAGCAACGCAGGTTCACGGCCCAGGACCACGCAGCCCCCGGGCCTGCCAGGACAATCTGGTGACAGAATCTCAGAATCATATCGGTTGGAAAAGACCTTGAGGATCACCCAGTCCAACCACAAACCTCACACCGGTCATTCACACTTTTCACCCTTATTCCCTGTGCTCACTCTGGCCCCCTGCGTGTTCTCTGCCCCCGTGTTTGGGGAGAGAGGAGAGAAGGGTGAGTGGTTTTGTCAGCCCAGCACCGGGGAGAACTGACAGCAACAGCCTGTAGAAGAATTTTAAATACAACTTCTGGTATGTCTGAAATAGATTTTAAGGCCCAGTGAAATGTGTTCAGGACTGAGGGCTCCTGTAAGGCAACTGGAACAAACGCAGCTCCACAGGCCTGAGAAGTGTTCTTAGCCTGCTGCTGGCATAGTCCCAGCCCAAGGCTGGCTTAAAAACCAGTCAAGCTGATCCTACAGAGACAGTTTTAACAAAGGATGATTAATTGACTAAACACAGGTGCTCTGCTAGATTAAGAGAATTTGGTACATAGAAACGCCTCGCTCTACCCAAGCTTTTAACAGGACATCCTGAAGTCTTTCTCAGAATTGCACAAGATGACAACTAGTGGAAGAAAGATGAAGATGATGATCCAGAAGATGACCCTGAAACTGAAGCAAGGATTGGAACAGAATGATGAGAATCAGCTGAAGCTGGGGAATATAACGGGCTTTGGAAATTGATGAAGAATGAAGAGCTGAGAGTTTGGGGGAATACACCAAAGATTTCTGCATTGCAGAATGTTCTGTAGAATCACCCAGAGAGGGTGTTTTTTGTCAGCCACGGCCACTCCCTGAGGTGCTGGCCCAACTCTGAGCCGAGAGATACCCAGAGTCTGGTGAAATTCTTTAATAAGCTAGAAAAGACAGTGTTCAGGGACAAATATAAAAGCAGGAAAACCATCAATGCACCCCCGGAATAAACTCCCGACCTTGAGAGTTTCACAGCTCAGGGAGCTCCCAAGCAGCCACGGTTCCTATACACTGGGTAATTTGTTCTTCCACCATGCTGCTGGGTCCCCCCTGGACCCCCCGCAGCACTGTTGCCCCCGCCATGTCCTGCAGAGGGACGTTCCCCACACCGGCTGCTCTCACGGCATCCAAGGAGCTGGTTCCTCCAGCAGAACCTGACGCCACCACACAACATCCTCCGCTCCTCACCCTGGCAGAGGGGTGCAGCGGATCCCTGCCTGCCCTCTCCAGCCCAGCCAGGACCTCAGAGGGCTCCGTCCCACCCCTCCCCGCTCTCAGACCACTACCCCTTCCCGTGGGCAGCTGAAGAGCCCCCACTCACCCCCCCAGGAGCTGCCTCACAACTCAGAGGTCCCTGCTGCCCTGCCCCAGGCACCCACGTCACGAGGCGGAGACGGAACCACGCGCTGGGCACGCACGTTACTTATTTCTCCAAATCAAACCACCCTGGCGCTTCATCACTCCATCCCCCGCCTCTGCCTCGCCCTCCTTGTGCCAGGAGCCGGGCACGGCCATCAGCCTGCATCACCTCGCTGCGTGGGGGCACCAGGAACAGCACGGACCCCAGAAACCCCTGGGGCCAGCTCCCGCTGGTGCCAGGATGACTCCTGCCCTATCTTCCCAGCTTGTATCCAGCTGCTTATCCACCCTTGTGCCGTGGCTGCTTGAAAGCCCTGGGCAGGGGGGACCCCAATTACATCCCTTTTGCAAATCCAGGCGGTCCCTCTCAACCTGAGCCCCCCAGGCATGTGCTTGTGACTCCTCTATAGAACTCCAGTAGATCTGAGGGCAGCAATTCCTTTTATAAAAGCTGGGCTAACTCTTCCACAAGACATTTACCTGTAGCTTCACTGGTTTTATTCCTTACCACAAACACCAACATGCTCAGTACAGCCTGACCAGTCTGCACTTCCCCAGGTCCCTTTTAAAAACACAAAAGCCTCAGTGGCCAGTCCAGAGGCATCACAAATGCAAAAAAATAAAGCAGCTTGTGCAAGCCCCTGCAACACTTCTGGTGGGAAAGCCCAGGAGAGGAGCCCTGCAACCCCACCAGCTGCCCCAGCTGAGCAGCTGCCCCTCAGGGGACATTTTGCTGATGAGAGTCACTTACCCCGCAATGGGTGGCTGTTGTCGCCTGGAAATGGAACAGCAGAGACCAGATCACGCAGAAAAGGAAACCAAAGAGCGGGCAAAACACAGTCCCAATGGCCAGCGTGGTGAAACGGAGCCGAAAGAGGATCCCGTCTCGATCCAGGGGCAGCGGTACCTGTAACATCTTGATGGACCTGGACACAAACAAACAAGTAAATGTTTGATGGGGATTCTCTGTCCTCCTGCAAGGTCCAGCCCCAAGCGCCCCTGGGCGGGGATGCGCACACAGGGCTGCCAGAGACAGCCTCTCACCCCCGAGTTTAACCTCCATGCAGCCCTAAGACGGGCATCAAGGTCAGGCAGCACCTTTGTGGAGACGCAGCGAGCCTGAGACTCACGGACAACAGCAAGCAGGGTCAGAGCAGCGGCCCGCACGCAGCAGGGAGGAGCAGGCAGCGGGACGTGCCCCACAGTGCTGCAGACCGTGACACCGATCTGGCTGGAAAGGCACGTGAGCGCTTCTCGGCGGGTCACGTCTATCCAGACGGTTCCCGGGCTGCAGCCAGAGCTGCCCGCGCTGACATAGCAAGGGTGCTGCCAGCTGCCGCTCCTCCACCGCATCCCCAACCGCCCACCGGCACCGTCCTCGCTCCGCTGCCACCGCCAGCGCGGCCAGCGCCGTCCCAGCAGAGCGCTCGGCACCTTTACGGGCAAGGCTCCGGTGGCAGGATCAGCACCTTGCAAGCCCCGCACCTTGCACAACGATAAAGCCGTTGCTCATCAGGTCGGGCAAGCTGGGACAGGCGGTTTATCAAGCCCGGCAGCTCAGGGCTCTCCATCAGCTCAGTCCCAACGCTCGCTGGCTACGATTGCGCCCTCAGCCACGACTGTTCATCCTTGAACCGTCCCACCGCCTCGGCCGCGGCCCAGCTGCCCCCAGACCACCAGAGTCAAAGCCACGTTTTGACCATCACATGCATCTTCCTTGGAGCTCTCCTCCCGCCGCGCCTGGCCCCGACCTCTCCTGTCCCCAGTGCCGGCAGGCTCCCCCTGCCCGGGGACAAGGGCCACCCAGCAGCCCCAGCGCAGGCTCTGCTCGGGTTCTGGCTCCCTGCCCTCACCTCACACACCGCTCAGACTCCAGGACAAATCCGATTTAGAGACAATCCCGCAGAAGCCAGTTACCAGTCTGGGCAGCTGCCCCCAGGCAGCGCAGCCACCCCCCTTCTCCAGCGCCACAAGCCCCCATCCCTCGGCGCAGGGACGGTCCCCGGCAGCGCTGTGACCTCCCCAGCAGCGACAGGCTGCAGAAAACACAGCTCAGCCCCTCGCCCGGGGTTCTGTGTCGCTGCTTCACAGGCTGTGGCGGCGGCGCGGGGGGGATGATTCATTTTCAGGATGAAAGCAAAGCACAAGAGCAGCTCTGCTGCACGGTTGCAGCAAGCTGAGAAGATGGGAAGGGGGATCCCCCAGCCCCCCAGGAGCGACCCCAGCCCCAAGGCTGTCAGACACAGCCAAGCAAGGCCCGAGGTGGGGGGTGAGGGACCCCAACACCCTGCACCTCCCTCGAGGCGGGACACACCGCACACCGTGTCATGGGGATGGCTGGGGCATGTCTCCCCGTGCGGTGTCCCCGCTGTTCCCAAAAACGGAGCCCCCGACTGGCCCCCATCCTCCTTTCACGAGCGTCTTGCCCAAAGGGGGCAAATAAAAAAAAATAAAGCAAATCTTCTGTGTCAGGCACTGAACGACCCCCAGGCTGCCCTGCACCAGCGGCCCCAGCACCCCACACCCCTTAGAGACCCCCGCGGGCCAGGCTGCAGCACCCCTGGGACCAGACTGCCCCCGAGACCCCCCCCGGACCCCCC
>NW_020799094.1:238164-266683 GCF_003259725.1 Athene cunicularia
GGGGGGGGGGGGGGGGGGATGCAGCCCCTGGTCCTGGGGAAAGAGCCTGTTGTGAGGCAGGCAGCGCACTCTTCCAGGAGGCAGCTCTGGGCTTGGGGTGCTCTGACAGTGTGTCAGATCAGCTTTTTCTTTCTTAGATATCAGAATCTTTTTTTTTATTATTTATTTAAAATACTCTCAGTGGGCATAAGAAAGTCAATAACGACTTGCCTGTGTGAGTGGGCAGACTCTTAACACCACAAAATCGTGACATACCTGCTGTTCTGAACAGTTGACTATTACCCAAAGCATCTTTTGAGTTACTCTTTAATAGAAGTGTCAGCTACTGCTTGCCTCTTCCCTGTTTTAGTCTCCGGTAGTGCTGGGGTGGATGGCTGCAGAGCTGTGGGTAGCTACGACCGCTCAAAATCCAGATTTGGCTGTTCCTGGAAGAGGTGGTACGGGGTTTTGGGAAAATAAAGACTTAGGCATTTCATGGATGGGCAGATAGATTTAGTGATTTTGCTCTGGAAGGGCTGTGCGGGGCCGCACGCTGAGTACGTGTATCTTTGGGTTAGGAGGACCTAAAAGGGGTTGGAATTGGGGAGCTCTAGAGAGGCTGTCAAATCTGGGCAGGGGTAAAGGTTTTGAGTAACCTGTTGCAACCAGAGAATACCTGATAGGAGTTTATTGCTATCCTGGATGTTGAGCGTCCTGGAAAACCTAAACGGAGTTTAAAAAAAAAAAGCCAAAATGCTCAAAGTTAGTGTGCTGTTACATAAACCAGTGTTACCCTATCGTGGTAGTTTTGTAAATCTCCTCGGTATGAGCTGTGTCTTAGAGTTTTCTAAACTTACTAGTTCTGCATGGCCGTGGATTAGCTAATGCTGCCAACAGTAGATTTTTTTTTTTTCTGGATAATATTGGCATTTTCAGTGGTGGAGCTAACAGGTGTTAGCCCCAGTACAGAAAAAGACTACAGGTTTCTCTGGAGTATAGCTAAGGATCTGTCATGATTTTATTTTAGCTTTGTTTGCTTTTGTTGAAAAAAAGCTGTAACAATGTGTTTGTCCTTGGAGAAGAGATTGGAGGGAGGTTGCATTACTAAATGTGTCTGTAACTAAAACGATGGGTGTTGTGAAGATAAATGGGGCCTCTGCCTAAATGGGGTAAAACTGCCCCAAACAAGTGTTTAAAAACAACTTTTAGAAAGTTAAAATCCCGGTGCAGCCCCGTGAGCAGTTGATGGGAAGCAGATGGAAGGTGTGTTCCTGTAATTCTGGTGCAGTGCGTTTCCACTTCTCGTGTTTGAAGGAGTTGGCAAGTAGGGTTTGACTGCAGATCAACCCCGGGAGCGTCACGGAAGCGGCTGTAGCCCTGTGCGGAGCCCCGTGCGCCTTCTCGGAAGCGTTCCGGCCTTGGAACATCTTCCAGGCGTCGGGATGGCTGAGCACAAACGAGTCTGCCTTGCCCAGCGTGCATCAAACGGGGTAGAAAGAGGTGTGGGAAGTGCTGTGAGCGTTAGATGTTCTAGAGGGTTTTGTTGAACGCTCAGATCAGGGGAGTAGTTGAATTTATTAGTGTTTTCAGTCTGTAAGGCGTGCAGAAAATCTAGCCATAATTAAGGGTGGAAGGCAGCTTACTTGCGATGTCACTAAAGCATTTGTGTTCTTACCCCATTTAGGGTTCTGACTGTCAAATTGCTTAGTGTGACTTAAACACGCTGTCATGCGTTTTACGGCTTAATTACTCAAATTAGATTGCTCACATCAACAACGAGGAGGATAAGGAATGAGTTTGCAAGATAAGCTTTAAATAAAAGCTGAATTCTTCTTTCCAGGTTTAGGGGAATATCCTGATACATCCTGAAAATGTTTAACAAATCCTTTGGAACTCCATTTGGAGGCAGCACTGGCTTTGGGACAACCTCAACTTTTGGTCAAAGTAAGTCATACATTGACCTTTCAGGTTTTTTCCTGGAGGTGCAGCCAGAGGGTCAAACAGAGGTGGCGGCTCATGGTGTGGGCTGGAATTGGATGCTGCTGGGCTGTCCAGCTCGCTCGCTTTGCAGTGAGTCAGGTTCGGGAGCTCTGGGCTTCTCCACTAACCAGGCTTTAATTTGGGCAGATACCAGGATGCCACATACAGTCCTTGAAGCTTCTGTTTATAAAAGGGAGTGGAAACGCAGATGGTTAGCTCAAGGCCGTCTTGCCAGGGTGGGGGGAAAGATTTTTTCAGTCAGGACTGGAGTACGCTGGCAAAACTTGGGAAAAGCACGTAATCCGAGGAGTGTCTTCTGGAGATGCACATTGTGAGTACCCCAATGAGTGAGGTTTTAGCCGTTAAAGCAGACTGTACACTGGTCTGTGTGCCCTGTTCATTAGGAAGGAAAGGCAGTAGTTCTGTTTATATTGCTCCTGAACCAAGGAGTGAGAAGACCAGCTTCCAGTGATTTTACATTCTGTAGAAGTGGCTGACTCAAATATTGCAGCCTTTTGCTGCGAGAGCTCTGTATTAATTGTAGCACTTCACGTATCCCAGCCACTGGTGTAGCGGCGGCGATGCACAAACTTCTTTTGGGAAGCTAAAGAGGCGGTGGCAGCGTTTAGTTTCTAGTACGTGTTTGGTTTAGGTGGGACCCCGATCTAAGTGCTGTTTTTTTTTCAGATGCTGGCTTTGGCACTACCAGCGGAGGAGCGTTTGGAACATCAGCCTTTGGGTCGAACAGCAGTACTGGAGGCCTCTTTGGGAGCACACAGACAAAACCAGGTATGGCTGGGTTTGGGTTGTAGTGGAACACAGTCCTGAAAGAAGGATGTGGTGAAAAAAAGGGGGGGAAAAAAACCAAACCCAAGCAACTGTCAACAAAAGTAACAGAAAAACCCAAACAAACAAAAACAAACCAAGGAACTGATGGTTGCAAATCGATGATTGGTCTGTTTCTGTCTTCAGGAGGGTTATTTGGCTCAACCACCTTTAATCAACCAGCCACCTCCTCCACAAGCACTGGCTTTGGCTTTGGAACATCAACGGGGACATCAAACAGCCTCTTTGGAACGACCAGTACTGGTGGAGGCCTCTTCTCATCCCAAAATAATGCTTTTGCCCAGAATAAGCCAGCTGGCTTTGGAAGTGAGTACAAGTGCTGTGTGTCTCTTGAGCGTTGCTCATTTTCTCGGGTTGAGAAGCACTGAACTCTGGGCGTACGTGGGGACCTGGCCCCAGCTTTGGTGGCGTTGTCTCCTGGAGGGGATACAGTGACGTTATTGTGGGCCATGGTAGTCAGGAGCGAGCCTGGTGTGCTGCAAAACCTGGGCCTGCTGTTCTAGCCATGGGTGTTAAGCTGAAAAAGGTGGTCAGATGGCATTTTCTGTTCTTAAATCTCTTTTAGCGCTGCTTGATTTTTAGCTTTTTATTCTGCTGTTGTAGAGCTGTAGAGCAGTTACTGGTTTTGCTTCTGGTACTAGAATGCTTGAAATGCCTCTTGAACTATGCCCTAATTCCCCGAACCAGAAGCAACTGCTTGAAGATCCCTCTGAGAAGAAAAACGAAACCTCCCTGATTCCCTTTTGCGCATCATTTTCTTAGCGTTGTCAGGAGTAGAACGAAGTGGCTGCCGTGGTTATTCTGGTGTTCCCTGGGGTGATGAGTTAGGGCCAGACTTTTACAGCAGAATATTGCATGAGCAGACTATTGGTTTCCAGCACTGCTATAATTATTTTTTTTCTAGCCGTTTCTTCCCCTTCCAGACTATTTTGTAATTTGAACAAAATATTGGGGTCTAAGTTTTAAAGTTCAGGTTTGTTGTAGTACTGATGCTTTTATTTTTATTTTTCAGATTTTGGAACCAGTACCAGCAGTGGGGGTCTCTTTGGAACCACGAACACTACTTCCAATCCTTTTGGGAGTACGTCTGGCTCTCTTTTTGGCCCAACTAGTTTTACAGCTGCTCCAACTGGCACGACCATTAAGTTCAACGTAAGTTCTAGCTTTCCTTTCTTAATCAAGCCTGTTTGATGTAGGAAGCATTATGTTTTGGAGTTATTTGTGTAGTGTCTTGGCCACTGAGCTGAAAAAAGTGTGCAGTGTCCTGAGATGATTTGAAAACATCCCCTTTAGCGGAACTGTTGCAAGGGATATAGGGTGTATAATTAACTCTGAAGAGCTAGACTTTTTTTTTTAATTCTGAATTTGACAAACTTCTTAAACGCTGGGGAATAAGGCCCTCTCCAGACTTGCTGGGCTCACAGCTGTCTTAAAGCTGAAGAGGTAAAGCAACTTTTAAAATGGAGCCCTCTCAGGAAGGTAGGAAGTGCCACCGAATTCAGGGTGAGCAGCACTAACAGCAGTGAGGGTTAAAGACATCCTGCATTGGGTCAGAATAAATTTAGTTCTCTTAGAAGACAGTTTGCCTTTGGAAATGTAAAGTACAATGTGAGGATTGATCCCCTGTGTTTGCTGGGTGAGTTCCCCTTTAAGAAAGGGTTGAATAACACAAGTCCTGTGGCAGTTGAAACCAGGGGATGGCCAGGAAAAGCAACCGTTGTGGAAAAGGGATAACTGGTATCTGCTGGGGAGAGGCTGCCTCTTTCCCAAATACTGGCTCCTGCCAGTGTCAGCCCTCTTCACGTCTAGACTGAGCTGATTTAACAGACCAAGACTATTATGGGATGTAGACAGGACTGTGACGGTAGCTTGGGCGGCTGGAGAGCCGTGCAGGCCCTACTTCCACAGTGCGATTTAAAAAACGGGGGATAATGAAACCCACACATCGCTGGGGGGATTTGGATCAGATTTACATAAACTGCTTTTAAAGTGAAACTGAAAAATAGCTGCGCTGTGTTTTGAGTGTCACGGGGGTAAATTCCACTGCTGATTGCTACGGAACGTGCCTCGCCGCTGGGTGAGGCCAGCACTGCCCAGGTGACACTAACACCCCGCTTCAGGTCCTGTGCTGAATTTAGGTTTTAACAGCATCTGCCCAGAGCGCTACTTGTATTAACAAAAGTCTGTTCGGATTTTAAATTCGATATTGTAACATCTTGCAGCCACCAACCGGTACGGATACTATGGTGAAATCTGGAGTTAGCACCAACATCAATACCAAGCACCAGTGCATTACAGCTATGAAGGAATACGAAAGCAAATCTCTCGAGGTCAGTCGATGAGTGTTCAGACGTGCTTCCCTTGTTTGGCTGTTCCTTAGCAGGGGTTTAGTAGAAGTTTTTTTGATTGTAATAAGTACCTTCTGTGCTCATTAATGCCAGTACAACCTTTGATATCTGCATTGTTCCCAGAAGAGATGTATCAAATAAAACACTTAATGCACCATCATATTAATCACATTTGGTTTTAAATGCTTAACACTGCAGTTTTGGAAGAGCTGGAATTCCATCTTGCTCTATACCACAAGGGCGAGAGTTCCTGTCGGGAGTGATCCTACACTGATGAGATAATGGTAGAATCTTGTACATAACTCAGATATTTAATAAAAACTGGTGTTCCCAAACATTTAACCCTGAAGCCTTTCCATTTGGGTTCACTGAGCTGAGACTTCAAAACAGGTCTTCTACTCAAAAGATCTGAAAAAGCTCTGAGAAGTAAAACTGAAGCCCAGGCATGAACTGCAGAGCTACATCTAAGTTTAGGTTCTGTCTGTGGTGTCCATTTTAAAAATCGAGGTGTTACAGCTTTCCTTGATGTCCTCATCCTGGAGTTGGCTCGAGGGCTGCTTGAATGTGCTAATGATGCTGTTCTGACCCTGCCCTGTGTAAATGAACGTGTAAAGAACTGGATTTCCCTTTCCTAGGAGCTGCGTTTGGAAGACTACCAGGCAAATAGGAAAGGGCCCTCAAATCCTGTAGGAGCAGGAGCAGCTGCAGGCTTATTTGGGTCTTCCACTGCTACGTCAAGTACAGCTACAGGACTTTTTGGCTCTTCTACTACTAATACGGGCTTTTCGTATGGACAGAATAAAACTGCTTTTGGAACCAGTAAGTACTGCCTGTCCCCTGTCATTACTACATGCAAATAGTCTGTTGAGCTGTTTAAAATTCTGTCATTAAAAGAGACAAGGAAACACTGGTGTGAGCTCTGAATTTTACTAGTTGTATTACCAATGTGCCATAATCGTATTCTTTGCTGTAGCAATTTGTTTACTCTGCAGGGGTTGCAGACTTCCTCCACATCCCCCAGGTTCTGCGGAAGCCAGTTCGTTAGGGCAGCTGGCTCTGTGAGGAAGCCAGCTAGTTCCCACGGGTGGGTAAAACAATTTGGAGTAAAACCACCAGAGTGGTGTCAGTGATCAGCAGGGTGATGGCATCAGGTGGTTCATGGTGGAGTCAAGATTCTGCTAATGAGCAAACATAAATTCCCTGGAACTGGACAAGTTAATTTATAGTAGCTTACCTAGGTTTTGTGGAGCTTTTCTCCACAGTGGATCAGGGTTGGGATGTGGGCTTGTTTATATGTTGTGTTGTCCTGGTTCCACGTTGTCTGTTTTGGCATCGTTGCTCAGAAAGTAAAAGGTATGAAGTAATTAATTTACATAAATGTGTAGTTGTGCCAACCAGTTAGTGCATCTTTTTGAACTCAGTGCAAAATAGCGCTGAAAAGCTCACAGATTTTTTTAGCTTCTGATAATCTAAAAGTGAGTGAGTATTTGTCTTTTTGTGGAGTTACTGTGAATAGAAGATCAAAATCCTGCGGTCTGGAGGAACAGAAGCGACTACCTGCTGTAAGAAAGGCTCTACTCCTGGGTTAGGATTGTGTCTGTTCTTAACAACGGGCACTGCTGGGCTTAACCTGGGCTTGCTTGAGACTTGGGTGGCTTGAGCTGAGCTGCTGTCCTCGAGAAAGATCGGCGTGAGGAGGAGCAGAAGCTCTGGTCTATGTTTAAACCTTTTTTTATCACACGTAAACAGCCCTCCTCCTTCGGGGAGGAAAAGGGGGCCGGTGTTGAAGGTGAGGTACAAGTTTCTGTAGCTGGAGTTGTGCGGGCTTTGGAGCCGAGCTGCTGCCTGCCCGTGTCGTGCCCAGCGAGCTCTTTCCAGGCCCTCGTGGCACGATTTGCTTTGCACAGTGGAGACCAACCGGGTCGTATGAAAGCTGGTGCCGCTCTGGTCAGCTCTGTCCGTGAGGGAAACTTGCTGGTTGTGCTCGGGCGTTGTGCTCACGCTGGCTGCGGGACAGGGAGGACCCGGTGCAATACCTGTGCTGACGACGCTGAGTGTTTTGCTGTTCTGTTGGATTGAAACATCTTTTCTTCTGTTTGAATCGAGGGTGGAAGCGCAGTGCATTTGGATACATACTCGAGGGTTTTCTAACCAATGTGTTTGTGTTGTAGGTACGACTGGCTTTGGAACAGGAACAACAGGGGGGCTTTTTGGTCAGCAGTCTCAAACTACAAGTCTGTTCAACAAACCATTTGGTCAAGCCACAACAACGCAGAACACTGGCTTTTCTTTTGGGAATACCACTCTAGGGCAGCCGAACACGAACACAATGGTAAGATAAATCGTTTGAACCCTTAAATGTGTGGATTGTGGGTAGCTACTCCAGCCAGACACAGGAGGCTGGGACACAGTGATTTATATCTTCCTCAAATTGTAGTACAGCTTCATAAAACGGGGCTGCAGAGCTTTGAACACCGCTGGCTGAGCTAGCAACTTCTTGCCAGTCAAAGTTCTTCATTCGTAAGCGGTCAGCAATGCAGCTTTTAACAAATAACTTTTCCAATTCCCTTCTTGAAGCAGTCTGCTCTCTATCAATTCAAGTACTTCCGATCATGTTCACACAGATAATATAATTCCATTATTAACATTCTGGGGGAATTCATTAACAGGTCTGTACTTTCTGGTGACTCATGGGCTCTTTGGATGGAGACATGCTACATAGCTGTAACCTGTTGCCTAGCTAGGGGCTTTGGCTCCAGATATTCTGTGTTCTCTCTGAATATGTGGTGACTTCTCCCGGAAAACCCTGTGAAATGTTTCTTTCCCATCTCCCTCACTCAAAGTGATGAGGAAATGTCAGTATCTCTTTAAGCTTGGAACATAAACTCTCTGACTTAATTTTTAATTTCCTTTTTGTTACTGATTTCTCAGAGTGATTAAAGCTTCTGAAATGCTTTTCACCCACCTTCTTCCCCCAGCAAGAGGGATGATGCTGTAGCACCATTTTCTTAACTGACTCTCTGTGTGTTCTGTTATCGTCAGCGCTCGGCTCCGAAAAGCTCTGCAGTGTTCTCTTAACCTAGTTCCTGTTTGTAGGGTCTCTTTGGGGTAACCCAGCCCTCGCAGCCTGGAGGCCTTTTTGGGACAGCTGCCAATACAAATGCTGGTACTGGATTTGGAACCGGAACTGGTCTTTTTGGACAAGCCAACACAGGATTTGGTGTTGGCGGTTCGGTATGTCTGTACCTTCATAATAAAAAAGATGAATAAAATGAGAAAGGAAAATAAAACCAAATAGCTCAGAATCCTGTTCCTGGGTTTTGGCCTCCAGGAAAGTCGCTTTGTCTTAAGAGTTAAGATGCCCATGATGCAAAAATAGTGTGGTTTTGTGTAAACTGAAGGGTACAATAGAAGCATGTGTAATAAAACTAATGTAGAAATTTTTTTTAGCAAGTCAGGTGTTGAGTGATAGAAGACAATAAGAGAGAGGGAACATCTCGCTGCCTGTTTGTTGCTAGGGATGCCTCGGTGTGGTGTTGAAAATTGTGATGATGACTTAACTGAGAGTGAATTAGATTTGTAATATTTAGTCTTTTGGGTTTTAATTGAGTGAAAATAGTTGTTTCCAGAAGGTGCTTGCCATGTACTAGTGCATGCGGCTTGCGAATAACACACCCCTCGTGGGAGTCTGGGTTGTGTGCTCCGAGTTGTGCTTGGTGTTAGTTCTGCTTTAGTCTGTCAGGTTTAGAAATTCACGTTTTCTTCCTTCCAGACCCTGTTTGGTAACAAACCTGCTGGATTTGGAACCACCACGACCAGCGCTCCCTCGTTTGGAACAACCACTGGCGGCGGCCTCTTTGGTAACAAACCAACCCTGACTTTAGGAACCAATACAAACACTTCTCATTTTGGTACATGTTAAAAAAAAGTGGGATTTCAGTCACTTAAAGCTATACTGCATATACCACACACCTGGCAGCTGAATAGCACGTGCTAAATGAGTGTGAATGTTGAGATTCTCAGGTAAGCTGTGCTTCTGATGCAGGTTGCTGCAGGGAAACATCTTGGGTGCTGTTCTACACCTTTCCTCTTGGTGTACTTGCTGGCTCGAGAAGGGAGGTAGCTGAGAAAAAGTACTGCTCGTTCAGTGAGTGCTTAAGGGAGGCTGTAACCTGTAGCTGACAACTCTTGAGCTCAAACAATTCATACAGTGTAGGGGTTAAGAGGCTGCATATGCACTCTGGTTGCAAATCACAGAATCCCCGAACCCTTCAGGTTGGAAAAGCCCCTCGGGATCATCGAGTCCAACCCTCAGCCCGACTCCACAAAGCTCTCCCCTACCCCACATCCCCCACAGCTCATCCCAACAGCCCTGAAACCCCCCCAGGGATGGGGACTCCCCCCTCCCCGGGCAGCCTGTTCCACTCTCGGACCACGCATGTGGTTGAGCAGGAGAAAGGGGCAGTGACAGCTGAAGTAAACGACAGGCTTCCTTCGATGGACTTCTGTTGAAATCTGCTTTGTTTTTTTTTCCTTGACTCAGAGTAACGAAACTGTATTCCTGAAAGTGAGCAGGAGTGGGGTTAGATCCTGACATCTGTCCTTTAGTGGTTTTTATATTTTAATATCAGCAATCAAGTGAAAAATGCAACTAGCCTGTCAGAAGAGAGGGGAAAAAATGGTAAATTCTGGCTGCCAGGGCAGCAGCTCTGCAAGTGCAGTGTCATTGTGGTGCGCAGCCTTGGGCAAACTGTTGTCACAGTGTTTGTGACAGTCACTTCCAGGTCCCTTGGGCTGGTGTTCTCCGAGATCTTCACAGCCACCTTGGTGTGGTGACATGGTTTGGTCGTGACCCAGACTGCTGCACTGTGTTTTTATTTGCCTGCGTTACTCGCAGTGGTACAGCTTGTAGGAAAAACGGAGTTTAGTTCTGAGGTGATTCTGGTGTTGGTCCACGACTGCAGTTTCTTGTTAAATTCTGTCTTTGCATACTCACCAGCCATAGGATGGCTTCAAAGTTTCCTTTTAAAAAACTGATCTGGCTCATGTTCGATTTGGGTTGTACTTAGTTACAATTAGGGGTGTGTCTTTGAATGGTGTTCTTGTACAAATCCGAGTTGTTACTGCTTTGTGGGCGAGGAACAGAGACGTGCGTGTGTGTGGTATGAACAGTATAAAATGGGATTTGTTCCTTCCAGGCTCTTGAGGAAACTTAATACATTTTATTCTGTTGCTGGATGCAGCATCACGTTCATTCTGTCTTTCAGTAAAACTCTGAAGTTTGTATCAAATCGAAAAGCTTAAGAAGTCAAAGCTGTATTTTCCTGTACTGGTATTTTCAGTATTATGTTCATAACTCAAAATACTTATTTTTTTACCACTGACGTCCCTCCTTGCCAGTTTACCTTGGACTGCTGTGTCAGATTTGACTTTAGCTGTGGCAGGGCTGTCTCTGAGCTGGTGATGCTTATTTATTTAAAACCACGTTTTTAATTTCATCTCTGATATTGTTAGATTAATGAGCTACTGCTTCTGTTCTTGAAGGTTTTGGTGCCAACACTGCTGGAAATAGTTTGTTTGGAAATAAGCCTGCAACTGGGACTCTGGGAACCGGACTTGGAACAGGGTTTGGAACAGGTACATGATTGATCAGCTTATTCCGTGTCAGCCTAAGCACAGTCCTCAAACTTCAGTGAAAATACAGCCTTGGTATTACTTCCTAACTCTGATGTGGAAAGGCTGTAGATGTTTTAGCCTGAAGCCTTGAATCTCAGCCTCAAATCGGAGGCAGGCAGAGCTTGCTAACACGATGCTAAGTAGTGACCTTTCAGAAATGGCAGGCAGCGATGCTTACAGAGTGAGCAGCGGCTCAGAAAGCTGGTGTCCTCTGTGTTCAAGGCTTCTCATGAACGAGTCTTGAGTGCCTGCAGTGTTCATGAACGTGTTAAATGATTAAATTCCAAGAAACAACAATTGATTCTTTGTCGCGGGCTAAATGAGCTTGTAAGTTTGTCACGGTCTTGTAAATGTTGGTCATCTCTCCTGCCGCAGCTCTTGGGGCAGGACAGACTTCTTTATTTGGGAACACCCAGCCTAAACTCGGGGGAACGCTGGGAACAGGAGCGTTTGGAGCACCAGGGTTCAATACATCAACAGCTACTCTGGGCTTTGGAGCCCCTCAGCCTGCTGTGGGTAAGTACATTCACCCCCATCCCAATCGCTGCTTCCTCCTTTGTTTCAGGTGTGCCCGATCGCAGGAGCACATCCCACCCCAGTGCTTTGGAGGGGAAAAAATGTTCGAGTGTCTGAGGCCACTTCTGTCCTCAGTAGCAGTGCAGACCACGTTAATAACATCTTTTTTTTGCTAATTCTATGTATATATTTTTAAGTAATTCAGAGTTGCTTACCAGTGCTAATAGTTGCAGCTATTTTGGAGCTTTGTCTTCAAGATTACTGATGTATTTCCCATCATTGAACTTGGGGCAGCAACAGTAGGTGCTTACAGAAAAAAAGGGGCAGTGTAGGCTTAGCTTCTCCAGTGCTTCCTGATAGGATGGCTAGAGGGACTTAATTAATAGATATTTTAATTAACAACTATGTTGTGCTGTTGGGGAAACGAAGAGTCTTCAGCTTCAGGCACTCACGCTGCCATTTTGTAAGTGAAAATGTCTGCCACGTCCAGCAGCGTTCCCCTTGTTTAACAGATCTGAGCACTTTGGTCCCTGAGGCTGCCATTTCAGGAAAATGGTTTTAAATTTGAGGCAGCACAACAGTGACACACTCATGTGGCATGTGACACTGTGGGAAGACAGGCCCAAGAAAACTGGGGGATGTTCAGGGATCTCCTCCTCTGAGCTCAGGAATGTTCCGTCCCACTGAGTGTGAAGTCAGGTAA
This sequence comes from Athene cunicularia, assembly GCF_003259725.1. Lineage (NCBI taxonomy): Eukaryota > Metazoa > Chordata > Aves > Strigiformes > Strigidae > Athene > Athene cunicularia. Next base: position 250,213 of record NW_020799094.1, read on the forward strand.
AGCGACAGGTCCCAGCAAAGCTCCAACGAAAAAAGGAGGCTTAAAGGAGGCACGGACAGGAGCAGGTAGTCTGGGAGGAATTCAGAACCGTTGTCTGAGCATGCAGGGATGGGTATAGGAAAGCCAAAGCCCAGCTGGAGCTGAATGTGGCCAGGGATGTCAAAGGCAACAAGGAGAGGGCTTCTCGAAGTGACAGAAGAGGTGTAGGGGTGGCTGATGGGCCCGAGGGTGGCGTTGCCATGCAGAGAGACCTGGCTGGGCTGGAGAGATGGGCTGGCGGGAGCCTGGGGAAGTTCAAGTGCTGAGTCCTGCTCTGGACAGGGACGGGCCCAGGCACCAGCACCCTCTGGGGCCAACGGCCTGGAAAGCAGCCGGCAGGGACGGGCCTGGGGGCACTGAGGTGGCCGCGAGCAGAGGTGGCCGAGGGCGTCCTGGGCTGCAGCAGGAGATGGCTCAGGGGGTCCCACCCCTGTACTGCAGGGAGGGGGCCAAGAGAATGGAGCCAGACCCTTCCCAGCGGCGCCCAGTGCCGGCAGCAGAGGCCGTGGGCGCAGGCTGGAACACGGGAGGGTCCCTCTGGGCACCAGGAAACACTTGTCACCGTGAGGCTGCCCCAGACCTGGCGCAGGTGACCCTGTTTGAGCAGGGGGCTAGGAGAAAGGTGACCTTCAGAGGTGCCTCCAGCCCTGCTGCTCCTAGGAGCACCCCTGAAAGTAACTTCTATAGCAGTTACGACAGGCAGAATGTGGTTGAGGGGAGTTATGTTCTCGTCATGATGAAATACTGGGTGTGTTGCAGTCAGATTTTATATATTTCTGTCTTGCTTCCATCATACATTTGTATTTCTTGTGCTTGGATCTCCCTTGATGTAAAACATTGTTTCTCAGAATGGTTGTGGTGTTCTTTGGGAATGCACAGATTCAATCTCTTTTTCTTAGAATTAAGCTGCTTTTGTTTGCTTGAGGCACTTCATAGTGTGAACACTTATTTTAATGGGAGTTAAAATTAGATGCTAGAAGACAGACAAAATTAAGAGGCTGTTGTTGTAGAGGGGGCTCTAGATCTGTAAGTTTGATTGCGGTAGCAAGAATATCAAAACTTAGCATCACAGATCTTTCTTTTGTTCTTTAAAAGATACTTCAGAAGTCAGATGTACGAGTGAAAGGTTTTGGCAGGCCAGGCTCATTCTGCTGATCTGTAGCTCTCCATGTCCTCAGCTTTTCACAGATAAAAACTTACTGAAGGTGGTTGCAGATTCTAAAGAAGGAATAATCTGATTTCTTCCTTCAGACTGCTGCAGAAATGGCAACTGAAAAGCAGGGGAAAGGAATGCTGCAGTTTGTGTAGAAATTTGGATTCCTGTGAGGAGGTCCTCTGATTGGAGAGGTGTCTGTGCTACCTACCTTGGTTCTATTAGTAAAATCGCTAAACCTCAAAAATTATTTTCTTTTTATAGCGCTGACAGACCCAAATGCATCAGCTGCCCAGCAAGCCGTCCTTCAGCAGCACCTCAATAGCCTGACTTACTCCCCCTTTGGAGATTCTCCACTTTTCAGAAACCCCATGTCAGACCCAAAGAAGAAAGAAGAGGTAAGTGCACAATAAACTCACTTTGAGTGAGATTTGAAATGCCTTGACGTTCTGTGCTCGCTCTCTTCACGTAAGTACGCAGTGAGCAGCAAAGCAAGTTGCCATCTGTATGCTCGTACTGGTGCAGTGGCTTTTTGTGCTCCCCAGGACACAAACTGCTTATCCTGTGGCTTTTTTACTGCTTTTGACTACATCAGAGCCTTGGCTTTGGTGTTTTATGCTCACTGCTGCTGGCTGAGGATAAAGATGGATAATTGTCTGTGCTTGGAATATTTTTAGTGCTTAGCTTGAGCTTTGCTCATGACATCTCTTATGATAGTCCCTGTTGGTTTGTTTTAGAAGACAACAAAACAAATGCTTTTCAGACTTTATTTAAAGTGTTAAGGGAGGTTCTAAATGGTGCATTCCAGGCACTAGAGATGACTCCTGCCCAGCACAGAGCCCACCAGCACAGCTGGCCGCACAGCTGCAGAGCAGGCTCTGCCTTCAGCAGCACCCACGCGTAACGCTACCAGGGCTCCTGTATAACTTATCTGTATAGAGCCACCTCCCCTCCCTCCTCTTTGGCTGATAAGAGTGGAAGTTCCCTGGTGAAAGCACACGTGGTCACACTCTCTAGACTCACGTTTGTGGACCCCTCTGGCATTAGTGTGGCCCCTCTGTCCATCCCACAGCCCTGCCCAGGTCATGAGCCCTCTTACCCGCTCCCCAGCGCAGGCTGGTCCAGCCTGATGCTGCAAAAAGATGCATGTGCTCACTCATTTCACAAGCACCTTGTACTTGCAGGTCCCTCAACACCAGCACAAGCCTTCTGCCTCTCCGGTAGCCCTGCTGTGACCCAGGCCCTCCTCCTTGTGTGCTAGTCCAGCTTGAAGCTTGCCAATGAATTCCACATGGACACCCCCCACACTTGAGGTCTGGGGCAATGGAGGTTCTGTGGATGTTGCAGACACCTTTACTCACCCCAGTCCACCCCCAGTAACTACACCTGGGGCACACACTGGTCCCATCCCAGGGGCTGGAGCACAGACCTTCACCTGGTCCAGGCACTGAGGCTTCCCCTCGGGGTGCCCACACCCCCTGTGGGACCCCAGTAGCTGTCCCCACATTCACTCAGCCTGGACAGGAGGTCACCAGATCCTTTAGGTTGGAAAAGCCCCTCGGGATCAGCAAGTCCAACCCTCAGCCCAACTCCACAAAGCTCTCCCCTACCCCACATCCCCCACAGCTCATCCCAACGGCCCTGAAACCCCCCAGGGATGGGGACTCCCCCCTCCCCGGGCAGCCTGTTCCACTCTCGGACCACTCTTGCTGGGAAACATTTTCTCCTCCTGCCCAGCCTGACCCTCCCCTGGGGCAGTTTCCAGCCGTTCCCTCTTGTCCTGTCCCTGATCCCCTGGGAGCAGAGCCCAGCCCCGGCCTCTCTGCAATGTCCTGTCAGGAGCTGCAGAGAGGGATGAGGGCTCCCCTCAGCCTCCTCCTCCTCACCCTGAACACTCCCAGCTCCTTCCCTGGCTCCTCACAGGATTGATTCTCCAGCCCTTCCCCAGCCTCGTTGCCCTCCTCTGCCCTCGCTCCAGATCTCTCTGGGGTTGAGGTGCCCAAACCTGGACACAACCCTCCAGGTGTGGCCTCCCCAGTGCCGAGCACAGGGGACTGTCACCTCCCTGCTCCTGCTGGTCACACCAGTGCTGATCCAGCCAGGAGGCCGTTGGCTTTCTTGGCCCCTGGGCACGCTGCTGGCTCCTGTTCAGGTGCTGGTCAGTGAGAACCCCCAGACCCTTCTCCCCCAGACAGCTCCAGCCACCCCTCCCCGAGCCGGTAGCCACGCAGGGGGTTGTGGTGGCCCAAGGGCAGGACCTGGCACTTGCCCTTGTTGAAGCCCATCATGTTGCCGTTGGCCACCGATCCGATCTATCCCGGTCTCTCTGTGGAGCCTCCCTTGTATCCAGGGTGCCCCTCTCCAAAGCTCTGCCTGCAGCTGCTTAAGGGCCCATCAGTGAGTTGGTTGGAGACTTTTGGTCTTCAGTGGTGTTTCCGCTACCTGTTGTCAACCAGCTTTTGGTTTCTGGTTTTGTTTGTTGCTTCCCCTTTATCCCCTTTGCATTTTTGTGTAGTTGAGAACAGTCAGTGTGAGGTTAATGGCTGGACTGGACGATCTTCAAGGGCTTTTCCAACCTCGATGATTCTGTGAAAAGGTCCTTGACTGGAGAGCAGGTGCTCTCATCCTTCACAAACCCTTACAGTAACTGCGATGAAAACTGCAATTCTTCATCTTTTTGTTTCAGAGGCTGAAACCAACTAACCCAGCAGCTCAGAAGGCCTTAACAACACCCACCCACTACAAACTGACTCCGCGTCCAGCGACCAGAGTGCGGCCGAAGGCCTTGCAGTCAGCTGGCTCTGCTAAATCTCATCTCTTTGATGGTCTTGACGACGACGAGCCATCACTGTCCAATGGTGCATTCATGCCAAAGTTAGTTTTTCTTTTTGTATATGTTGGAGGGAGGAGGTGGTGCGAGAATCTTCTGATCAGATGAAGTAAACTGTACAGTGTCCTGAATTTTGTGACTGTTTTGTGACCTGGTTCAAATATGAATAACAGTAACAGGTTTTGTGTAACACTGGAATAGAAATATTTTCTGTAGAGGAGGTGGAAGTGATCAGCTTGAACTGTGAAGGCCAAATAAGCTGTAAAATGAGGTCAGCCTGTGATCGGAGCGAAGCTTCTGTGAAGTCAAGCAGGAATGTTACGAGGAGAGCCCGTAGGGTGTCATACTTCCTCCTTCTGAAGGAGAAGTGTCGCTGGGTTTGCTAACGCACCGGTACGAAGGCAGCAGTTTTCTGACGTTTTCATAGCCCAGCACTGGTCCTGGTTCAGACACACAGATGTGAGAAGGGAACAGTGCTGCCACGGGTCCGCCCGGCTGAAGCTTTTGGTTTCAGTCTTCAAGAGCACCGGTGGCAATCGAATTGAAAAGGGGTTTGGAAAGCTTTGGGGTTTAGTTAACAACAACAACAAAAAATGTTTGGAGAAGGATGCATCAGTCCTTGAAAGTACTCCTAAGCATAGGCTTTTTAAAAACATTTAGTGACTTGGGTGAACTTGGTTTGTCTTTAATGTAGCCTGAACCATCTGTTCACTTCCCTGGGAGCGAGCGGGGTACGGAATTACTCGGGTGTTTTATTGAAAAACACCAAATGAACAAAAAATCAGAACAGAGGGGTACTCGGGTGACTGAGTGTAAGTGTTGATGTTCAGTGATCTGCGGGCAGCGAGCCCTAGCCTAGCCCTCGACCTGTTCCTGAAGGGACCCTGGAGTGAAGAACCCCCGGCATCCGTGGGCCAGACCTCCTCTGCAGGATTCTGTGCTTCTGCGGGAGAAGCTGTTTTGTAAAACAATCACTGTGCTTTACTGAACTTGGGTTTTGAAGCTTTCAGTAACTTGTGGGTTTCATTCTTACTCATAAACCAAAGCCTTGAATTGAATTCTTAGAAGGGTTTTTATACCTCAGCTCCTGCGGTGCTCTTACAGAACGCTTGATATGTTCTGAGTGTGGGAACAGGCCGCACAGCTGGTTCCTGGCCCCTGGAGCATGTGAATTAACACGAAATAACAGATTTATGCAGTGGATATATGCAAATTTCTCTCTGGTGTTTTATTTAGGAAGAGCATCAAAAAGCTGGTTTTGAAGAATCTCAACAGCAGCAACCTCTTCTCACCTGTTAATCGAGAAAATGAAGACCTGGCTTCTCCTTCGGAGTATCCAGAGAATGGAGATCGGTATGTTGAGTCATCGTGCAGGTGTTTATGCAAACTGGCTATGCTTGTCTCTAAATTATTTTTAATAGAATAGGTAGTTATTTTCAGGCATGTTGTCTTAGCTGTTTATTGGGAAGCAACTTGACCTATTGTGAGATTCATTTCCTCTTAAGCTGTATATTCTTCCTGTGTGGTCACATACCGGTGGTATCCATCCAAAATGAGGAGTTCAGAGAGGAATGAACTCTTTTCTGGATATTTTCTCTTCATTCCCTGTAGCAAGAACGAGGCCATTTCTTGAGGAAGCGATAAACCTGGCCCGGAGGTGAGAAGAACCTCTCCTGCTTAGTCCCCAGGAATGTGGGAACTGCAGGGAGGCTCCACTGATCCAAATATCTCATAATAGTGTTTCCTACATATTAAAAGGAGGAATCTCTAAGGCCATGTGTTCTCTACATGCAAAAACGAGGACTCTCTAAGGCCATCTCTTCCCCCCAGATGCCTGAATACTGACTTCCTCTAAAAACCTGTGGCTGTATTTCAGATGAACTCTTATTTTTTTATTTTTTAATCAGAGGCTGGAAAAATTTTTGACCAGCTCACCATTTTGATTTTATTTAAAGCAACTAGAAGAAGTGATTATGGGAGGGGGAACCTTGTTTCTGATCACCTTAGTCCTGACCTGGGCGTTTCATAACAGGGCAGAGGTGTTTGGCTGTGGTGCCAGCAGTCAGGCACAGCAGGCAGCTCTCTGAAGCTGGAGTTTTGGACCAGCTGTCACTGAAGTGTTCTCAAGTTTGATTTGATCATGGTGCCTGCAAGACTTAATCATCCCATTCTTCTAAAAGTGTGTGTGTTTTGGGCACAAAAGTCTGTGACGGTCTGGTTCGTGAGTCACTGAGTCGTTCTGGTTGGAGGTGACCTGGGGAGGTCTGTTCCTCACGTAGGCTCAGTGCTGAATTCAGACCTGGTGGTTGGGGAGTCTCAAACCTCTGTGGATAGAGATTCTGTCCTCATGGATTTCCTTGTTTTAATTTTACTTTTTTTCTCACCCTTCTGCCACACCTATCTGTGGAGAGCCTGAGTTTTGTCTGGGCTGTTGGAAGGCTGCTATTACACCCCGCTGCAAGCCTTTTCGCCAGGCTGAGCAACACAGTTCCCTCAAGCTCTGCTCACAGGGCGTGTACTTTAGTCTCCCAACTGTCGTGGTACCCCTCTCCCAGTCTTACCACTGTCTCGTAGTGGGAGCCCAGATTAGATGCAGAATGGCAGAGGGTGTCTAACAGGGGCGGAGGGAAGGGGAGCAATCGCTTCCCTCAGTCTGCTGACTGCAGTTTGTGTGGTGGTCCTGTTTGCTTTCTCTGTGAAAAGACAGCAGAATTGTAATGTTGACATAAGTCCCTTAGAACTAAATAATTCAACTTTATTCTTCATTTCTTCAGGTTCTTTCTGTCAGTGCCTCCTGATGAAAACCACAGACAAGATGGTGAGCGAGAGGAGGAGGAGGACTCTCATGAAGTGACGAGGTTTTACACGAACCCCATTGCCAAGCCCATCCCACAGAGCCCAGAGAACACCGTGCAGAGACACCAGAACAACGTGGACGACACCATCGTGGCTCTGAACATGCGGGCGGCCCTGCGGAATGGCGTGGAAGGCAGCAGTGAAGATGCCTCGTTTCCTGACGATTCCCTCCAGGATGAGCGCGAAGAGGAGCCCGAAACTCTGCATCATCTGCACCCTGCAGGTTAGACTCCGCGTGGGCAGCGGGCATGTAGTTCCTGACAGCTCTTCATGCACTCCTCAGTAAAGTTCTCTTTTGCTGTTTTAGACCCTCAGCTTTTCCTCTTTTCCCTTCCCTCCTCTTCAGAATACAGATCTTGCTTTTCAGTCTCCTACCTAGCATAGAAATTTTTTCTGCCGACTCAATGAGCAGTTAAATTTCATCACCCAATTTTATATTAGATTGAGGGAGTGAGATGCATGAGAGGGAGGAAGAGGAGGAGGACCCAATCTGTAAGTATTCTGCAGTCGTAGACTGAGTTGACTGTCATTTGGGAACACGATCTTAGAGTTAGAAATCCAACATCTGGTAGTTACCCACGTTCGGACTGCCCTGTAGGGTTTGCCAGGACAGGAATGAACATAGAACATGGTTGTGTCTCTAGACCTGTCGTGCCTGTGTTTTCAGTCCTCTCAGTTCAGTCTCGGGGTTTAGTAAAACTGGAAATGATGGAGAAGTGTGAAAACATGATGAGGGGTCTTGAGTACATTTCCCTTAACTAAGACTTTACAGCTGTTGAAGAGGTGGGGACGTATGTTAAGAGGGTTTGTTTTGTTTTTTTAAACTCATGAGTGATCTGGAGAAGGTGAAGAGGAAAAGCTTTGTTCATTCTTTCAGGTAATATATGGCATCTGATGAAACTAGTAGGTGTCATGTTCAAAAGAAAGGCCTTCAGGCATTTTGTAGATGCAAAAAGCTTTTTGTGAATTTTAAAGATCATTAGGCAGGTTAATAGATTTAAAAAAAAATGATCAGAGGCTGTTAAGTGTAAAAGATACTGCATCTTGGTCAGCAAGTGCTTGAGCCCCCAAATTGTTAAAGCTGGGAGGGTGTTTCTGTCAGGCATTGCTGTTGCATTTTTCCCTTTCCCTGCGCTCGTACTGATCCCTGACAGATTGGCAGTGTTCCTAGGCTGGCGTAACAACCCTCTGAACTTCCTCTGAAGCCTGTGGAAATAAGGCAGTTTGATTTCTCTGGGTTTGTTGTGCTGATTCTCAGTTGTTTGGGACCTTCAGGCTTGCAAAAAGAAATGGAATGAAACTCTGGAAATGTTAAAGCTGACAGCTTGCTGTCAGCCTGGTTCTCAGTGGATTTTCTGGTGTAGGAATTGTTCTGACGAGAGCTGGCTATTACACCATCCCATCCATGGAGGAGCTGGCCAGATTTACCAATGACAGAAACGAATGTATTGTGACAGACTTCACCATCGGCCGCAGAGGTAAGTGCTGGCAGCTCTTCTAGGGGCTTGAAGGGTGATTTTACAGCCACGGAACCCAAATCTGAGTGCCGTGCCCTCGGTAGGATTGTGAATGGTGCCCTTGCACCATGCACAACTCGCACCAAAGGTTTGTAAAGTCTTGGCGTGGTGGCACCAACAGCCAGTGTTACGGGGCGGCTTGAGAAGCCTGACTGAACAGAACGAAAGCACCTGCAGCTGGTGAGGTGCTGCTTGTTCTTAGACACGAAAGCTGTAAAATCCAAACTTTCTGGAGCACTGAAGCAAACCTGAGTTTTCAGATCTTAGTTGCTCTCTGTGCTGAAGTTGACTGAGCTGTAGTGAAGAGCCTTCAACCCAAACTCCATTCTTTACTGCTTTTACTTTACAGAAAGAAAAAAAAAAATCACGTGGTCTATAATATTTTTTTAAAACACTTTTTCTAAATATGCTGCGAAGCTGAGGGTACCCTTAATGTTTGTGTTGGCAATACGAATAGCCAAGTGATAACAAAAAGCTGTCTGTGCAAAAGAAATGACTCGAAAGTCATCTTCGGTATTTTCACACTGGGAAGGAGTCGCCGCTTGTACCTTGTTCCGGAGAGGTGACAGAGCCCGGGGTGAGGTGGGGAAAGGAGGAGTACAGCAGTCGCGGGGGTTCTCGGCCCTGAGATTCTCCGCAGACAAATTGGGATGGCTTGTTTTGTTTTGCAGGTTATGGATCAATTTACTTCGAAGGAGACATAAATCTGACTAACTTAAATCTGGATGACATTGTACATATCCGTAGGAAAGAAGTTATTGTTTACCCCGACGATGAAAGGAAACCACCTATTGGTGAAGGTTTAAATAGGTAATTTTTAAATGTGTGGCTAGCAAGGGTGTGTTTTCTAATACAATCTACTGCGTTTGCAGACAGCCCCCAAGAAATCTAAATCAGATGTGCCCTCACATTGCAGCATTACACAGTTCCTGGATACTTGCAAGTTTCTGAACCAGAAACAGAGTTTAAAAGCTGGTTTGAGCCCCCGTGTTCAGTGCTCAGCTCCTGCGTGTGTACTCCACTAGCTTTGCTCTGAACCTTCTTGTCTCTTACACTTTTGCCCATCTTTAACAGACGAGCAGAAGTTACCTTAGATGGAGTCTGGCCTACAGATAAAACATCTCGTTGCCTGATCAAAAGCCCCGAACGCCTGGCAGAGATGAATTACGAAGGCAGACTGGAGTCTGTGTCTCGGAAGCAGGGCGCCCGATTCAAGGAATACCGCCCAGAGACTGGATCCTGGGTCTTCAAGGTAACGTTTTGCTCTAGCTGTCGAGTGACTTACAGGAATACTGGAAGTCCTCCAGAGTTAGAATTACAAGTTAGAACTTGTAATTCCAAAATTTCGCTCAGCTTCTGTGAAGTGTCTCCCATCCTTCAGCTGGGTGCAAACTGTCCTCACCGAGCTGATCAGAAGTTCCTTGGATGGCCAAAGACCTGCCCACGGCGGATGTTCTTGGTCTGTCCAAAAGCTGAATTTGTTCCAGCTCTGTCGGGTGGACGCTTACCCCAGCTTCTTGTTCAGACCCTTCCCAGGCGGCTGCCTGAAAACTCTGAGCTGTGACGTGTTTGCCCTTCTCATTACGCAGGTGGCGCACTTTTCCAAGTATGGCTTGCAGGATTCAGATGAGGAAGAGGAAGAGCATCCTTCCAAAGTGGACTCAAAGAAGCTAAAAACTGCGCCCGCACCGCCCCCAGGGCATCTGCCACCCCAGCAAATGACCCTAAACGGCAAGCCAACGCCTCCGTCTCAGGTAGAAGGAGGACAGTGACTAAAAGGGAGTTAATAAAATGAAATTTGAAGAATAGCTGGTGCCGAGGGAGGGGTTGTTGAAGTAAGGAGTAGCCTGGAAACCGAAAGTAAAACCTTACACAAACTTGCACTAGTAGTAGTTGTTCTGATCTCTTGAGTGTTTGCGTGTTCTTTTTCCTTAAGATACTTGAAGTTTCATACTGGGGATATGTGGGGGACGGGAGGGATTGAAGCCCTCGTTTCTTGTTTAACTTCTGGTCTAGATTGAGTTTGGTATATTTGCCCCACTTACAGGAAAAAAAAAAAAAGTTGTTTTTTGTGAATATCGAGTATATGCTATAGAGTTATAACACCTTGTGCTGCCTGCCTTGAGAATGACATCGTGCGTTGACTTGACCATCATTTAGTACGCAAGACTGTACGCTTTATATTTTAAGAATGTGCTCTATTTTTATTAAAACTTTTTTAAGGCTGGTTATATGCTGGATTTTTAAATGTGTTTGCTTGGATGTGACCGCTTCTAAAGCTCTGTAAAACATCCCCAGCAGCACGCCCCTGTCTTACCCAGGGAAGTAGCACTTCAGCCAGTTCATTGGTAACCCCTTTAAACCTCTCAAGTCTTCACATTTTGTTCACTGCTGACTCTCAAATCTTCACATTCCGTTTAATTTAAAATAAAAATTTCATTTAAAAAAAAAAAAATCCCTTTTACATGAGTTTAAAGCTGAGCTTTACATGAGTTTCTAGCTGCAGCTGATACACTTTTCCAAATGTGACAATGTCCAAATGGCAATCTCCAAACTAATTCCATTTTCCAAATGGAAGCAGTTTGGCTGTTGTCAAGCTAAATTAGGAGCCACTTCATTGTGGGTGAAAAAACAGCCTGTTTGAAAAGCCTCCTGGCATTGAATGTTGGATATTGGAATATCCACTGAATATTGGAATATCCTCTCTGTGCCAGGTGTTAACGGTAAACCTTTGTGAACTACCTACAGCTTTTTGAAGTAACCTGTTAGAAAACAGAAGGCAAGTGCAGAGAGCAGATCTTTTAAATTTTGTTTTTTTTTTTCCCCAAACCGGGTTCCCCATTGCCTAGGTGCAGAAGTTAAACCTCCAGCAGGTTAGGCGTGCCGGAGGGCTGAGCAGGGGGGGTTAGCAGCCGGGCAGGACGTGCTGAGGGGGTTTTGTTGAGGGGTGTGAGCAGGCTTTGTGCTTTGCCCTCGGTACTCCGGGCGCGCGGCGCATGGCGACCTCCGAGCTGGGGGCTCGCCGAGGCGTGGGCCACGTGCCGCCGTGCTGCTTGGCGGGTGGCCAGCGTCTCGTAGCACAGGGAAGCAGAGGAGGAGAGTTGTATTTCTGCATCTCCAAAGCCAAAGCATGAAAAAGAGCTTAAGAGGCAGTACTATTGCATAGGTCGAGCACTTCTTTTTTTTTTTTTTTTTTTTTTTTTTTTTTTCCTTTTTCTGTTTGAACCGCGTCTTGTTCTTTTGAAACCAGGAGATGTTACGGCAGCGTTTCCCTTCGTGGGCTGATGGGTTTGTGTAACTTGGGGCCCTCTGGACAAGGGTCTGTTCGTAGTGTCGGGAGGTAGAACAAACCACGCCGCTTCACTGCTTGTGCAAAGAACAGTTTCACGGCTTTTGTGGTAGGGAAACATTAAATAACTGAGAATTGCTTTTAATCTTACTTAGTCTGCAAGGTACTTATAACCACTGCAGGAACGGCTCTGTGTGAGCTGTTCCAGCTCTGCTGCTTTCGGGCGGAGGGGCCCAAAGCAAAGGTCTGTACTGCTTTCCAGTTTCCCTTCTTGTTCACATTGCTGTGGACCAGAGCTGATGTTTTAAGCTGTCAAAAATATTGGGAATGTGTGTCATTTATTCAGACCTGTCTTACAGATTCAAAAGTACTTGTCAAAAACTTGCCTGGGTTAATTAACCTCTTTGACTTGCGTACCATTAACTAAGGTTTTTGTTTCTGAAAACAGAAAAAAAACATCAGCTTCATTGCCCAAACCCCTGAGAAACAACATAGCACGGCTTAAAAGCTTGCCAAACTCCTGAAAATTTAGTCTGTAGGAAGCACTTCGGATCTAGACTTGAGGTGTTTTTCTTCCCTCACTAGCTTGTATATTAATGAACTTCTTAATGTTGCAACGTCCCTGGGAAATAGTTACACCAGGGACCTGGCTGCATTAAAGCACAATGAAGGGAGTAGTGAAACTTTTGTGTTTCGAACCATATTTTGACTTGTAAATCTGTTCCACATACTGTGGGCATGCTCAGACACCGCCAGCTAATGCTCCTGCCCTGTCTGCTGTAAGTTCTAGTTTTACAGACACGCACCCCTGCCCCCCTAAGTCTCATTTTATCTCCCTCATCGGATAACCTTCATCACATTTCCTAGCTGATTCTAATGAGCTAAGAAGCAGCCATTTGAGTCTTAAATTACCCAGCATGATTTCCAGTGCTCTGTCTGCCACTGGCTCATATATTTGCATCGCTCCAGAGCGTTGCTTCAGCAGTCTGTTTGTGGTTGCTTCTGGAAACCATGTAAGCTCTAAGCATGAATTTGTCACAGGATGCTCATATCTAAGCAACAGGCACTGGTCAGACTGGTGCAAGACCAGTGTGCTGGTTTGGGGTTGGACCCCCTCGGGAACCACCCGAAGGCCATTCTGCTAACGTGGCCTGGGCCGGTTCCTCCTGGGCCAGGTGCTTTTTTCTGCCTGGCCTGTGAGCTGCACGATACCAGCAGGGACTGACCTTCTCCAGGGGTTTTTGTCCTGTCAGACAGCTCTGGTAGCAGAGCTGACACCCGGTTGGGCGGCTCGTGGCGTGCTGGGTGCTGCTGGGGGGGGGTCCCCGCTGTCCCCGTGGTCGGCGAGCCGGGCGGAGTGGGGGTGAGGGCAGCAGGCAGAGTTCATTTCCGATGTCTGCTCCTTGGCTGGGCTGGCTGAAGGTTTTCTGGCCCTGCCTGGAGTGTGAGTCCAAGGTGTCCGGAGCGATGAAAGGTGCGCAGAGGTCACCTCCAGCTCATCGCAGAGGTGATGCCCTGTGGTTGCCTTCAGGAAACTCAGAAAGCTGGCTTGGATGGCAGTAGAGATGAGAAGTTGAGCTGCAGATTGGAAGAAAACTACCGTATTTAACTTCTGAGCTGCTCGTGTGCTAGCAATAAGTAGAATATCACTGGAAAATCCCTACGGTTTTCCAGTCCAGTGTCAGTTATGTCCTGATTTAAAATGTAAAAAAAAAAAAAAAAAAAAAAAAAAAAAAAAAATACACACGGGTGCACCACCCCCCCGCTCTGTGACCCAGTCTTATGTGATCCTGAAGGGGCTCGAGTCTTAAAAACTTCTGCTAAGTTCTCTGTGAAATACAGACTCGATGCTTTTAACTTGAGCTACCTCGCAGCTGGGGAGACAAAGCAGGTATTGCAGTGACTCGTCTGCTCACCAGCACCAGCGGTACCATGGTTAACTCTGGAGAATCGCTGCTTTTAAACTGGATTCTCAGTCATCTAAAACGTCCCAGGCACAGGAAACTTTTTCTCTGTATGATAACATCTTGAGGGAGAAGGGGAGGCAGGCAGAAGGAACAAAACTCTTTTTGTTGGTCGTGTGCGAAGTGGAAAGCTGAAGAATAGTTTAAGCTGAATGGCAGAACTCTGTAAACTTCAGGAGGGCGTCCCTAAACCATGACTTCTCCTTCGCTTTAACTTGCGCTGTTACAACTCCGAAGAAAACAGGAGTGGGTTATAGATACTCATCCCTAAACGTGGAGTCTTGACACAAGCAAGGGAGTACTCTGCCTCGTTTGCAGGTGATCGCTGAAACTTCCAGTACTCTTTCTCGGGGAACTGTTGCACTGTGGTGTTGTCTGATGTGGCCTCTGCCTGTGTCCGCAGAGCCCGGAGGTGGAGCATCTGGGCAGGGTGGTGGAACTGGATAGCGATATGGCGGACATCACCCAGGAGCCTCCCCAGGACTCCGCCGTGGAGGAGAGCGCAGTAGAAGAGCAGGAGGCAGTGCCTGCCTCCACTCACATCGCATCCACCATGGGGATTAACCCCCACGTCTTACAGGTGAGGCTCCTGCAGTTTCCCCTCCTTTATCAGCCAGCAGCGTGCCCGGGGACCAAGAAAGCCAACGGCCTCCTGGCTTGGGTCAGCACTGGTGTGACCAGCAGGAGCAGGGAGGTGACAGTCCCCTGTGCTCGGCACTGGGGAGGCCACACCTGGAGGGTTGTGTCCAGGTTTGGGCACCTCAACCCCAGAGAGATCTGGAGGGGCTGGAGCGAGGGCAGAGGAGGGCAGCGAGGCTGGGGAAGGGCTGGAGAATCAATCCTGTGAGGAGCCAGGGAAGGAGCTGGGAGTGTTCAGGGTGAGGAGGAGGAGGCTGAGGGGAGCCCTCATCCCTCTCTGCAGCTCCTGACAGGACATTGCAGAGAGGCTGGGGCTGGGCTCTGCTCCCAGGGGATCAGGGACAGGACAAGAGGGAACGGCTGGAAACTGCCCCAGGGGAGGGTCAGGCTGGGCAGGAGGAGAAAATGTTTCCCAGCAAGAGTGGTCCGAGAGTGGAACAGGCTGCCCAGGGAGGGGGGAGTCCCCATCCCTGGGGGGGTTTCAGGGCCGTTGGGATGAGCTGTGGGGGATGTGGGGTAGGGGAGAACTTTGTAGAGTCGGGCTGAGGGTTGGACTCGCTGACCCCGAGGGGCTTTTCCAGCCTGAAGGGTTCAGGGATTCTGTGACTCAGTAACATTTATCACTAACTTCTTGGTTTGCATCCCCAGATGTATTTATATCCAACTTGTGCTAAACTATACATCACACCTGTAGTGTGATTCAGACTTACTGCAGACTCCTGTGTGTCTGTGGTAAACCTTAATGCAGGAATGAAAGTCATCTCAAGGCTAGTATTCAGGTTTCCAGATTCTGAATGGTGGGTGACATGATAAACTAAACTACTACCCAGCCAGGACCAGCTGAAGTACTGCTCTGCCTCAGGCCCAGCCTTTGGCAACCAGGGTCATAGGACAACTGGGCCTGGTTGGGGGTTTGGTGGTTTTATTTGGCGACAGGATGGTACCTGGAATGCCTGTGGTTTTGATTTGTAAGGAGAAAGTAGTGGAGTTATTACTTAAGCTCAAAAACAAGTAGACAGAGCTAAGATCTAAGAAAACATGATTATTTTAGGACTTCACACCCATCCTAACAAGTACTGTGACACTGATTTAACGAGTAGTTTGTAGAAGGCTCATCAGCTGACGAGCTTGCCTTCGGTTCTCGACTGCGTGCCTTCGCTGTTCCTTAAAATATCCCTAAAAAACAGTGGCATGGTTTGGTCACATGCAACACATGGACGTTCTCCTGGTTGGGAAAGGAGCTGATGAGATCGGCCACCTGCTGCTGTGAGTGATGGATTGCTAACGTGCAGGCTTGGCTTCCCGCCTTTGTTTAGATTATGAAAGCTTCCTTGCTTGCTGATGATGATGACCTGGATTTGATCCTGGATACTTACGGTGAGAAGCAGCCTGTGAAGACGGATACTTCTCAAGAGATCTGTTCGCCAAGGCTCCCTATTTCCAAATCACAAGGACAGAAAAGATACTCAGGTATTACGAGAAACCACATTTTGCTTGAAGAAAGAGTTAAATTCTGACATTAACAGGCAAAATGCCATCGCTGGCTGAACATATGGCAGAGCAGTTGGGTACTGGGGTGGGTTAGCTTTGGCCAGCAGCCAGGTGCCCACCCAGCCACTCTCTCACCCTGCTCAACAGGATGGGGGAAGAGAACTGGATGAGAAAGGGGTTGAGATGAAAACAGGGAGACTGTTTTCCTTGTGACAGTAACTGGTAAGCAGTCTTGACTTGACTAAAATTAATTTGTTGCCGGTAAAAATAGGTTTGGGTAGTGAGAAACAAAGACAAAACAACACTTTCCTACCCAGCCCCCCGCCCTTTCCCAGGCTCAACTTCCCTCTGTCGTTCCTGACTCCTTGATCTCCTCCTGCCCACTCCAGGGGGTGGCAGGGATGGGGAAGGGGCGCTGTGGCCAGTCCATAGCAGCTCCTCTCCGCCACTTCTCTTTCCCCACGCTTTTTGTCCCTGTTCCAGCAGGAACTCTTCCCAAGGGCTGCGGGGGCAATACCTGCTCCGATGCCTGGAGCACCTCCTTCCCTCTTTCTCTGACCTTGGTGCTTCCACACCTGTTTTCTATTGTTTTTTTTTTTCCCTGCCTGTGTGGCACTTTCTGCCCTTGAAGATCTCACAGAGGCACGACCAGCTTTGCAGATTGGTTCAGAGGTACCACAGACTCCCCCGATG
>NW_020799094.1:266733-270248 GCF_003259725.1 Athene cunicularia
CAGGGTGAGGAGGAGGAGGCTGAGGGGAGCCCTCATCCCTCTCTGCAGCTCCTGACAGGACATTGCAGAGAGGCCGGGGCTGGGCTCTGCTCCCAGGGGATCAGGGACAGGACAAGAGGGAACGGCTGGAAACTGCCCCAGGGGAGGGTCAGGCTGGGCAGGAGGAGAAAATGTTTCCCAGCAAGAGTGGTCCGAGAGTGGAACAGGCTGCCCAGGGAGGGGGGAGTCCCCATCCCTGGGGGGGTTTCAGGGCCGTTGGGATGAGCTGTGGGGGATGTGGGGTGGGGGAGAGCTTTGTGGAGTCGGGCTGAGGGTTGGACTCGCTGATCCCGAGGGGCTTTTCCAACCTGAAGGATTCGGGGATTCTAAGATCGTGTTAGCCATGGAGATTTCCTTCAGGTTGCTACTTGACAAAAATTCTGTATCTCAAAGACCTGGAATATCAGAGTAGTCATTTTCTTAACAAGGCAATAGCAGCATCCTCCAGCAAAAGGTTAAAGTCCAAAATTGTCCAGGAAACATCTCATCTGCCACTGATTCTCCCTGCAAATCTCTGCCTTAGCTAAGAAATTGCTTGTTGAGCGTCTGAATTCTCAGACACCTTCAATTCTGCTTGTCTGTAAAGCAGCACACGGACCTTCCCTGGGCTGTCCAGCTCCTACCTAAACTGGGCTGGGCTGTAACTATAGATGTTCTGCCATTTCAGTCTTCCAAAAAGTTTGTTGGGCCGATGTTCTCCAGCATACCTGGTTTGCTAGCCGATGGAGGCTCTCACAAACGCACTGGGCTGTGGTAAGGTGTGCTAACTGCCTTTTGAGAGCTTGAAGCACTGGGTGGAATGAAGTTTATTTGCCAAAGTCTGATTTTTTTTTTGTTGTTTTTTTCCACTCCTGGACTGTGTAGGCAGGTTTCTTGTACGTGGCTGTTGAGCTTGGATCAGTCTGTCGTGTTGATTAGGACAGGCTGTGCAGCGCAGCCGCTCTGTGATGGCTTCAGCTCTCCTGCGTGGAGAGCAGTTCAGAACACCACTACCTGTTTTGATGATCTTTTCTTCCCCAGGCTCTCGGAATCCTCTTTCAAGGTTCACGTGGAGAAGCTGAGCTTGGAACAACGCAAGACGGACAGACGCAGGGAGCTCTACCTCATCCCTCTGGAGATAAAGCTGAAACACAGCACTGTCCACATGGATGAGCACTGTCCTCTCCTGGCACCCAACCCCGGAGTTTCTGCCATCCACAGCTACGCTGACTGGGTTAGGAAGGCAGCCGAGGATCCCGCTGGGACCGAGAGTGAGTATGGAATAACTGGTTTCACAAGGGGGATAACCTGGAGCAGTGCCCACTTCGGATGAACTCCAAGTTGCATCTGAGTGATAAAATGAGAATAAAAGAGAAAAACTGACTGTACCTCAGTGTTCTTTCTGGAAGCACAAACATGGTTGGTGGCGTTTGGGGGGCTCGCTGACTTCCTGCATGGACTGGTGACAGCGGGATAGCCTTTAAGATACCCTGCACGGTTACGGTCGTAATCTTCGATGAGTCCTGTCTAAATATTCTTCTGTACGTTTTCCCTCCCGATGACTCTGTCCTGACAGCTGTTGTGAAACACTGGTGCTTGGCGTGGACTTTATGTGAAGCAATTTGGGGGAACTTGAAGGAGTTAGAAGCCAGCTTGGAGGAGCCCAGCGAATACATCCTGGCCCTGGAGCGCAGGAAAGCCTTCTCTCGCTGGCTCTCGGAGACGGCGGCGGCACGCATTGAGGAGGAGCTCTCACTGTCCCGCCACGGCAATCACGTAGAGGCTGTGTTCAGCTGCCTTACTGGGAAGAGAATCGGTGAAGCTTGCAGGCTGGCGCAGCAGTCGGGTGAGATGCTGAAATCTCTGTTTTCTGGGGGAGGGAGACACATCGAGAGAATTTCTCCCGTCAGACAGCGGTTAAGGGGGGGCTCTCCGCTTCCTGCCTGAGTCACGCTTACCTGTCAGCTCCCCTCGAGTTAGGGAGCGATGCTCTATTGCATTTGGAACTGCTTTTTTTGCCTAGTGTCTCCTTTGGATGGTATTTAATTTGCTGTTATTCTTGAAGTAGCTCAAACGTGAAGCTACTTCATGTTTGGTTTAAAACCGTACATTTCCAGAGCCTAATGGCTACTTGCATCTTGGTCTTTAATGTCAACTTCTCTGTTCATTTGTCTGCTTTGGGGAGTCTGTCCTTCCCGTTCCTTTGCCTTCCCCCCACCCCGTCCCCATTCTGGTAGGTGCTTAGTGCTTGGTGTGATAAGCAATGGTGCACAGAACCCAGTGGTGCAGCTGCAGGCTGCCGGGAGGCTGCCCCACGACTCGGGAAGGGGGAGCTGTGGCCCTGCTCGGTGGGAGGATTTGCCTGACGTGCTGCTGTCTCCCGCGCAGGCGACCACAGGCTCGCTCTGCTCCTGGCCCAGCTGGCTGGTAGCCAGCCCCTCCGGGACCTCCTCACCATGCAGCTGGTGGACTGGCACAGGCTGCAGGCGGACTGCTTCATCCAGGAGGAGAGGCTGCGGATCTTCGCCCTGCTTGCCGGGAAGCCAGTGAGTTCTGCCACTCGGCTGTTCTGTCTTCCCCCTTCTGACAGCAGCACGCTCGAGCTCTGACGCTCCAGCACGGCACGTGCTACGCACTGGGAAGGGGGTACAGGACCTGTTTTTCTTATTAAATAACCTCATGCTGTTTCATGCCTGGTACGTATTGACCATCGTGCCATAAGTGTGACTAAACTTGGCGATTTGTTTCTTCAGGTGTGGCATTTATCAGAGAGAGTGTCAGTCAACGTGTGCTCGCTGCTGGACTGGAAGCGTTGCATGGCTGTCCACCTCTGGTACCTGCTTCCCCCCACAGCTTCCATTTCCAAAGCACTTGCCATGTACGAGTCGGCGTTTCAGGTACGTCGGTCGTGTCTGGGTGAAGCTGGGGATCTTAGTGCCGCCGACTGTCCCGTGCTGCCCCAAGACCTCTGTGAGCAGCCAGGGGTTGTTGTGGAGGTGCCGAGCGTGGAATTGCGTTCGGGTTCGTTATTTCACTTGTCACAGCTTCAGATTCCTTCCCTGGCTTTAGGGATGAGCTTTTCAGCAGCGCAGTTTGATAGGAATGCTCCTGCCCCTGCTGCAACTGGGAGGAGAGCACTGGGGTTGAACTTGCTGGTAATTCACTCAAGCAGCTTGGGCCCTGCTCTGCAGGGGCGCTTCAGGGTGTTCCGGTAGGGACTTAATGTGAAGTGACTTGTATGAGCCAGAGTGTGCCCAGGGGGGCAACGGCATCCTGGCTGGTGTCAGCACTGGCGTGGCCAGCAGGGACAGGGAAGGGATCTGAGCCCTGGGCTGGGCACTGGGGAGGCCGCCCCTCGATTCCTGGGTTCAGTTTTGGGCCCCTCACCCCAAAAAGGCCATTGAATGACTCGAGCGTGGCCAGAGAAGGGCAACGGAGCTGGGGCAGGGTCTGGAGCACAGGTCTGCTGGGGAGCGGCTGGGGGAACTGGGGGGGTT
>NW_020799094.1:270298-278345 GCF_003259725.1 Athene cunicularia
GCCTCTGAAGAGCGCCGTAATCTTGCTTCACCCTAGCTGCCTTTGGGGTATTGAGAAATCTGCAGGAAGAACACATACAAAAGATTGTGACAGTCTGGCTGCAGACTTAAGAGCAAAAGGATTTTAGCAGTTGCTCCTCTCTTCTTGAAAAACACCAAGCAAACAAAAAACCCGACCCCCCCCCATAAATCATATACATGGAATAAGTGGAGGTGGGCGAAGGGCAAGAACTAAGCAGCACCGATTTCTGATTTTATGTGGACACGAGTAGCTCTTGTTTACAAATCTGTTTCCCTGCAGGCACTATGATCTTGACCAGCTGCTCGATCCCAGGAGCGTAACGTCTGACCCTCTGGACTATCGCCTCAGCTGGCACCTGTGGGAGGTGCTCAGGGCCCTGAATTACACCCATCTCTTCAGGCAGAGCCAGGGCGTGCTCAACGCCAGCTATGCTGCCCAGCTGGAGAGCGAGGGCCTCTGGGAATGGGCTGTCTTCATCCTGCTGCACGAGTCTCACACCCCGTGAGTAACAGATTGTGTTTTCCTCTGAAATCGTGCCATTGCTGGTTTCTGGACCTGCTGTGTGTACCGTAGCTGTCACAGCTGCTCTCGCCTTAAACCGGAACTGCGCGGCTGGAGAGCTTCATGCCATGAGCGAACGTTGGGTGCTAGGGTTACAAAGGGGCGTGGGTAATCCTGCTCAGTTAAATTTGTCTCGGTAGATGTTAAATCGGATTGTACTGTAATGACTGCAACTCCTGAACTGTGTCACAGAAGCAGATCTCCTCATCGGGTTGATGCCTGCCGGCCGCGTGGCTCGTCTCTGGCTCAGCAAGCTCCCCACGTTCAGGGGCTTGTCCTGAAAACACCATTAATGCAAAATACTGTCACAGTTCCCACTGGAGCTGAACCGGAGGCACTGTGTTTGAGAGGAAGGCTTGGGAATCACCAAAACACACATTCGGCTTGTGCTGTGGAGTAGAGACTTCACAAAGAATTGTTGTAAACTTGTAAATCGTACATCTTCCGTGGAGAGGTGCCTCCTGCTGTTAATGTTTACAGCCACCATTAACACATCGAGACGGAATTTTTTCCAACCAAGAACTTCAAGTCGAGCCTGTATATTACTCCTAGGGGCTTGGCTTATACTTAGATAATTTTAAGCTTAGAATGTTTAAGATCTTACAGAACACTAGTGACGGCCTTGCTTAGTGGTTAACCCATACTGAAGGAACTCAGCTGATTTTAGAGCTTTCCTTAATGTCCTACAGTAGGGCTGTTGGCGGCCTGGTGAAGCTGGCGCTTGCTACGCCCGTGCCTCCACCGGGGCCAAACAGTACAGTGCAGCCCTCAGCTGCTGGCATCGAAATGTCTTCTGATGGAGGGGGGTGAAGGATTGCTTGCTGGAGTAACGCCTCGTTCTCTCCTCCGCAGCACGCGGGAGAAGGCGGTGCGGGAGCTCCTGACCCGGCACTGCGCGCTCGCCGAGACCCCCGAGTCCTGGGCCAAGGAGACGTTCCTGACACAAAGGCTCTGTGTCCCCCCGGAGTGGATTCATGAAGCAAAGGCGGTTCGAGCGAGGATGGAGGGTGACAAGCATAAAGAAGCCCTCTTCTTGTTCAAGGCTGGGCACTGGAACCAGTGTCACAAGCTGGTTGTCAGGCACTTAGCCTCAGGTGGGTCTGCTCTCCTGTTCTCCTCCGAGCAGCGCACGCAGCCGCGGCCGGAGCAGACGTCGCTGGGTGTTCACTGACGGGAAGGGGTAGGGCTGTGCTGCTAGCAGGGGGGTTAGAGTGGCTGGCTGTTCCACAACAGCTCTCGCTTGATGTCTGGAGTGATAACTCCTTGCCAGGAGGGGGCAGAGAGGGGGGAAGAGTCTCTGGAGCCAAGGAGCCAGCGCCAGGCCCCGAGGGAATGGCCTCAAGCTGCCCAGGGCAGGGTCAGGCTGGCTCTGAGGAAGGATTTCTGTGCAGAAGGGGCTGTTAGGCGTTGGAATGGGCTGCCCAGGGCAGGGGGGAGTCCCCGGGATCCCTGGAGGGGTTGAAGAGTCGGGCTGAGCCAGCGCTGAGGGATCTGGGGGAGTTGGGAACGGTCAGGGGGAGGGTCATGGTTGGGATGGAGGAGCTGCAAGGGATTTTCCAGCCTGGATGATTCTGGGGTTCTGTGAAGCACATCTCCCACTGATGGGCTGTTGCCAGGTGTTTGCCAGCAAGACAAAACTAAGAAGGTGGGCAGCAACCAGCAGTGGCGAGGCCGCTGGGACTGGGTAGCCAGTCAGTTTTCCTGGTGTGATGATTAATACTTAGCTACCTGAGTTCTAAACCGGCCCTTGCCCTGTTTGTTGCCCTCGCTGTTTCTGCAGCCCACGTGGAAGCTGTCCCCCAGGCTGCATGTATTATGCAAAGCCTTGTTTGTTGCTGTAGATCTGTCAGCCTCTCTGTACAGAAAGACAAAGGGTTCTGTTGAAAAAAGGGTTTAATCATTTAACTAAAGGTAGTTCAGCCCTTCATCTGTAATGCCTAAAGGTAGGCCAAGCACAGCATCGAGTCTAGTGACTTCTCCTTGATGCGTGCTGAAGGCTGCAGGGATGTTCAGGGTTCTCTTTGCAGGTTGTGTGCCAGCAATAACGTGTTCATCTCTCCGAAATACCAAGCTTTAGTTTTGTCGTCACTTGAACTGAAGATAATTCTGCTAGGGTAGAACATGGGGGTGGCCTCTCTGCAGCTCCATGATGTGGAGGAAAAGCAGCTCCGGCTCGATTTCAGAACTCCCCGTAGGAGGGTTGAGAAGGAAACCAGCAGGATGTGGAGTGCTCTTCCAAACCCACATCTGTGAAAATGCCAAGAGGATTTCGGTACCCCCCCGACTGGTTAGATGGTGTGAAAGGCGACAGTTGTGCAGTTCAGTGCCCTGGAAAACGGTTCTTGTCGCCTCGGCGCGTTCCGTGCCGCCTGCTGGGGCTCTCCAGGCTCTGCTTAGCCCCGGTGGCAGCAGAAGCTTGCCGGGCTGCGCCGTGCTTCCATCCCTCAGCTCATGGGGGGGTTCCAGCTGTTAAATCATTCAGGAAACGTGTTGCGTGTATGGGTTTGCAGACTATACCTCCACACGGCAGCTTTCAAGAGCTCACTGGGGGGTGAAACGAAGCCTGCTGAAGCATTCTGGGTTTAGTTTTTCTCTTTTTAGGGTTCATGTTAGCAAGTTTTAACTGCACATGCAGCAGGATGCACCACTTCGGAGCAGAAAGCCTGCTGCTGAGCCTGCCGACCTGGGTGGGATTCAGATCTGTCCAGAGCGCTGGCTGTAACCTTCCTCTTCAAATGATTTCTTTAGAACACAGCAGAGAGCGAAAAATATGCCTGCTGTCCTCTGCCTCCTTACCTAGAGGATTCTGGTTGTGTAATTGAAGACGACGATAATGCAGGAAGACCTTTGAGAGACGTCTGTTTCCATTTGTTAAAACTCTACAGTGACAGGTAAATGGGTAAATAGTTCAAAAACTACTTAGAAAAGTCCTGATCCGTCAGTGACTTGTTGAATTCACAATCCAGGGGCATGAAATCAGCTTCGCTGTTTACCAAACCACTTGCAGTAGTCAAAAATCTGCCTTGCGTGGACAGCCGTGGTGACGCTGTCACTGCTGGGGATGGTGCAGATGAGGAAGCTTAAGCGTTGGAGCGTGTTTGTGGGGTTATTACGTGTTTTGTGCCTCTGAAGAGCGCCGTAATCTTGCTTCACCCTAGCTGCCTTTGGGGTATTGAGAAATCTGCAGGAAGAACACATACAAAAGATTGTGACAGTCTGGCTGCAGACTTAAGAGCAAAAGGATTTTAGCAGTTGCTCCTCTCTTCTTGAAAAACACCAAGCAAACAAAAAACCCGACCCCCCCCCATAAATCATATACATGGAATAAGTGGAGGTGGGCGAAGGGCAAGAACTAAGCAGCACCGATTTCTGATTTTATGTGGACACGAGTAGCTCTTGTTTACAAATCTGTTTCCCTGCAGGCACTATGATCTTGACCAGCTGCTCGATCCCAGGAGCGTAACGTCTGACCCTCTGGACTATCGCCTCAGCTGGCACCTGTGGGAGGTGCTCAGGGCCCTGAATTACACCCATCTCTTCAGGCAGAGCCAGGGCGTGCTCAACGCCAGCTATGCTGCCCAGCTGGAGAGCGAGGGCCTCTGGGAATGGGCTGTCTTCATCCTGCTGCACGAGTCTCACACCCCGTGAGTAACAGATTGTGTTTTCCTCTGAAATCGTGCCATTGCTGGTTTCTGGACCTGCTGTGTGTACCGTAGCTGTCACAGCTGCTCTCGCCTTAAACCGGAACTGCGCGGCTGGAGAGCTTCATGCCATGAGCGAACGTTGGGTGCTAGGGTTACAAAGGGGCGTGGGTAATCCTGCTCAGTTAAATTTGTCTCGGTAGATGTTAAATCGGATTGTACTGTAATGACTGCAACTCCTGAACTGTGTCACAGAAGCAGATCTCCTCATCGGGTTGATGCCTGCCGGCCGCGTGGCTCGTCTCTGGCTCAGCAAGCTCCCCACGTTCAGGGGCTTGTCCTGAAAACACCATTAATGCAAAATACTGTCACAGTTCCCACTGGAGCTGAACCGGAGGCACTGTGTTTGAGAGGAAGGCTTGGGAATCACCAAAACACACATTCGGCTTGTGCTGTGGAGTAGAGACTTCACAAAGAATTGTTGTAAACTTGTAAATCGTACATCTTCCGTGGAGAGGTGCCTCCTGCTGTTAATGTTTACAGCCACCATTAACACATCGAGACGGAATTTTTTCCAACCAAGAACTTCAAGTCGAGCCTGTATATTACTCCTAGGGGCTTGGCTTATACTTAGATAATTTTAAGCTTAGAATGTTTAAGATCTTACAGAACACTAGTGACGGCCTTGCTTAGTGGTTAACCCATACTGAAGGAACTCAGCTGATTTTAGAGCTTTCCTTAATGTCCTACAGTAGGGCTGTTGGCGGCCTGGTGAAGCTGGCGCTTGCTACGCCCGTGCCTCCACCGGGGCCAAACAGTACAGTGCAGCCCTCAGCTGCTGGCATCGAAATGTCTTCTGATGGAGGGGGGTGAAGGATTGCTTGCTGGAGTAACGCCTCGTTCTCTCCTCCGCAGCACGCGGGAGAAGGCGGTGCGGGAGCTCCTGACCCGGCACTGCGCGCTCGCCGAGACCCCCGAGTCCTGGGCCAAGGAGACGTTCCTGACACAAAGGCTCTGTGTCCCCCCGGAGTGGATTCATGAAGCAAAGGCGGTTCGAGCGAGGATGGAGGGTGACAAGCATAAAGAAGCCCTCTTCTTGTTCAAGGCTGGGCACTGGAACCAGTGTCACAAGCTGGTTGTCAGGCACTTAGCCTCAGGTGGGTCTGCTCTCCTGTTCTCCTCCGAGCAGCGCACGCAGCCGCGGCCGGAGCAGACGTCGCTGGGTGTTCACTGACGGGAAGGGGTAGGGCTGTGCTGCTAGCAGGGGGGTTAGAGTGGCTGGCTGTTCCACAACAGCTCTCGCTTGATGTCTGGAGTGATAACTCCTTGCCAGGAGGGGGCAGAGAGGGGGGAAGAGTCTCTGGAGCCAAGGAGCCAGCGCCAGGCCCCGAGGGAATGGCCTCAAGCTGCCCAGGGCAGGGTCAGGCTGGCTCTGAGGAAGGATTTCTGTGCAGAAGGGGCTGTTGGGCGTTGGAATGGGCTGCCCAGGGCAGGGGGGAGTCCCCGGGATCCCTGGAGGGGTTGAAGAGTCGGCCTGAGCCAGCGCTGAGGGATCTGGGGGAGTTGGGAATGGTCAGGGGGAGGGTCATGGTTGGGCTGGAGGAGCTGCAAGGGCTTTTCCAACCTCCATGATTCTGGGTTTCTGTGATTCTGTGATGGTTCTTTGCTGTAGCCACATGAGAAGGGCTCAGTCTCAGCACATCCCCCTTCCTGGGCCAGAGGTGCCTCAGGGAGCGAGGGCAGCGGTGGCTTTCCTACAGCCCCCATCCCGTGGGTGCCCCTGCTCCGGGGAACGGGCTGCCCTTACACTGGTGTGGTCAGGGAGTTACAAAACTACCCGAGAGTGCAGTCCCTCCGTTAGTTTTTCTTTAACAATGACTTGTAAGAAACTTTTTCTCTCTGTTACTGACGTGCTTGTTCTCCCTAGATGCTATTATTAATGAAAACTACAAGTACCTGAAAGGGTTCCTGGAGGACCTTGCTCTTCCGGAGCGTAGCGCGCTCATCCAGGACTGGGAGGTGGCAGGGCTGGTCTACCTGGATTACATCCGTGTTATTGAGATGCTTGATAGGATTCAGCAGGTAACAAACTTAAAACAGTTGTGGGGGTTTGGTTTTATGGTTTTTTGTTTTTTTTTTTTCCCTACAGTTGGAAGCTCACGGAGAGCCTTGCTTTTGGAATAGCCTTTTACTGGCTTCTCAGTGCCAACGTTAGCGTTTCCCTTTGGCAGATGCTGGCTGGCAGAATATGGTGCATCTCTGAAAAGACAGAGATTTGGCAGATGTTGTCCAAAGCAGGTCTGGGCTCTGCCCCGCAAACGTGCTCTCTGGAGTGTGATGGGTTATTGAGGGAGAAGCAGCGCGATCAGCTGGTAACTAGCTAGCTAGTGGGGGGTCTGCCTGTCAGTCCCCTCTAGTTCAGCTCCAGGCTCCCCATTGCCCCCCCTCCAGGTGGTAACTTTAAGCAGGGATTAGTGTAGACTCTCTTCTCTTGGATAGGTTTGGCTCAGAGCGTGCTCGGCCGTCTGCCTGCGGTTCTGCTGAACCTCTGGGTGCCGCAGAGGCTGATTTTTTTCTTTGTTTCCAGCTGGATTGTTCCACCTACGAGCTGGAGCGGTTACATACCAAAGTGACGTCGCTGTGCAACAGGATAGAGCAGATCCAGTGCCGCAGCGCCAAGGACCGCCTGGCTCAGTCGGGTACGGTGACACGGGGACACCGATAGCCCCCCGGGGACACTGGCTTTACAGCCTCGCCCCACCCCTGCGGGCTGTCGGTGTGGCTGTTCCTCCGCCTGTGGGATGGGGAGGCTGCGGGTGGGGAGGGGAGCCGGGGGTTGCTCCAGTACTCGCCCTGCATGCAGCTCTGCCAGGAAAGCTCCTGTCCTGGCTCCCGAGGAATTTCCCCTTGAATCGCTGCAAAATTCACCCCAAATTCTGTAAAAAGGAAAAATACTCTTCCTGGCGAGCTCCCGTCCTTGCTCAGGAGCAATTTCCCCTCGAATAGCTGCTGAATTCACCCCAAATTCTGCAAAAAAAGAAAAATACCCTGCCACACTCACTCCTGTGCTGGCTCCTGCAGACTTTCCCCTCGAACCGCTGCTGAATGCCCCCCAAACCCTGCGGTACCCGAAGCCGAGCTGTGCCGCGCCGCCGAAGCTCCCTTTCTCTCCCTTTTCTCCCCGCAGACATGGCCAAGCGCGTGGCCAACCTGCTGCGCGTGGTGCTGAGCCTGCAGCCCCTGGCCGAGGCCGCCCCGGACCCCCAGCGCGTGCCCCTGCGCCTGCTGGCCCCCCACATCGGGCGCTTGCCCATGCCCGAGGACTACGCCTTGGAGGAGCTGCGCGGCCTCACCCAGTCATACCTGCGTGAGCTGACCACGCGCTGAGGGCTCGTCCTTCCACCGTCCTTCCTCCGAGGGACAGGGTCTGGGGTTTTCACACTTATCGGCAGGACGAACCACCGGGTCTCTGCCTGCACAGGTTTTTACGTTGAAGTTTTAAAAGAAAAAAAAAAAGTTTATTCCATGGGCTGACACAGTTCATTATTATTTTGTGTGTCACCTGGGGGAGTGGTGAGATGTGTTGGACCTTCCTGCCCGGCGCCGTGCCCCCCCCTTTCTAGAAACAACAAAGCTCGTTTTGCCCGTCCTGCCCACCCGGAGCTGCTACCTGGAGAGGGGCAGGTCCTTCCCCTCCCGCCGTCGCGGCACCGAGGACATCTCCATGAATTCTGGGATGGTTCTGAGGGCAGATCCCCCCGTGCCCTGCACCCCACCTGGCTCTAAGCAGGGCTTTAAGCGGGGCTTTGTGGTGAAAATGTGCT
>NW_020799094.1:278395-295952 GCF_003259725.1 Athene cunicularia
GTTTCCTCTCCTCCCCCGGTAACTATAGCGACCAGCACCGTTTACAAACGCCGGAGATGCCCGTCACTCCTCCGAGCTCGCGCTCTATGGGCCGCCGGTCCTCCAGTCCCAGGGCCGCCGCCGCGCACGCGCACTCCGGGGGCCGCCCGGCGCAGCCGTACACCGAAGGTCGTGGGAAATCTGCCCCGGCCTGCGGGAACAGCCGCCGGACGACAGCGCTCCGGTGCACGGGCCGACGGGACCAACGCTGCCAAATCTTATAACCCCCCCGGAAAGGGAGGAGCTCTGGCACAGCCGCAGCGCAGGGCAGCAGAGTCTTGCCTTATGACCCAGAACTCATCGGGGTGACTGCAACGGGTCAGTCAGAGCAGCCTCAAGGCTGTTTGGAGGGATGGAAGGGCAGGAAAGCCTTTGATAACGCTGCACGGGAGCGCAAAGTTGTTTTAAGGACAAAATAGTGTAACTTCAGTCCCTGGGAGACCAGTACAGTAACTATTAAAAGCACACAGATTGTTAGATTTTTCCTAAACTCACATTTTCCAATTTAGTTTTTCAAATCCTGGTGACAGCAGAATGGTTAAAGTCCCACTAGTGCAAGTCTGCCTGTCAGACGTGGCGAAACCTGCGCAGGGTTGGACCAAAGGATCCTAGTGTAAAGTGTAAGCCTAGGCGTCTGCCCGTAAGACATAAGCGAAAGCTATTGCAGGGCTGGACAACAGCATAGACAAGGGAACCTATAAGCTATAGAGTTTTCAAAGGTAGTGCCTCTAACGAAATGTTAGAAGTTTTTATGCACTTTACTGTGGTACTGTTTATTTCCTCGATTGAGTATTGTGTGGTAATTAAGAACTGTGTTATATCGTGTGAAAAACCTTTATTTATGGTAATAATTTTGGAAAGGTGTGAGTGTGAGTTTGTTTGTAAGCGTGAGATGTGCAACTGAGCACAAAGCGAGTGTGGAGTTTGGATCCGCGGTTCTGTTATCCCATGAGGGGTGCAGCCGGAGAAGGACGAAGCGATAGACTTGAGTGAGTGATTGATTGTATATTGTGTTAACAAAGTAACTGAACCATGGAATCTAAGCTTCCTCAGTTGTTTAAAAGTAAAAGTATGTGTAATCTGGTTGCAAATGACAAAGTTCTGACAACTTCTCTGTTAGGATGTCTGTTAGCACACTAGGAAGATTTGCACGATGATTTGTGAAAGAGTCAGATGGTTGAATATTGTAATCACTGGTGGCCTCTGTATGCTTTGGATGATCAGGAAAAATGGGCCATGAATGGGACACTGAATTATAATACCATTTTGCAGTTAATGCTGTTTTGTAGAAGAGAAGGGAAATGAAGTGCCATATGTTGATTTATTTTTCTACTTAAGACAAAGGAAGGATTGGCAGAAGGAATGTAAGTTGATGAGTAGAGCTAATTTAGTAATAGCTATAACTTCTGACGATAAAAAGGTGCAAAAGTGTTGTTCAACATGTGAACTTGAAAAGATTGTTTAAAGGAAAGAATTGCTTCTACTGAAAAGGATGAAGGGCCAGAATTAGATATATCCCCTCCGCAGAGAGAACAGCATCGGGGGCGAGAATACAGAGAACAGGTAGAGGAACCTGAGAGTAGTGGAATAGAGGATGTGGATGAAGGGTTGTCTGAGGTTGGAATTCATACCCCTGTATCTCGAAAGAACTCAGCAGCAGGTACAAACAATAGCTTCCCTGCGGCAGGGAGTTGGCAATGATGGGTCGGTATATGTGAAAGTGCCTTTTTCAGTGATGGATTTGATGGCTTAAAAAGCAGGCAGCAGGAGTGTATAGAGAGGATCCTGAGAGAACAGGCAAAGTAGTAGATACTATCATCAGAACACAGAATCTGGATTGGAGTGATTTACAGGTGATTTTAGCTAATTTATTAGATGATACAGAAAAACAAGATATTAAAAGCTGGCAAAGCACAGACAGAAGTGACTGCATTGAGTGGGACAACAGGTGGAATATTAGAGCAGAATTTTCTGTCTGGGGATCCGCAGTAGGGATCCAAATAATGTGGAGCACAGACAAAGACTAAGTCGGTATCAGAAATGGATTTTATATGGAGTTAAACATGCCATGCCTAGGCTTCTGAACTGGTCTAAATTGTATGAGGTGAGACAAGATAAGAATGAATCTCCCTCAGTGTTTCTGGAAAGACTAAAAGAAGCTGCCAGAAAAAAATAAAATACTGATTTGAGAGTAGAAACTGAGGCAGCTCAGATATAATTTGCTTTGATTTTTATAGAACAATCGGTACCAGATATAAGAAAGAAACTGATTGATAAATTTTTGAAATATAAAATCTTGGAGGAGTGTGAATCTGAGTATAAAACTCTCATTCTACCAGTCAGAAAACCATCAGGTGAATATAGGTTAGTGCAAGACTTCAGAGCAGTGAATCAAATAGTTAAGGGTATATATCCTGTAGCAGCAAATCCTTACATGCTGTTAACAGCTTTAAAGGAGACTTAACAGTGGTTTACAGTGCTTGATTTAAAAGATGCTTTCTTTTGTATACCTTTGGAGAAGGAAAACAGAAAATTGTTTGCTTTTGAGTGGGAAAATCCACAAACAGGACGAAAGATGCAGCTGACATGGACAACACTACCCTGACAATTTTTGAAAATCAGCTGGCAAAGGAGCTTGAAACACAGAAACAGGACAAACCTAAACCTGGACGTTTGCTTTTACAATACGTGGATGACACACTGATTGCTACAGAAGAAAGATTTACCTACATACAGGTAACAATAGATCTTTTTAATTTTCTGGCACTGAATGGGTACAAGGTACCCAGGAAAAAAAAAAAAAAAAAAAGGAGAAAAAAAAGGCCAAATAGCATGTCAGACGGTGATATATTTGGACTTTGAGATTTCAGAAGGACAGCAGCAATTAGGAACAGAACACTGAGAAGCCATGTGAGCCGAAAAATATTCATGAACTCACAGAGCATTCTTAGGAATGACAGCGTGCTGCTACCTCTGGATCATGAATTATGGTCTAACACCTAAACTGCTATATGAGGCCCAAAGAACTCTCCTTTTACATGGGGCCCACAGCAACAACGGGCTGTCACAGAATTGTAACATGCTTTAATGTCTGCACCTGCCTTAGAACTTCTGGACATAACCAAAGACTTTGAGCTGTTTGTTCACGAAACACAACGCCTGGCACTAGGTGTGCAGACTCAGAAGATGGGAAGCTGCAAAGGACCTGTCGGATACTTCTCTAAACAACTGGACACAGTGAGTAAAGGGTGGCTAAACTGCCTTTGAGCTGTGGCTGCAACAGTGATGCTCATACAGGAAGCTCAGAAATTAACTTTGGGAAGCACAGTAACAGTCTGTGTCCCACACATGGTGATAACTGTTTTAGAACAGAAGGGGGGACATTGGTTATCTCTGAGCTGATTGATGAAGTACCAGGTAGTACCGACTGAACAAGATGATGTGATTCTAAAAACAACTCACCTGGTAAATCCTGCAGTGTTTTTAAGTTCCACACAGGAAGAAGAGCAACTGGAGCAGGACTGCTTGGCTACTATCAAGTATGTTGATTCCAGTTGAGAAGGTTTGAAGGATGTAGCATTGGAGCAACCAGACTGGGAGTTGTATACAGATGGCAGCAGCTTTATGGAGCGAGGAGTTTGATATGCTGGATATGCGGTAACAACAGACACCACAGTTATAGAAGCAAAGGCACTGACAAGTACCACATCAGCTCAGAAATCAAAACTCATTACTTTGATTCGAACCTTAGAATTAAGTGAAACGAAGAAAGTAACTATTTGGACAGACTCAAAGTATGCTTTTAGGGTGGTAAATGTCCATGAAGCTTTGTGGAAAGAAAGGGGATTATTGTCCTCTCAGGGATCAAATATTAAGCATCAAAATTAAATTTTACAATTATTACAAGCAGCTCAACGGGGCCGTCTGCGAGGGGACGGTGCTGTGAGTATCGGGGTGCGGGGGGCCCGGCAGCAGCGGGGCTGCCCAGGGCGCTGGGGCTGGCAGGGACGCTGGGTCCCTGAGCCCCAGGGTGGGGGGGCTGTCACGGAGCGGGTGCTGATGGGTGCCCCCCCGCATCACAGAGAGGAGCTGCGGGGTCCGGGGGTGACGCTGCGCCGCGACCTGAGCTTCAGCCCCTTCGGCGCCCAGCACCTCCACGCCAATTTCACCCGCGTGGTGCTAAGCCCCCTTGGCGTCGACACCCAGGAGGCGAAGTGGGAGACCCCAACCCCCGCGCAGAGCGGCGGACTGGGCTGAGACCGGGCAGCAACTCGTGACGGGTGAATGCATGCACGCCCGCCGCAGTGCGGGTCCCCGTGAGGACGTGATGCCTCCGTGGGGGCTCGTCTCCGTGCCCTGCCGTACATGGGGTCCGCGGGGCTCCTACCTCTGCCGGCCCCGCTGTGCGTGGGGGTCCGGCCCCCCCTGTCATTGACGTGAGCCAGGAGCGCTGCCCACGGCCGGCTGTAGGACCCCAGGGTTCATTAAAGCTCATCGAGGCTGCCCGGTGTCACCCGTGTCCTGGGAGGTGGCTCCGGTGCCCACAGAGGGCAGGATCCGTCCCTGACCCCCACCCACAGAGCTAGGGATAGACCAGGGGCACAGGGACCCCCGGGGAGCTGGGCCCATCGCCTGCCCCTTTGCTCCCTCGGGGGCTGGGGGTTAGTGGAAAGGGCCTCAGGTACAGCCCCCCCACGTGCTGCCCCCAGCCCAGGCAGCTGCAGGAACCCCCTGGGGACACCCCGCACCCACAGTAAGTCTTTATTCCTTCGGGGACCAGCATAAACCTGGGCAGGGACACCCCCAAAATCAGCCCTGCCAATGCGTGTCCCCCCCTGCATCCCCATCGGCACCCACCCCCATTCCCGACTCTGCCCAAGGCCTCATCCTGCCTCCGTGGGTGCCCGTGGGGACACACCATCCCCGTGTCCCCAGCCCCCCGTCCCCCTGCCGTCGCCGTCAAGCCAGTGGGGACTAGTCACGACCCCGTGTCCTCACTGTGGCTCGGTGGCCTCGTGGCTCAGGGGCCACCGGTGGCTGCCAGGGCCGTGGCTGCCAGGAGGAGCCCCCAGAATCACAGGGGTCCCTGGGGATGCTCCTGCCCGGGGGTGTCACAGAAGCCAAGTCAGGGGCAGCTGGGGGTGTGGGTGGGCCTGATCAGGGACTCGGGGCTCGCCTGCGCTGAAGACGCACGCCCGGCTCCGGCATCTCTTCTCTGCCGAAAAGACCAACCGTCTGCACGGGCCCCGCGCACGGCGCTGCTCCTCCCCGTGCCGTGCCGTACCGTGCCGTGCTGTGCTGTCCTGCCCTGGGCCTCCTCAAGCTATGCTGCCCCGTGCCAAGCCACACCGTGTTACGCTGTGCTTTGCCATGGTGCGCCATGCTGTGCCCTGCTGTCCCGTGCTATTCCGTGCCACGCCATGACGCGATGTCTTGCCGTGCCATGATGCTGTGCCGTGCCAAGCTCCACCATGCCACGCCGTGCTGTACCGTGCCATGTTATACCCTGCCCTGTCCTTTCATGCCATGCACTGTGGTACGATGCCATGCTGCGCCACGCTTTGCTGCCAATTGCCCACATTGCAAACACCGGGGCAGAGTGGCTGGGAGACCTGCAGGGACTACCAACTGCAGGCAAACTCCCCCCGTGACCCTCCCCACGGGCAAGACCCCCCCTTCCCAGCAGAGCTGGTGGGACAGCGCCACCGCCTGTCCCCCCCGCCTAGCAGTGGGGACGTCACCTTTCACCAGCTCACAGTTACAGGTGCTGCGTGCATCCCGGGAGCGGAGCTGGATGAGGGCTCCGTTCCCATGGTGGGCCACGTCGGTGACCTCGAAGCTCTTGAAGGGCGGGATGAGGACCTCCTCCTCCCCAGGGAAGGAGGAGAAGTTGCTGATGTGGGCGCCGTAGCAGGTCTCCACCAAGAAGATGGTGTCCTGGCCAAAGAGCTGGCTGATATTGTACTGGAGGGAGGTGGATGTGAACTGGCCGAAGCGCATGGACTGGTGCTGCTGGGCGCTGAAGCAGATGCCTGGCACGCCCCGGTAGACGCGGTGGCAGCGGCGGGGCTGGGCCTCGCGCAGGACACGCAGGGCCTCGGTCAGGAGGAAATGCAGCACCTTGAAGTGAAAGATGCCCCGACATTACTTGCGGGAGCGCCCAGCCTCGCGCACGGCCGCGTTGAACTCCCGGTACAGGGGTTCCTGCGTCGTGTACGCCAGGAGGGCGACCGCGTGCTCCGGCCGCAGCGCCGGCGGCCGGGGGACGTGGCCCTGCCGGATCCGCCATTCGGCAGCGGCGTGGGTCCAGGCCTTGGC
This sequence comes from Athene cunicularia, assembly GCF_003259725.1. Lineage (NCBI taxonomy): Eukaryota > Metazoa > Chordata > Aves > Strigiformes > Strigidae > Athene > Athene cunicularia. The sequence continues at coordinate 284,753 of NW_020799094.1, forward strand.
GTAGATGTTGTTGATGGCGATCTCGGTGCGGTTGAGCTCCTCCAGCTCCTCCTCCATCAAGTGGCTGCAGCCGCGGTACTGGTCATCAAAGGAGTTGGGGGCCATGTCCAGTGCCACCTCCTGGAGGGGGTCGAGGTCTCGCTGGCGCGGGGGGCTGCTGGCGGCGAGGGTCCCGGCCAGCAGCACCAAACCCAGTGCCAGATGCCCCATGGGGGGCAGAGCCGCCCCGGGGGAAGCCCCCGTCTGCCGCAGGGCTGGGGAGCAGCCGGATCCTCCGCAAGCAGAGGTGGGGGAGTGAGAGCAGTGGCGGCGCGGGGAGTGGGCTGCGGAGAGAGCAGGGCAGGCTGGGGGAATCACCAGCCAGCCAGGGACCCCTCCCGGCACCGTCGAGAGCCCCACCCCGTTACCTGAGCCCCAGCTGGAAGCGTTACCAGCTCCCCACGGCAGGTGTGGTGTCGGGGTGCTGCTCCCCAGCTTCTGCCGTCAGCAGGAGAGGCGAGAAGCAGCTGCTCGCTCTTTTTAGATCAGCCCCAGCCGGGATCACTCGGGCCCAGGTCCAGAACCCACCTCCGTCCTCCCGGCTATTTTAACCGTCCCCTGTCCTTAGTTGAGCCCAGGGGACAACTGAGCCCCACACGGCCACTCACTCCCCCCTTCCCCCCCCAGCGCTGGGAAGGAGAAAATGAACCCAGAGGCTCAGGAACAGAGATAAGTACAAGGGGGGGCGACTCTCCCATTACTGTTCTGTTTGGGGAAGGAAAAATCCCCTCTGCTTTAATTCAAGCACAGACCCAACGCTTCACAGACAGAGTGGGACGGTCAGGAGCATTACCCTGTCTTAAATCTCCTCCCCCACCTCCCATCTTCCCGGGCTCAGTTTTGATCCCCAGATCTCCAGCTCCAACCCCGGCAGCGCAGGGACAGGGGGTGCGGGGTGCAGTCAGTCACCACTTCATCCCCCAAGGTGGGGGGAACCAGTGACAGCTGCAGAATCACCCCCTCTGCTCCACGTCCTGTCCCTCTCGTGGCAGACAGTCCCCCCAGCTCCAGGAAACCTCCCACCCTTCGTCCTGCTCCTTCTTCCCACTGACCTGGGTGTTTACCTTTCCCTGTGGGAGACACCAGCCTGTCAGCCCTGCACAGCCTCTGGGAAGCAGCAAGGCGTGGATGAGAAACACCTTGGGAGAAAGATCAGAAACTGCCCACTTGTGCCAAGGTGGCAGGAAAAACAAGGGAGAGCTGCAACCCTGAGCTGTGGGAAAGTCCTGAACGGTGAGAAGTTACCGCGGCGTAAACAAGGAGGCGACTGCTCTGCACAGCGCCAGTTAGAGTGGGCTTGTGCTGGTGGGAGAAACTGTCTAATTGCCGATTTGCTCATTATGAAGTGAGAGCTTTGGCGAGAGCAAAAGCAGGCACTCTTGGAAAAGTAAAGGCCTTTGCTTGTTCCATCTCTCCCGGAGCTGGACAGGTCTGATATCTTCCCACAACAAGTGGTGGCCCCGCTGCCGCGGGATGGAGCGCAGGAGACGCCGCGGGAGGGTCCCCGATGGGAGGTGCTGTCTGCAGCGGGCTGTGACGGGGGGTGCATGGAGTCGACCCAGGGAAAATCACCCGGGAGCGGTGATCAGTGGGGGCCAGCGTGGGGCAGAGCATGTCCGTGGAGGAGATGGCCACTGTCACACTCCTGCTGCTTACACTCTCTGGGAGAGAGAGAACTTGTAACTGAACTGCTGTGCGAAGGTCACTGAAACGGTGCAGAACTGGAGTGCTAAGGCTCGGACAGCCGGCCCAGGCCGGAGTTGCCTGAGAGATGAATCCTGTATATTTTATAAGTGATAACCCTTGTGCTAGCGGGTATTGTACTGAGGTACAACAACCCCCCTGTGCTGGTGGAAAAAGTGCTGAAGCATTGAACCGCTGCAGCCTGAGCGGCAGCCCCAAGCCGAAGCTGCTGACAGTCTGTAATCCTTACCACAGTGTGTGAGCTGGCTAGGGAAGGGAGCAGCTCGGGCGGAATAGAATCAGGAGTGAGGAGAGAACGTGTCCGGCGTCCCTTGTTCAGCCTTGCTCAGGGCTGAGAACCCAAGTATCTGCCCTTGTTAGAAACTGCCTTGGTTTCCCCTGCCGGGCCCTGGCCAGGCTTTGGGTGGAATCCAACAGGAGAATGGAACCAGAAATTTCCTGCTCAAAACAAAGGTGCCGGCTGTGCTGGCTCACCCATCTCTGGTGTATAAGGCCAGGCCCGCTCACAGCGACTCTGGAGGCCTCAGCTAGGGGTGGACGCACCCCGTAGGACCCCCCACTTGCCGGGACAGGCTCTGCAAACCCTCGCGGCACCCGGGGCTGCCCAGGGACTGGGTTCTGGCTGATGAGAACATATGCAAGTGGGGATGTATTTTCCTTAATTACTGCTCTCTCGTCTAGTAGTGATTCGAGGCATTGCCCTGTGTTCTCCTGTTGCTGCTTTAAATGCACTGCTCTGCTTTTTCCTACTGCATGTTTTCTGTATTCCACTGTCACATTGGTTGTCCCCAGTAAAATACGCCTGCTCTTTTCCCTCTGGTGTCTGGGATAACTGGTAACCTTGATCAGCAGAGCAGCCGTGCAGCCCTATGAATATGGAGAAGGTACCTGCATTTAAGGTGTCAGCGAAGGGCCTGGGTGTGCACGCTAGGCAGAGAGATCCCCTGGGCACCCAGCGCTGCAGTCTGACCCTCTGATCCTGAGTCCCAGATGCAATAAAACCTATATGACATTTGTTATTCAAATCTCAAGTTATGGTTAAATATATTATTCAGTAAATTAAAAAGAAATGGTGTTAACATCAGATTGTATTGTAACTGATCTTTGTTGTGGTCAGCCAGTGCTATGGTTCTAAATATTTTTGCACTTTGCATGTAACCTAAGGTTTAAAAGGAGCTAAGACATTCTGTCTATAGTTTTTATGGTTAAAACCGGCTGTTAAAAGGGAGTTAAAATGGCCGCGCCCCCAGGCCAGGTGGCGTTCTGCCCAGACATGTCTGCCCGTGGATACCTGCACCCCTGTGCTGAGCCGTCCCCTCCTGCCCGAACCTTCCCCGGCAACAAAAACCCGCCACGGGAAAGCCCGGGAACAGTTGCTGAGGACTTGCAGACCCCTCAGGGAGCACCCCCCACACCCCACACCCCGAATATTCATGCGGCTGCACTGTCAGAGGACTCTGGGGGTGTCAGGTGTGTGTCTGGGTGCAGCAGAGACTGTCCGGCACACGCGGCGCTGTTTTGCTCACTAATGAATTTTATTGAGCACTAAACCACATTTGAAGGTGGTGGTTTCATTTTAAATTATGATTAATCCCTAACACCAGAGAGTTCTTCCTCCACCGTTTTTTTCGGTATCCCCGGAGGTGGCAGTGCTGGTCCCAGAGCAGCAAGGGGCACCCCGGAGACAGCAGGCGGGGGTGTAGGGCTGGGACCCTCCCTGGGGTGACCCCACCTGAGAGCTTAAAAATCTTTTCTCCATCCTTGGTGCCGTGGTGCTTCCACCCAGCCCCTGATGCCCCTTCTCCCCCGACCCTTTGCCAAACCTCCCCTGTGGGTCCTTGCTGACCCCCCTCCTCTGCCGGGTCTGTCACGGGGTACGCCGGGGAGTCAGCGCTCCACACCCGCTGCACACCCTCAGACCAAACCCACTCTTTTTAGTCTGGATTTAATACACATCCATAATCGGGGCGCCTCTCTTCCAAAAAGTCTCCAGGAAGGTTCCACCTTCGGTCTGCACATGGGAGTGCAGCTTCTGGAACCTTCTTGGATTTTCTGGTGTTGTACACAAGGGGCTGTCTGGTACTTTCCCTTCTCCCTCCACCCGTGTGCAGTAACAGCAGAGTCAGAACATCCACTTTTAGGAGAGCCTGGAACAGCTTTGAAGACAAAACCCTAAGAACTTTTCACATACGTACACTGGAATGAAACATAGATGGTACATGTTACTGAAATCTCAAGCTATGTTTAAAATATTTATTAAATGAAACATGAAAAGCCGTGTTACTGTCAGATTGTGTTGTAACTAAACTTTGTTGTGGTCGGACAGTGTTAGGATTCTCTCATGTATAAAGCCTCTAGATGTTCTGCACTTTCCATGGAACCCAAGGTTTAAAAGGAGAAATCCGGCAGGATGTCTGTGGGGGCGATGTCAGACCAGCGGTTAAAGGGAGCTCACACGGCCGCCGCCCTCCAGCCAAGGGCGTTCCGGCGGCCCTGCCGGGCCCCTGGACACCAGCCCCCGGCGCTGCGCCGTCCCTCCTCCCCGCCAAGGCAAAGCCGCTGACGGCAGCACCCCACCTCATGCATATTCATGAGGGCTGCGCTGTAAAGGCTCTGTTTGCTTAGGGTGGGTGTACCTGGGTGGATCGCGGCGTTGCTTTGGGCCCTTGCTGATGAATTTTGTTGGCCACGGGAACAACCCCGAGGGCGGTTATGTCCCTCTGCCCTGCGGCGGCGCCATAACGCCCTCCGGCAGCCATTTTGAGCGGGTCCCCTGGCGCAGCACGGGGCAGTCCAGAACACTCCGCGGGGCCCCGGCCGCCGCCCGAGGAGACTCCTCGAGGTGCCTTGGGTCTGGACGCTGCCCCGAGCGGGCCCTGGAGGTTGAGCGCCCTCACTTGTGAGGTGAGCGAGAGCGTGTTGGGGGCCCTAAACTCGGGCTGGGGCTTTGTTCTGCCTTTGGCTCGTCCTTGACTCCCGGGCAGCGGTTGTGCTCTCCGCGCACGGCCGTCGGGAGCTGTGGTTTGCCACGGGCTGGTTAGTTGCGTCGGTAACTTTCCGTTTCTGCTGGCGGGGTGTGTGTCGGAGGCTCCGTACCCAGCTGCTGTAGTCGGCGGGATGTCGGTAGAGCAGGTTTTAGAGCAGTCTGGCCGTGTCCCTGCTCCCCCAGACGTCCAGCGGGCGAAGGAGAAGAGGTTTGATGCGGCGGCAGCGGTGAGAAAGGCGGGAGAAAGCCGGGGGAGTTGGTGGAAGGCAGGAGCGGAGGACAGGTGTGCGCCATGGGAGGGGCAGGATTCTTTTGTCGTGGAGCAGAAAGCGGGTTTGGTGAAGTCCGGGTGAAGTTTTGGCGTAAAGCGGGTGGAACTGAAAGCGAGTGTTTGTGGAGGATCTCTGTAACGGGGCGGTCGGATTCTGTGGCAGCGGTGCCGAGGCGGGAGGTTTCTGGGGTCCCGGCGTGTTTGGCAGTGGGGGAGCAGCGGGAACCAGTCGGTGCCATGTGGAGTGGCTGACTGGGCTGGGGGGGCCCAGGCAGAGAGAGGGGAAGCGGCTGCCGTTAAGGGGAAGGGGCTGCCGGCGGGGCGAGGACAAAAGGCGGCGGCATGCAGGGGCGGGTGAGGGCGGGAGTCCCGCTGGCCGCTCGGTGGGTCCCAGCCCCCCTAATATTACCTCAGGAGCCTCAGCCCCGGGGCCAGCTGGGACGTTTTGGGGGTCGCAGGGGCAGGGGGTCAGGTCGCGCCGTGTCCCCTGAGAGCGCCGGGGTCTGGGGCAGGGTCGGGGGGGGACGGGGACGCAGTGAGGGGACAGTCCCGCCCCCCCCGGTCCCGGTGCGGGGGGCTGGGGAAGCGGCGACGGGGAGGGGGGGCTCGGCTGTGGGGGCTGCGTCACCCCGGGAGGGGTTTGGGGTCGGGGGGGACCCGGCGTGGCGGCACCAGGAGCCCCGCCGAGTTCTTTGTGGTTTGTTTTGGGCGAAGCCCATCACCGCGTGGTGCCCAAGAGAGGAATGCGAGTCTTGGGAAGGGAGACGGCGCCCGGGGGTTTTCTCGGTTCTCTCTTCTGCCGCGGGCTGAGGCCCCCCCGGCTCCTCTTTCCGCCTTCGTCCCCATCGTGGTGCTTACGGACACGGGGCCGCACAGAGGTGACAAATCCCGGGGGAGCTGGGAGCCAGCACGTGGGGGAGACCCGTCGGCGGGGTGGTGTCAGCAAGGGACCCAAAGGGGAGGTTTGGCAAAGGGACGGAGGAGGAGGGGCATCAAGGGCTGGGTGGAAGAACCACGGCACCAGGGATGGAGGAAAGATCATTTTTATTTTCTCAGCAGTCATCTCCCCAGGGAGCTTCCCAGTCCTACACCCCCGTTGCTCCTCTGGGACTGGCGTTGCCACCAACGGGATACCGAAAATTCCGGTGGTGGAAGAACTCTGGGACTCAGAAACTGGGCTTTCTCCTTCTGCATTTCTCCTTTTTCCTCATCCCTTGCAGGACCACAAGAGATGGGTGAGATGGGAGTAGCTGTGAGGCCCAAGCCACAGCCCCCCCCCAACCCCACAGCATCCCACCCCCTGGCACAGCACGGGGCGGCGTCACCTACACAGAATGTCGCGACCATCGATACGGCCTGCGTCAGCCTGAGCAGCAGCGCGAGCATCAGCATCGGAAGTAGCTGGTGCAGGGTGGGCTCCTTGTCACCCGCCATGGCTGTGGCCCCAGTGCGGCTGCTGCCTTTTATATTGGGGCAGGTGGGCGGAGCCCCTTTGTGACATCACAGGGTGGGCGGAGCCCCTTTGTGACATCACAGGGTGGGCGGAGCCCCTTTGTGACATCACAGGGTTGCCAAAGCTCACTTTGTGACATCACAGGGTGGGCCAAGACGCCTTTCTTACACCGGGCAGCCCCCCACTGCCACGCCCTTCCCCCTGCGAGGGGCTCAGGAGGAGCTGGGGTGTCCCCCTGGAAATCAGGGACCCCTGTGTTGGCCCGGCGCGGCACGGCACGCTTGGAGGCTCAGAGACAAACCCACAGGGCCCCGGGGCCAACGTAGCTGAGAGACCCCGTAGCCGAGGCCAGGCCTGGCGCCGTGGGACGAGGCGCTTTCTGCCCGCCTGCGTGCAAGGCCCGAGAGCCGCGTCGGGACCTTCACGGGACCGTCTTTGCTTCCCGTCCCAATGTGGGGGTAGCGACTAGTGGGGCGTTTCCCGCCGATCCCTCTGTGCCTCCGGACTTGCCATTTCCAATGGAATCGAGGGGCGGCCTCCCCAGTGCCCAGCCCAGGGCTCAGATCCCTTCCCTGTCCCTGCTGGCCACGCCAGTGCTGACACCAGCCAGGATGCCGTTGCCCTCCTTGGCCCCCTGGGCACACTGACGTTTGATTTTAATATAAGGATAGAATTAAGAGATATTTTAGGAAAAATCACTTCACATTTATTGTACTTTGTATCTAGCAACCGACTGCTGCGGCGGGCGGAGGAAGCAAGCAGCCGAGTCAATGGGAATGATAGAGCAAGCTTCAACTCCATTGAAAGACATCACACCTGAGATCAGCTCTCTACAATAATCATGCCCACTCCTCCCAAATCTATTGGATGCATGGAAAAGGCTGCGTTATAATATCCCAGCCCCTTGTGGCATCTCAGGTGTGTCACAACATCTTAACCCTCTTCTGGCCTGCCTTCTTCCCCAAGGTTGTTTCCCATCACACTCAAGGCCGTTGTGTACCTCAGTGTGCTAGTTTGAAAACAAAGTAGTGGGAGACACCAAGTCAGAATAGCAATTTAATAAGAAAAATAAATAAATAAAGGCAGATAACAGTGGGTTAAACTAACAGAGTCAGGATACAACCTGACACCCTGTTAATCCGGCGGTGGTAGCACTCTGGTAGAACGGTGGCTGCAGTCCCCCCGAAGCAGTGATCCCCTAGAGGACAAAAAAGAGATCTGCTCCTCCTCAGAAAAGTCCAGTGGTGGCTAAGCAGCTCCTGTCCTCTGGAAATGCAGTGGAAAAGAGAGGCCTCTGGTATTCAGAATCTGGGGTTCTATCCAGGATGGAATGCTGCTTTTCTCCCTCGGGGTGGAGCATCTCCCAATGGGATAATGAGTCGTGCTGCCTGGCATTGGTGGGCCACAACAGAGAGTCTGGAGGGGGGAACAAGGAAACACTGCCCCCCTGATTTCCACAGCTCAGGAGGATGGTAATAGAACACACCGCAACCCAGGACATAACCCACCCCTTATTCTATCATCACCATCCCAAATCAATGCCTGCCTTAAACTCTACAGACGCCCCCCACAGATCTATACACAATGACACCCTACACACAGCTCTCACCTAAGATTAGGTCTCCTTGTGGTACACAACGGGTTTCCCCATCTTTCTGCGTTACCCACCAAGTGTAACCAGGTCCCTGAGCAAAGGCAATCCCACGGATGGCTTTGCCTTTACCCGAGGTGGGATTAATCCAAACAGTCTTTCCTAAAATACCTCTCAGGTGTACCACAGGGACTCTATCTCCTTCCACTGTGTGCAAGGGTTCGGGCTCGGCGGGACCAGCTCGATTGATGGACCCTCGGGTATTGACCATCCAGGTGGCCTTTGCTAAGTTCACTTCCCAATTTTTGAAGGTCCCCCCTCCAAGGGCCTTTCGGGTGGTTTTAACTGAGACGGGGAGTCTAAGCAACCTTAGACTGATGGGGCAAGGCCTGCGCAAAAACAAGGGGAGGCGTATGGGACTGTTCGAAAAAGACGTTCCAGGTGCTGATAACGTTACTAGGCAATATCTCCTAGCCCAAAGAGAAGTTTCTTCTGGTCCTTGAAGTTGTATGTTCCAGCAACAAATCATCCCAGATTCCACCACAAACTGGCCTGGTGGTGTGGCCAGGGCCCAGGGAACAACTGAGGCTGCGCACAGCGACAGGGTGAAAAGTTCATCAGCGAGGAAGAAGAGGTACTTCATCTTTACGACCCCTCCCCAGGAGATTGCGACGCCAGCCCGGAGCTTGGAGAGCTCATCACGCAGGCGCAAGAGGAGGAGACCTGATGACCGTGAGAAGCGAGGGCAGGCGGGGGTAGACTATGTATATGTACAGGCCTTCTATGAACATGCACTATTTTGTATCATATAAGCCGGACGGGAGCTGCAAACGATGCGCATGCTTGTGGTGGAGCGATCCCCCATGCGTCCAGCGCTGAATAAACATACCCGCTTTATAACCCCAAAAGTTATAGAGCGATTTCTCCGCAAAACACAACGGAGATTATCCCTTTTCACAGTCCGTCCAGGGAAGTCAACGACGCCACGACGCTGCTCGGTTCCTCTCCGCATCGTTGCTGGGAACCACGTCCCGCGGGGTGTTACTGTTAAGAAATAGATGACAATCTCTCTCAGTGACTACTTATAAATAAATGAGGCCCTGGAAATAAGAAGTCCGTGGTCATGGTGATTCCAAACAAGAGACTAGAAATTAGTAAAGTGTTGTGAGGCTGCAGGTGCTCAGCTGGCCTGAAGCCGTACAACCGCGCTGCGCTGCTCATTCCTGCCATGTACAGCCTCGGCATGGCCGGCCAAACCCAGCCTAGTTAACCCCGGGGTAAAGCCAGATGGGTTGAAACCCTGAGTTTAGGCATGCTTGGGCTGATCAGAATGGTGTCACTGATACAGACAGAAGAGATGGGTGATCATCAAAGCGCCTAGTTTTAATGTTTTTAAAGGTTCTGGACGAACCTCTCAGCAATGAGAAATGTGGAACGGAACATGGAGGAAAGGTTGCGGGAGGCAGACGAAGAAAAGAGGGTCGATTGAAGCTGGGTGACTCGATGGCCCTGAAACGGCCCCACAGAGCGTGTGATCAGGAGCCGAGCCGCAGCCCAGCCAGGACTCGCTGACTGATGGAAATTGATGGGCGGTTTTGATCACTGAAAGGACAGAGTTGAAACACCGAGGGAAGCTGCGGCGGACTTTGCAGGGTGGGATGGTCTGGAGCAGCTCATCCTGAGTGCCATCACCCAACACACGCAGGACAACCGATGCTCAGGCCCAGTCAGCGTGGGGCTATGAAAGGCAGGTCCTGCCTGACAAACCTGATCTCCTCCTACTGTGACCGGAAATCCGGAATAAGAACTTATCGACACCAATTTGATGCAGCTAAGCAGACACTGCTTTCTCGACGGCAGGACGTGTAGGGGAGCGCTCTCACCAACACCACGTGCCGGGCACCAGAACCAGACACCTCCTTCTATAGAGCTTACTCATACATATTCATTAAGTATCCATACCTCAACATACAGTCTCCACGAAACATGAACATCTTCTCCTCCTATTGCCGATTCTGCGCAGTAGAGGTTAGAAATGTCTAGAAATGGCTCTGGGGTGTAAGGTGAGTAGGCGGGCCATGAGTCGGGGGTCGCGATCTCCCCCTGCCGGAATTACCTTTTGCTTAAGGACAAGGTTTCCTTGGCAGGGACTTGCAAGCCGTTACGGCCACTGCCCTCAGTTCCCGTTAATCCTGGACCATGACAACTACTTGCATTCTTCTAGTCTCTACATGTATTATAAATCAGTTTACACACCACCTTGAGTTTTGTTACCTGGGTTCTAACCGTTCCTACTAAACAGTTATGAGCAATCCCTTCGGCCTTGGTACGGGGCTGTACAGGGGATTTTAGAGTAGCAGTCGGTTGCTAGATTCAAAGTACAATAAATGTAAAGTGATTTCTCCTAAAATATCTCTTAATTCTATCCTTATATCAAAATCAAACACAATTTCATTTCAGTTGCTAATAAAATCAGTAAAGCTACGCCAGGGCGACCTGCTGGTTGGATGAGGCAGAGGCTGTGGATGTTGTTCGCCTTGGCTGCAGTCAGGCCTTTGACACCGTTTCCCACAGCATTCTCCTGGCAACACCGGCTGCTCGAGGCGTGGATGGGCACACGCTTCGCTGGGTAAAAACTGTCTGGGTGGCCGGGCCCAAAGGGTGGTGCTGAGCGGAGTTAAATCCGGTTGGCGGCCCCTCACGAGCGGTGTCCCCCAGGGCTGGGTGCTGGGGCCGCTCCTGGTTAACATCTTTACTGGTGATCTGGACGAGGGGATCGAGGGCACCCTCAGTCAGTTTGCAGGTGACCCCCGGTTGGGTGGGAGTGTTGGTCTGCTCGAGGGTGGGGAGGCTGCAGAGAGACCTGGCCAGGCTGGAGCCACGGGCTGAGCCCGACTGGGGGAGTTTCACTGAGGGCAAATGCCGGGGGCTGCCCTTGGGCCACAACAACCCCCAGGGGGGCTACAGGCCTGGGGAGGAGTGGCTGGAGAGCTGCCGGTCAGAGAGGGACTGGGGGGTGAGAATGAGCCAGAGTGTGCCCAGGGGGCCAAGGAGGGCAACGGCATCCTGGCTGGTGTCAGCACTGGCGTGGCCAGCAGGGACAGGGAAGGGATCTGAGCCCTGGGCTGGGCACTGGGGAGGCCGCCCCTCGATTCC
>NW_020799094.1:305264-308337 GCF_003259725.1 Athene cunicularia
GCTCTGGCTGGTGGAGATCCTCCTTGTGCAGACACGGGTCTCAGCGGGCTCTCTCTCTGCCTGCGGCCCAGATTCCCACAGCAGAAGCACTCTAGAGAACTGGCATATTGAGAGATGGGAGGAATTCTGCCTCGCGTCCGCCTTCCCCTCATTCTGCCTCGGGGAAATCCCCGACCTCTCCCTCTTGGGTTGTAGGTTTGGGTAACTGCTGCAGCCAGCAACCTAATTTCACTTGCTTGCTTTCTTTCTTTCCTTGCTCTTGCTTTTTCTCAAGTTTTAACCTTTCGCCACCTCTCCCGTCAAAAGCAAAACCAGCAACGTTCAAGATTTGACTGTTTCACCTTGCCAGCCTGGCGTGAGGTGCAACACCGGAGGGGTTCGACAAGGCTGGAAGCGGGGCGTGTCCAAAGCCAGGTTACACAAACCACAGACGATTATCCTCAGCTGGGCACAAATCCGCACCCCAGGGTGGGGGGATAGCGGGTGCCCGCCCTTGGCTTCTGCAGAGGGGGCTGGGGGGCTCCTGCTCCCCAGTGAGGGGCATGAACAGCCGTAAAACCAGCAGCAGTTGGTGCCCCTGGGCGCTGCACGTGACCCCGGCGCGCTGCGGGGAGCCGGGGCAGGAGACTGCGCCTCTTCCATTACCCTCATGGCGTCCCTGGAAACCCAGCTGCTGCCCTGGGCGGAGGCCGGGACCCGGCGCTGGGGATGAATAATTCACCGACGGGAAACAAAACCTCCAGCCTTAAAACCGATCGCGCCCTGCTTGGCGCCTGCTGCCGGGCATCGGTGGGGAAAGGTGCCAGGGAGGGGCCGTGGGCAGCGGGAGCCGGCGGCATCCCACAGGGCCGGAGCTGGGGCGACGCTGCGGCACCTCTGCAGGGATCTCTGCCACTTGCTGCTGCGTCTCCTTGGGCGCGTCCCTTAACCTCCCAGGATTTTGCTCTCAATGGGAACAATCTTCCCTTTCCTTGCTCTTTAACCAAGGCCGGAGACCGGGATGTCCGGCAGGGCGGGCCCCCCAGTGCCCACCCTGGGCTCTCCCCACCACCCCTGCCCCAGCGGGCTTCAGTGCCCCCACGTCTCCCTGAGTTCAACCCTGAGGTTTCCTTTCCCAGCTCGCTCTGAGCCAGGGTCGTGGGGAGCAACCCCCAAAGCCCGCAGCCCCCCAGGCCCTGAGGCCCCTGGAGACGGTGCTTTCCAGAGCACGAAGCCACCCGCGGCGCCAGGCAGGCAGAAGCTCCAAGAAGGCGGCGAGGAGCGGCCTCGTCCCTGCCTGCTCCAGCCCGCGGCGCGGTCCTTGTCACCCCCAAACCCTGTCCCGGCCCCCTGCCAGGGCCCAGCTGGGGACCCTCCATCCCGCCCCCCACACCCACACAGGGCTCGCTGCACAGAGAGCGTCGGTCCCTGGGGGGGGCCGTGCCCCCCCGCCCTGTCCCAGCCCTGACGTCACGCCGGCGCTCACAGACAGCACGGACGTCCCCCCGTGTCCCCCGAGATCTGCGCAGTGCGGGAACGCGGCGGGATGGAGCCCGGAGCTGGCCCCCTGCTCGCCCTCTGCCTCGCCGGCTGCCTCCTGGCCCCGGGTAAGCAGCAGAGGGGCAGTGAGGGGTGCTGACACCCCCCCACCCCTCGCGGCCCCGGGGAGAGGGTCCCCTGAGCCCTGCGAGCAGCGGCAGCCCCGCACATCGGGCAGCCCTGGGTGCGGCACGGCCTTGGTGGAGTTGGGGGGCTCGGGCTGGTGGCGAGGAGGGATGGGGGTCCCCGTGTGCTCCCCCAGCCGCCCTCAGCTGGTTCCTGGGGGTCCCTGGGGAGGGCTCTGGCTGCACCCCCGGCTGCAGCCCCTCCAGCCCCACTCTGGGTCCCCGCAGGCTGTTGGGGGGCTCAGGGCAGATTCGCCTACAAGTTGCTCCACGACCTCTTTGCCAACTACTCCAGCGCCCTGCGGCCCGTGGAGGAGACAGAGCGGGCGCTCAGCGTCACTCTCCAGGTCACCCTCTCCCAGATCATCGACATGGTGAGTGGCACCAGCGCTGGCGGCGCAGCCCAGCCAAACAAGGACTGTCCCCGTCGCACTCCTGGCCACGGCTTAGCTGGGCTCTGCTCTTCCCCAGCGGGTCCTGCTCATCCCTCGAAACTAGCCAGGACCCCCCAAAACCAGCCCAGCTGACCCCAGGTCAGCTCAGAGCACCTAAACACAGCCCAGGCCCCCCCAAACCAGCACAGCCCCCGGCAGCGTGAGGTGGGATGAGGGAACTGGGGGGTTCAGTCTGGAGAAGAGGAGGCTGAGGGGGGTCCTGTGCAGAAGGGGCTGTCGGGCGTTGGAATGGGCTGCCCAGGGTAGGGGGGAGTCCCCGGGATCCCTGGAGGGGTTGAAGAGTCGGGCTGAGCCAGCGCTGAGGGATCTGGGGGAGTTGGGAACGGTCAGGGGGAGGGTCATGGTTGGGCCGGAGGGGCTGCAAGGGATTTTCCAACCCAGAGGATTCTGGGGTTCTGTGACTCAGATCTCTCCCACCCCCCTAAAGCAGCACCCTGGAAGGCAGCTCAGCTCCTCCAGAACCCTCGCAGAGTGTTGGGGGCTGAGGGGGGGTGGGGGCACCAGGGTCTGTCCCCGCGCCCACCCACTGCCCTCGGCAGGACGAGAGGAACCAGGTCCTCACCACCTACCTGTGGGTGCGCCAGGCCTGGCTGGACGCCCGCCTCGCCTGGGACAAGGACACCTACGGCGGCATCGACAGCATCCGCATCCCCAGCAGCTACGTCTGGCGGCCGGACGTCATCCTCTACAACAAGTGGGTTGTGCTGGCCACCCCCCCACACACCACGGCTCCCGGAGCTGGGGGGGCTCTGGCTGGTGGAGATCCTCCTTGTGCAGACACGGGTCTCAGCGGGCTCTCTCTCTGCCTGCGGCCCAGATTCCCACAGCAGAAGCACTCTAGAGAACTGGCATATTGAGAGATGGGAGGAATTCTGCCTCGCGTCCGCCTTCCCCTCATTCTGCCTCGGGGAAATCCCCGACCTCTCCCTCTTGGGTTGTAGGTTTGGGTAATTGCTGCAGCCAGCAACCTAATTT
>NW_020799094.1:308387-321981 GCF_003259725.1 Athene cunicularia
GCTGGCTTCACCTCCTCCTCCTCCTCTTCCTCCTCTTGTGGGACTGACAGGACCCACCTCGGGGTTGGGGCACCCACGTCCCACACGGGAGCAAACCCAGTGCCTGCCTGCGCTGGCAGCTGGAGGTGGGAAAGACCTGGGGCTAGAGTCACCCCTGTGGTGGTGTGGGGAGGGGGGCGCGGGGCAGGATGGGGGGGCTGAGGCCTCCTGACACAGAGAGAGGCTGGAGGGGGCAGGACAGGGGGCTGTGGGGGCCAGAATTGGGGTGCTAGGCCTTCCTGACAGCAGGCAGGGGACCTGGGGGGTCTGAGCCCTCCTGCTGGTGGGCAGGGGGTGCCAGGACAGGTGGGGCTGAGCCCTCCCACCAGCAGGCAGGTGCTGGGGAGGGGCAACCGAGAAGGGCTTTGGGAACATTTTCATCCTTCAGACAAGGGACCAGCCACCTCGCTGGAGGCCGCAGCCTCCCACCCTCCCCGGGTCAGGCCCATTGATCTGTGCCAGGTGCCCCGTGCCCAGCCCGGGGACAGATTCTGCACAGTCTTGGCTGGCAGCGACCTGCCCGGGGTGCCAGGGCAAGCCCCAAGGAGCAGCCAGCAGCTCCCGGACTCGTCCCTGAGGCTGTCACGCAAAGGGAAAGGATACGGGTTACTGAACATCCTCTTGAGATCCACCTTCTCTTTGCAGTATGGACACGTCTGCTTCTTCCCAACGATGCACCAGCCACGGATGCAGAACTCGTGAAAGCTGAGGAGCAGCATGTTAAGGGGAACTGGAGGAGGTTGGGAGGGGGGGACACGATCAAGCATGGAGGAAACCAGTAAGCTTCCAAAAAAAAAAAAAGTCATCACCACGCCACTCTGCGTGGGGGACAGGAAACATCCCACGGCCGCGTTGCACAACTACAGGCCCTTCTTAGAAGGTGCAGCACCTTCCAGGCACCCAGGAAGGGGCTGACGGGGCGGGCACTGACGCGCCGGGCACCAAGGAGACACAAATCCTTCACCCACAGAGCCTGGCACGACACATCGCCCCGCAGACGCTCACACTGGGTGAAAAGCTCCTCAGATACAAGGGCAAGAGGAGGGGGCAGGGGATGGCTTTTTTTAGGATAGACTTAACTCAAAAAGGGTATTTTAGCAACAAAAGTGCTGCCAGGAAATATGATCAATCACTGCACCAGGCTGCCCTGAGATGCTTGGTATCCGCTCTGGGCAACGTGCTGCTGATCCCTCCAGCTCCTGTGGCAAAGCGCCGCTCAAGAGATTTCTAAGCTCTTGGCCAGACACTCCAGGAAAGCAGCCACTCTGGAGCAAGAACATTTTTAGCATTTGATAACAGTAACTTGTTTCAATGCTTAGTTAGTCTCTACTTTCTAGATGGCAGAGATTCCTCTAACCCGTGAATTCATTCCCCAAATGGAAGATTCGTGGCCCACAGAGGTTACACATTCTTTCATATAGTCTGGCACAGGGACACCTTTGCCTGGCGACTGCACTCAGCTAAGAGCAGCAAGGTTTGCTGTTGGACTGACAAAAAAAGGGGAGGTTTGGCCCCAAAGAATGTGGCACACCATCACGGGACACACTGTTTTCTCAGGAAGGGAGCACCGGGGGCTTCAAGCACTGCCGAGAGCTCTGTGGATCTGAGCGTGTGCCTTACACAAGGCTCATGCAAAGGCTTCTTGGGGATTAACAACAGATTTAAGTAATTTTTCCCAGCGTCTGACTTCCAGATGCCAGCTACCGGGTAGTGAGGAGTCACCCAACCTGAGTGCAGGCGGGAAAAAACAACAGGGAAGTGTGAGGCGGCTGCAGTCACGGCCCCGTGACAGAGATGCTGCCACGCATGAAGGCGTCACCAAGCAAACAGAAACCGCCCCAGGTAATGCCTCTGCTCCTCGAACCGAGGGTTAACGCTGGAGAGCAGCCAGCCCTCACCCCCCCAGGGACCACCATGAGCCCCAAACCCCCCCCGGGAGCTGCTGCAGGGTGGTGGCACCGAAGCCCGGACCCCACATGGGGTCAGTTGCCAGGGCCAGGTCAGCATCAACCCCGCCAGTTTCTAGCGGTTAAATTCAGGCAACGAGTTTTGCCAGCGTGACCTTTGCTCAGGCTCAGTTTGGAAACCACCTCACAGCCAGAAACACAAGCGGTGCCCGAGGACGCCCCACCTCCGCCACTGAGTCATGGCCAGGAAACTCCCCCCCCATGCCCTCCCTCCTTCCAGCTCGGTCCCGCTGGGGCTGAGCAAGGACGGGGACTTCCAGTTCCCAAAATGACTGTGCACTGGTCAGCTGATGGGAAGGGCCACGTGATTGCGGGGCGCTGGAAAACCCTGGGCACAGCCAGAGGAGCTCTGGGGAAGGAGGATGCTGCTGGGCCACGGCTGGAGCAGGCAGGGCAGGGCAGTGCCAGAGCCTGGGGGCTGGTTTTGGAGCCATGCTGCGGGGCAGGAAGCTTTTTCCATCCCCACTCTTCCCTTCGGAGGTTCTCTGCAAGGTTGGCTTGGGGACACTTCACACTCCTACATGGCACGGCGGCAAGCACGGGGTGAGCAGGGGCCAGTGGATTTGGCAAAGGCCACTGGCAAGCAAGACGTGGCTCTACGGCAGCGTGGGGCAGGGGGGGGAGCTGGGGAGGGGGAGGAAGAGGAAGCAACTGCTTGTAACGCGCACGGAGGCGGCAAGGAAGCGATTTGGGGGACACGCAGGACTTGGCCTCTCCCTGCCACGTCAGCTATGACACAGGCATAGATCACGCGCAAAATCAGCACAATGGCCCCGAGACGGGTGTTTCTTCACCCCAGGCTGGGGGGAACTTGGCTGGGGGGAGGAGGAGGCAGGAGTCTCGGTGAGGGGCCGGCTCCTGAGGAGAAGGATACACGTGGTTGCAGGAGAGGCGGTAGGTGTTCTCGATGATCCCCTCCTCGTTGACGTCCACGAAGATCTGCTGGCCGCAGATGGCGCAGACGCTGTCGGAGAGGTGCTTGGTGGGCATCCCCGAGGCGCTGTAGAACTGCGGGAGGGGAGGGCAGAGCAGAGGGAGAGCGGTGACAGCGGGAGGGCAGGCAGCCCGCGCGGCTAAGCTTTAAGAAGGGCTGAGGCCAACCTTGGCCTTTTGGGCTTAAAAACCTCCTTACAGGTCGGCTGCAGGAAACAATGACAACAGGACAGGGAGCTGCTCAGTGACGTGGTGACCCCAACCCCTCCGTGCTGGGGACCACTCCTGGTGAGTTGTCAGCTGCCGGGGGTGAAAGCAGGACCAGCTGGAGGGCAGAGCTTTGACCCAAAATGACAACCCTGGGCTGGCATTGGAACGTGAGCCACAGGTCCCTGAAGCTTGGATGGCAAAAGAGCAGAGCGCAGAGAGGCCGCCTCCCCCCGTTTCCAAGCGCGTTGGGTCAGCACCGGCCCGATGGGGCCAGCGACCGGGTTTCCCCTGCACGCAGCTGCGGTCCCACAGGCTTCTGGAACGGCCACGAGTCCCAGATCACTGGTGCTGTGTCCCAGCTCCCACAGAAGCCTAGAACGTCTCAAGTTGGAAGGGACCCATGGGGATCAGAGTCCAACTCCCACCTCCCCCCAGGACTGCCTAAAACTAAACCATAGGACTAAGAGCATCATCTAGATGCTCCCTGAACCCTGACAGGCTCGAGGGGCTGTGACCACTGCCCTGGGGAGCCTCATCCCAGGATCAACCGCCCTCCCAGCAAAGAGCCTTTTCCTTTCAGTCTGACCTTCCTCTGACGCAGCTTCACCCCATTTCCTCGTGTCCTATCACTGAGTCACCAGAGACCAGCAACTGCCTCCCTTGAAGAAGTTGTAGACTGCGATGAGGTCACCTCCCAGCCTTCTCTTCTCCAAGCTGCAGCGATCAAAGTCCCTCCTAAGTCTTGCCTCCGAGGCCTTTCCCCATCTTGGTCGCCCTCCTCTGGGCACACTCCAGTAGTTTATATATAGAACCAGGATTAGCCCATCCCAAGCAGAAAATATAGGACTAGCTCTTGTTAAATTTCATACTTGGTGATTGCCCAGCTCTCCAGTCTACCCAGACCTCTCTGTAAGGCCTCTCTACCCTCAAAGGAGCCCACAGTTCCTCCTAGTTCAGGATCATCAGCAGAGACCTGGCACAGCTTTGCTCTGAGCATCCTCCTGCAGCCAGACCAGACCCTCAGGAAGCCCCTGGGCTACTGCAGGCCTGTCCTGGATGCCCATGGCCTCCATGGGGGGAGACCCGAGCTCTGCTGAGGTATCCCAGTGCAAGTGGAAGGCGGCTGGCGAGGGGCTGCGGCAGAACCTCCAAGGAGCAGCAGAAAGCTCAGAGAGGAGGAGGAAACACAGAGTCCAAGACCCTGAAGAGCTGCTGCAAAGAAGCAACATGACCTACTCTAACAGTGTCCTAGGTCATGTATTTCTTGGTGGAATGGGGTTTTTGGTACCAGGTGGGCAGGCTACAGATTTTAGGCAGGCAGGAACATGCCCGCCGGGCACAGCGAGCACAAGCTGCAGCGGGAAGCCTGAGGTGTGAATCCTTCCACGTGGCTGCGGGTTAATGCACCCGCAGCTCCTCGGCACCACAGATTTTTAAAGGCCCAGGGTAGAGAAAAATTTGTCAGGAGGTTAGAGGGGCTGAACAGATCCTTCTAACTCACCCCGATGGTCGAGGCCATGTAATCCGCACACATCTCGGCAAAGTCCCGCTCCAGCACCCCGTAGTAAAGACCATAGAAGAGGAGGGCGATGCCAAAATCCATCGCGTCTTCAGGTTTGATTCTACAACAGAAGAGCCCAAACGACAACAAGAGCTTTTTTTTTTTTTTTTTTTTAATTGGGGGAAGGAGAGGGGGCTGCAGGGGTGCAAAGCCAGTGTGCTGACACAACCCACAGCACCAGTTCAGGTAATCCAGCACCTCACCCGTGACCCTCCCAGCAGGGAGACGACACCCCAAGAGTCTCTCTGGTCCCGTTAATCAGATTTCTAAGATAACTAGCCACCCAGAATCATAGCCAATGCCTTATTCCACACTGTGTTACACCCCCCACCCCAGGATTAGGACCCCAAAGAGTCACTCACCTGAATAATAAGTTAAGACCAAAAAGTGTAAACATCACAGTCATGTACCCTACGATCCCGGTGGCATAGCTGATCTTGTATATTAGTAGAAACCATTTATAAACCAGCCTGTAAAGAATTAAAACAAGAACTTTACTTCATTTTTCCTGAATAAAACTGCACCAAGCACCTCAAGTTTCCCTTTTCAAACCCAGACGGTGCTGTCTGCAGACACTTTAGCTCGCCACACGCAGGGGCAAGAGAGCTTTACATTTCTAATTCAAGCTACAGATCCACTGCTACCACGGGCCACTCACGCCCTCAACTGCCAAATTAGAAACCTCAGGATCTCCAAAGGCTGTAAACAAACACTTTTCACCCAGGAATGCCCTCAGTGGAGCTACCAGCCCAGGCGGGATCTGCTTTTCCACCACCCACTCGGCTACCACGTGCACGGGGCTGGTTGCCAGCGGCTGGTTAGTGCTTCACACCACCCAACTGATCCCCCGGGCAGGGCCTGAGCAGCCCCAGGGTGCAAAGTTTAAGGCAATAACAACTGGAAAAAGCTCCTTGTAATGGTTACCCCGGGGCTGAGGAGTTTTCCCAGGAACACATGTACCGACCTGGGTGTTGTCTGTACCAGAGGTTTTCGAGTTGCCCTGAAGGTGACAAAAGCTGTGACTGCTGAGAAGAGCACCCAGATTACCAGGAACCGCCACCAGTACAGCTTGATCGTGAAATACAGAGGCACTACCCACATCTGGAAGAGGGTGACCATCTGCAGGAACACAGGGGAGGCATTTTGAGCTGGTTCTCTGCTCATCAGGCATCAGAAACACCCTGGCAGCCGTTCTGCTGCCTGCACCAAGCAGCACCGGGGAACACGGAAGGTTCAGTCTAGGGCACCTCAAGAACAGGCTCAGAGCCTGATGGAAGGAGCAGGAGGCAGCAGCCTGGTAATCTCTGGTAGCAGAGGATGAGGGCTGGCGGGAGAACGCCGGGGAAAGATCTCCAGAGGAAGGTACAGGAGATGGATCCACCTAACTAGTTGTCATAAGGCAGCTACCTAAACCTTCACCTTCCCAGGGTCCCGAACACTGCAACCACAGACACCTCAGGCAAAGATTAAACAAGGCGCAGCAGAAGGTTTTAGTCTTGCCTCTGCCCTGCAGCCCATTCCCAAAAGCGATCTACGGCTCCTGAGGTGCTGCCAGAGGGGAACACGCAAACAGATTCAGGTTAAAGTTCACAGAGGATTACAGATATTGCCTGGAAACATTAATGACGGTAAGGGTGAGGTTGGCTGGGGTGAAACAACAGTCCCTGACAAGCTGGTGGTGTCAGCAGGTGGCAGGGCTGCACAGTGGTGCCACGGGAACCATCAAACCCAGGGTCCTGGCAGCAAGCAGCCTGCTTCGTGCTGAGGAAGCGCCCACAAAATGCACCTTCCCTTGGCCTTACCCTCAGGACAGTACCTGAGATCTGCCTGGCCCGTCACCCACTACCACAGCACTACATAAAACCGAGTCGTTATCAGCATCACCTCTACCAGAAACTCACAGAATCATCTAGGTTGGAAAAGACCTTGAACTCGAGGTCTCCAGGTGCATCCATCTGCACCCCTAGCTAGAGCCCCCCACTGCCGCTGGGAAGATACTAGATAAGAGGAGGAAAAAAGGGGAATATCCTTCTCACTGGGTAAAGGATAAGTGGCACTCAGCGCTCACACCTGGCCTCAGAGACATAAGAGGTGGTGTAGTTGCGCCAGGGCAGGGTCAGGCTGGCTCTGAGGAAGGATTTCTGTGCAGAAGGGGCTGTTGGGCGTTGGAATGGGCTGCCCAGGGCAGGGGGGAGTCCCCGGGATCCCTGGAGGGGTTGAAGAGTCGGGCTGAGCCAGCGCTGAGGGATCTGGGGGAGTTGGGAAGGGTCAGGGGGAGGGTCATGGTTGGGCTGGAGGGGCTGCAAGGGATTTTCCAACCACAATGATTCTGGGAGTCTGTGGGAGACACTTACGTTGTAGGAGCGGGGGTGCCTCTGTTTCCACTGAACCAAAAGGAGCTGGGCCACCACCAGTGTGGCAATGAGGATGAGGACCATCTCGGCGTGCATCGCCTCGTGACCACGGTGCTTGGCATGCATCTGCGCGTGCTCCACCCTGTAACAAGAGGGAAAAAGTGGCCCAAAAGTACATGGGCAGCACGGACCACGGGCAAAGAGCACAACGGGGCCAGCAGCCAGGAACGCCAGAGACACACCACAAAGGAGCGTCGTGGAGATGGGGACTGCGGTGCAGGTCAGAGGAGAAAGGGGCTTCTCTGAGATGAGCTTCTATGTAAACTGGGAAAGCCAAAACCACCCTCCAGCCCATTGTGGTGTGAATGAGGGGGAGAGAACTCACATCCGTGTACCTGAACTAAGGAGCATGGGGCACACGGCATCAGCCGAGCGTGCGCTGCTGCTCAATGCCAAACCCTCAGCCCAGTTTCAGAGCCCCCAGCACCTTTCTCCCTCTGGCCCAGCAAGGAAAAGGCTGGACGGGCAGCGAGGGCATGGTCCACACCTGGCAAAACCCCCAAACCCCAGCAAAGGGCTTCTTTCTGCCCAAGGCAACCCCATTCGCATCCTGGAACAAGCAATTTCCAGGCTGATGCTCTACAGACACCCTGGGATTTCTTCGCAGCTGGTGCTGTTTGAGCAGAAACCAAGGCAAAATGAAGACCTGAAACATCCTGACATCTCGGTCTTAAGCTGACAAGACAGTTCAAGTTAGGAGAAAACAAAAATCCAAACGCAACAAATACGTTGAATTCTCTGATCTTACACCATCCTCTGTAAATTAATACTGAGAGAAGACCAGTTCTGCTGCGCTTTTCAACAAGCCTCTGGCTGAAAAGGGTTTGGCTAAGGGAAAAGGAGGAATATCTAGCAAGCAGTTTAGAAGAAACGCCATCAGTGCTGCTTTTTAAGACAGCTCATAATTCCCCCTAAGAAATATCACTGCGCAGGGAAGGCTGCCATCATGCGAGTACGGGCTGGGAGCTGCGCTCAGGAGCAGAAGCTCGAGCTGTGGGCACTGGTTCACCTACCCCAGACTCACCTCCATCTCTCCTCTGGGGACAAGTGCGAAAGATCAACCTAGGGAAGAAGGAAAAAAAGAAAAACAACACCAAAGGAATCAGCCACTGAAGTTTGGGAGCAGCTTTGAGAGCTTTAAGAAGGGAAATTCTGGATTCAGAAACTTTAAACGGCAAACCCTCGTTGTGCCCATTATAACACCACAGCCCAGAGCCATCCTCCGACCTCGGGGCAGCACGGGGAGACCCGCAGAGCCCCGCTGCTCCTCCATCAAATCCTCTTCCCTGGATACTCCCGTATTTTATGGCAGCCAAGGCTCTGCCCGCCAGCCCGCCCCACGTGCACCGGAGAAATTGGTTTAAGTCCCATGTTCACAACCCAGCCAGGTGTCTCTGCGCACGCCACAGACAGGACAGCCCGAAATCCCACCAGCCCGCAGGATGCAACAAACCATCACGGAAAGAACCACAGAAAAAGAAAGGTTGAGGACTTGCTTTGCTGATGCGGCTGGAAGTTTCTCCCAAGCATCAAGGGCAGCAAAGTTTTTGCCTGACAAGAGCAACCGAGAGCGAAAGGAGTTGCCGTTATCAGTGAGGAGATGATGGGCTGGCGCAATCCGTGTTTAATGCCAGCTGGGCGCACCAGGCGGGACGCAGGGTGTGAAGGACATCTTCTGTCTGACAGGTTTAGGGACAGAAGTAACCGGAGTCAGTGATTTCAAAGCCTCCTCTGCAGAACCTCGGCTCGGTGCTAACCAGTGTGAATGCTCTCACCATGAGGCATTTGGACTGGGGACGGGTGGGGGGGACCATCGGCATTGCATTACAGCTTTCTCTTGGGGCTTTTTATCCCCACAGAAGAGCTGAAGCGGCCTCCAGCACTGGCCATGGCCCTGAGCGGGCTCACTGGCTGGGCAACGCTGGCCCCAGTGCCAGCACAAACCCTGACCCACGGCGCTGAGGAGACAGGAAACAAAATCACGCAGCCCTGACTTCATCTCACCTTTCCCTGGTGAGAAACGAGCACAGATAAAACCTCCAGTGGCTCGCTTGGGGCTGGGCATAGAAAGATGGAGCTTACAAACCCCCCATCTGGTTGCAGACCCTCCAGCATGATCCTCCAACTTACCCCAGTTGCCAGCCCTGAGTAACCCATGCCTGACGTTTACCAGGAGCAGTTGTGGGGCCGTAAGGAGAGAGATGGGAAACAAGTCACTCCAAGGACATCGTTATCATGGTTTTCTGCGCACACCGGAGACGTGTATGCAGGAATGGGCTCCACCTCACCCCACCGGCTCGGCTTCAACCTTTACCCCAGGGCTCTCGTGGGGACAGCGCAGCAGACGGTGACGTGCCACCGCACGACAGATCCCTCAGGGCTGTTCCCCTGAGAGGTGTCTCGCAGGCAGCACCTCCGATTGCGCCTGGGCTCGGCCGAGGACACGTGCGCAGCCGCTTCGTTTCCTCCGCGGCACCTAATTATACCCCGGGGTGAGGAGAGAGGGAAAGGCAGGGTGGCAGCCACCCGTCTGCGTGCTGTTACACATCTGCTGCGCCGCACCCCAGAGCGATGCCTGTGAGAGATTCAGTCCCCGAGGCCTTCGAGAAGCACTCCAGTACTCAGGCAGACACTAAATAGAGATCTATGAAAATCCCCACTCGAGCTCGCTGGCTTGCGTAGGAAACGGAGCGTAGGTGGTGACGAAGTGACACCGGCTCCAAGCAGCGCGCTCGTATCGCCTCAGTTCCCCCAGCTCTCCTGTTCCGAAAGCATCCACGCCCAGTTCAGTCGCCAATTTCCCTTCAAAAAGTCAGCTGTGCAATTCGCAGTTGGAACAACTACTCTGATAATCAGGTTAAAAAAAAAAAATTTAAAAAACCTCAAACGTTCTTGGGTCACTGCAAGCAGGGGAAGGTAAGAAACCCGAGTGCTTGTTGGCCCAGGTCAGCTCCGGTGCAGGTCAATCTCGCTGCGAGCTCCGGGCAGTCACCTGGGGGCTCCCACTGCCACCCCCCAGGAGATCCCTGCTTCCCCCAGTCCTCGCTGGATGAGGATGTTTTACAAGCACAGACAGCCCAGCGCCTTCTAAACATATCAATTTCCCGCCCCCCCCGCCCCTCCAGTGGCTTCTGGTCACTCCTCTGTGCCGCGCCAGTGGCCGTTCCACCCACACCAGCCTGTCCCATGCTTGGGGAACACTTCTCAGCCTCGTTCTTTCAGCATCTTCCCAAAATTTGCAAATTATTCCAGTAAACAAGCTAAAGCCTTCTCATCCCCAAATCCTGAGGAAATGTCACAGAGAAGAGGGCTTCCTCTAGCTGTCCTCCAAAGCCAACAACTGCCACCTTCGCTGTCCTCACAGGTGCAGGAATCCACAACGGAGAGACACAATTTTCCCTCAATTACGGGGACTAACCAGATTCCCCTGAGCTTAAAGCTCCTGAAATAACTTTATTAAGAGGGGGCCGGGACGTGACAAATGGGACGTTCAGTCAGAGGGGGAACGATCTGATAACTGCCAGAGAGGACTTGGCAGAGCAGCCACCCCAAGCTGGACTCTCCAGTTAACCCCTGCTTGATCCACACGCTCTCTTACCAAAGAAATCTAATTTTGGTTCTAAAAACAAACAGCAGCGTTAAATCCAAGTGTGAGAGATGGTGCCAGGAAGCACCTGCTCTTGCTGTTAAACTCTATTTCTAAGTTGGGGATGTCTCATTTTAACACCCGGTTTTGGGGTTCTCTTCCATCCCCATCAGCTAAGCTGTGCAGTTTTTGCTCTTAAACCTCCCTTTACCAGACTAGAGACGAGAAGGGTCGGACAAGAACCACGAGGATGACTGCAGTATCTGAAAATACACTCTCTTGAGCACCTCCTCCAGCTGGTGATACCAGCACAGGACACACTGTGTGCGACCAGCTAGAGCTCTTAAACCAAATTTTTTTCAGAAAAAGTTCATCACCCTCTGGGTGATGACTGGGAGCGACTGGGTATTCACGACTAAAGTCTAATTCTCTCCTCGGACATGGTGTCGTGGCCTTTGGATGAAATTCATGCCACTCCTCAATTTTCAGCAGGGGCTAATGCCCCAAAGCTGCCACAAACCTGTGACTCCCACAGCCAGGACAGTCAAGAAAATTACCTCCCTCTAGGAGACACAACGGCTGCGCTTCCCTACAATCCAAACCCCGTAACTGCCTGTTTCTTGCAATCCAGACGTGGGGGGAGAGAGGAGGATCTCCAGGCTCACGTCCCAACCGCCCTGCTGCGAGCTGGCTGTAATCTCCTTACGCTCTAAATCTGGGAAGGAGGTAAGGAGGAACATCTCGAGGATGGAGAATAAGCAGCTGCTGATTTCAGTTCCAAGCTACAGAGCAGCCCACAGTTCATGTTTGGCAGCTCTGCAGTAGTTTGGCCACCCAACCCAACAGCACCTAGCATCTGCTGCACGCAGCGGCGGGCTGAGGCGCAGGAGCCGAGGATCCAGGATGCCTGGGACCTGATCTCATCTCTCCCGCAGCTCCCACCTCGGTATTTGTTTCGCATCACCCCCAAGGAACAACCCAAAACAACTGGAAGGTAAATCTCAAGAGCACTGAGAGCCTGGATATTCACTCAAGGCAGATTTATGAATCTCAGTTTCTTCTGTTCATAAAACAATGCAATAACAACCGTTGGCCCCGACCGACCAAACGCTTCAATAATTGTAAATGAAACCTTTGCCAACAGCCCGAGTTACAAACGGGCAGAGCTGAAGCCACCCGACACACCGTTTGCCCCACACAGGTGCGCCAAGCAAAACGTTAAACCGCTTTCAGACTTCTGCCGTTAACAGTTCCTCAGCGACGTGCTCGGCCCAACGAGCTGCCAAGATCCCTGGAGACACAAGCACACAGATTTTGTGGAACCACAGCAGAGGGATAAGCACGGCCCTGCGTGAAGCTCCTTATCAGCCACCTCCTCGCGACGGCCTCTCTGCCCCTCAGCCACCCCCAAAAGCTGTTTCCTAATGGACTCAAAACCAGGAATTTCAACTGGGGGGGGGTCAGAGACTGAAGATCTTCCAGGTTTTTTCAGGAAAGAGGTTTCCCATCTGCTGCTGGCACTGAACTAAAGAGCTCACATGTGCAAGTTTACTCTGTGCTTACTAGTTTGCTTTAAGTCTCGCTTATGGCAACGACACAGGAGGCGACTCACTGGTTCAGAGCAGAGCTCAGCCAACCTGGTTCCAGCGGGCGCACATATACCTCGGCACTCCTCAAAACCTGATTGGAAAAACACCCGTCTGGCATAAAAACCCACCAGTGAATAGCTTAAAATATAGCAAGCAGCCACTCAAGAGCAACCGATTCGTGGTTTAAGACATTCAGTTGCTGGATTTGAGGTTGAATCCTCCTGTCACCCCTCTGTACCCGCTCTCCAGCGGCGACACACGCCGCAGGGCGGGGGCACAAGCTCTTACCACGCTTCACACAGACGGTCTCGCCAAACTACCAATTTTGGAGGAAAAGCACTGAAAACCACCCCAACTACACCAGCTGACCGCCTTCTCCCCCTCCCTGTGCCGCTGCTCCCACAGCTGCAAACACGCAGAGCTGCCCCACAAGCCAAGGAAAGCTCACGAAGCGCAGGTGACAGCGAAGGGCGGGCAGCATGCACACCGCAGCAAGCACCGTGCTCCCTATTCCAGCTTTGCAAGCAGATTTTTTTTTTTTTTTTTCATCGATTAAAACCCTCGACCTCACACGCCTTCAATTCCCCAAGAGCAGTAAGGGCCACTAATTATCTCAGCGTGGAAGCTGGCACAACGCAGCACCGAGGTGACAGGCTGAAGTGGCTGCCAGGAGGAAACATTACCCACGCTGCCAGCGTCCCAGGGCACCCCCAGCAGCCCCACGCGCACCCGTACTCTCCAAAATGCAAATCCCACCCCGGTCCTGTGCGGCTTTTCCAGCAGCGAGTTTTACAGTCGGGAAAGGAATTAACAGCAGAAAAACTTCACAGGTGCCAAAGGGCCCAACTGGTGTCTCCAGGGCCCCTCTTCAACTGCACCGGCTCTGGGGACCCCGACTTTGAGAACAGGCGCTTTGGCCGCTGCAGGGACACAAAGTCCTTCCGGGGGCTCGTCCCCGAGCACCTCAGGGTGCAGGTACCTGCCGTGTCCCCAGCCACCATTTCCTTATGCACCTCACAGCATTCCCGAGCCTCGTCCCCATCGCTGCCCTTCTCCCCACCGTGCTCCCCGCAGACTCTTCCAGGCAATTCCTACACACACCCCCCACCCCCGCTCAGGCCCCCAGCCCACTCCAGCCCCCCATTCTCACCCTTCCCCAATGCCTCTAAGACCCACGGGGACCCCATGGGCCCCCCAAAGCCCCTTCTCCCTGGGCCCACAGACTCACGTGGAAGGGGCCATCACGGCCCCCTAAGCCCCGAGCCTCACAACGTCCCTCCTGTCTCTTATACACA
>NW_020799094.1:322031-324103 GCF_003259725.1 Athene cunicularia
GGAGTGGGGGGTAGGGAGAGGCTAGAGGGGTGCAGAGCTGGGGGGGGTACGGGGGGTCACTCCCTCCGGGATGGGGAGCAGCAGCACAGCTCAGGCACCCTCAGAATTTCGTGTCCTTGAGCGGTCGGCGACTGGCCTGGACAGGACAGAGCAGAGAAGGGACAGTGGGGGCTGTGCTCACCCCCCAAGGACTCGCTGCCCTGTGACAGCAGGCGATCCCCACCCCCTCAATGCCCCCCTGAGGGGTTCAGGGTACTGGGGTGCACATGTGTACCTCTCACATCCCCCCCACACTTTGGGGGGGGGCGCGGGGGGGCACAAGGCTTACCTTGCCCTTGGGAGACTTGGCGGTGGCGATGCGGGGTGAACGGCGGGTGCTGCCGCGGGGGGAGTTCCTCTTGGGGGTGGTTTTCCGCCCAGCCGCCCGGCGCAGGAGGCTGTTCCCCAGTTTTTTGGGGGTGTTGAGGATGCTGAACGCCATCGACTGGCGCCTCTCGGCCTGAGGGGGATGCAGGACTGTGAGCTTGGGGCAGGATGGAGGGGGGGGTCACTACCCCTCCCTCTTATTCTCTCAGGAGCTCACCTGCTTGCTGGGGGGGGGCTGCTGCTCGCTCCTGCGGCTGCCCTGGGAGCTGCGCCGCTCCCGGGGGGTCTGGGGGCGTGGGAAGCAGCTGGTCGGCTTCTTAGACTGGAAAAAAAAAAAAAAGGAGGGGGACACAAACTGGAACCATCATCTAGGGGACACACACACACACAAACTGGCACTGGCATCATCTGGGCAGGGGGGACACAAACTGGCATTGCCAGTGCAGGGACAGGACCCCGGGGTCCCCCCGCTCCCTGGGCTAGGGAAGGCCAAAGGCTCAAAGCCACTCCTGGGGCCTCTCAACATCTGGAGAACATCTGGAGCTGCCCCCAATCCCCCGGCCAGGGCTGGGGGGAGCAGCCTCAGCACTGCGGGGTGGGGCCAGACTCACCTCAGGGGTGTCGGGGCCCTGGTGGGACTCGTCTGAGAGGCGTTTGCGTTGCTGGCGGGTGGTGATGCCGCCGGGCCAGACCGTGGCCAGGGTGCTGCGGCGGGTGGCGGTGGCAAGCTGCGAGGGCTGCATGCTGGCCCGCCGCAGCGTCTCCTTTGGGTCCCCCGTCTTCATCTCCTCGTCCGTGATGGTCCCCAGCGAGTTGGAGGGCTGGGGCGGGGGGGAAAGGGAGGTGTTGCCAAGGGGTGATGCTCCGTGGGGTCCCCAGAGCCACCCGCCAGCTGCTCCCCCTCCCCCAGAAAAAGGGGAGGCGGTAAGGGGGGGCCACCGCAGCCCTTACCCTGCTCTCCAGGGGGTAACAGGTCTTCAGGTGGGGGGGACAGACTCGGTTCCGCTGCTGCAGCTCCGCGATGCGGTTCCAGTCGTCCAGTTGCTCTGGTTCATCCTGGCACGTGCCCAGATAGACACTGCTCCGGCCTAAAAACAAAAGCAGGGAGGACTGAGAATGGGGGGGGTCCTGGGTAAAAAGTGACACCCCCTTAAAGCAGGGGGGAGCCCCCCCTTGCTCGCACGCACCGAGGCTGGAGCTGCTGCTCCCCTGCAAAAGCCTCAGGGAGCTGCGGGTGACCGGGCGGTAGCCGGGGAGGCCCAGCAGCGCAGAATTGCCGGGGGTCTCCTGCGGGGAGGAGGTTTCCAGCTGCTCGAGGGATTCCCGGGAGGGGAGGCTGGTGAGGGAGCGGGCGGAGGCAGCCGAGCGCAGGCGGCTCTTCCCGGGGGCGGCGCTGGGGGGTTGAGCCCCCGGGACGCTGCAGAAGGAGACATCGGCGCTGTCCGGTTCCTCCGTCTTGGTTCGTTTCTGGGAGGGGGAAATCCAGAGCTTGTGCAATCACAGACTGGTTTGGGTTGGAAGGGATCTCAAAGCCCCTCCAGTGCCACCCCCTGCCCCGGGCAGGGCCACCTTCCACCAGCCCAGGTTGCCCAAAGCCCCGTCCAACCTGGCCTTGAACCCTTCCAGGGAGGGGGCAGCCACAGCTTCTCTGGGCAGCCTGTGCCAGGGCCTCACCCCCCTCACAGGGAACAATTTCTGCCTTAGAT
>NW_020799094.1:324153-325948 GCF_003259725.1 Athene cunicularia
GGTCAGGGGGAGGGTCATGGTTGGGCTGGAGGGGCTGCAAGGGCTTTTCCAACCTCAGTGGTTCTGGGATTCTGTAGCAGCTCTGCTCCCTGCCCAGAGCTTCCCCCCTGCCCCTAATCCCCCACTTGTTACCGTGTCTTGGTCCCAGAAGGGTTACAGCAGCTCAGGGTGACAAGCAGAGGTGGGGGCAATGCCGGCATGCTGGTCCCCAGTGTGTTCCCTCCACCCCAACTGCTTTTCCCTGACTCCCTGCAGCAGATTTCCTGGCGCTGGCAGTGGGGCAGAAGTGGGACCGCCTGCGGCTCACCTGCAGCCAGCCCTTCAGCAAGCACAGCCAGTTCGGGCTGTCCTTCATCCGTGTGCGCACGCCGCTGGACGCCCAGCAGCCCCAGCCCCCCCAGCAAGGCCTGGTAGGTGCCTCTCGCCGCCTCCTCGTGCCCCATGGTGAGGCCTGGAGGCTCCTCCCCGGCTGAACCAGCGGCTGTGCCCGGGGTGGGGGGCACAGAGCACCGGTCTCCATTCCCTGAGGCGCTTCCCTTGTCCCCCAGGAGGATGCTGAGCCCGTGGACAGCCCCTGGCACTCCAGCCCTGCCATTTGCCGGACCTTCTTTCCCAAATCTCCCTCGTAAGTAGCCGGGCCTGGTCCCCTCCGTGCGCAGCCAGGTTTGGGGTGTCGCCTCCAAGCCCCCAGGTGCCTGGAGCCCCGGTTTTGGGGAGATGTTTGACAGTTCCTCTGTGTCTGCAGGAGCTCGAGGGAGGAGGAGCAGCTCAAGTGCCACCTGCAGCAGCTGGAGCCGGGTGCCCAGAGCCCAGCTCGTCTCAGCCGCCCGGCCCGCATGGTGCTGTCGGCGGCACGGAGCCGGGCGTCGAGACCCAAAACCGGCACAGCCACCCCGGGCGGTGACACGGAGCTGCCGGTCGAGGATCCGGGAGGCCCCGCAGTGCCAGGTGAGCCAGAGCTGCCCACATAGGGCTTGTTTCAGCACAGAGAGCCTTTGTGCCCCCACAAACCATCCAAAGGGGTCTTACACTGCTGAGGGATCCCACCTGGGGAAGGCTGGGGTGAACCCTCAGCTGCTGGGAGCTCCCCATGCCCGCAGGGATCCCGTTTCCCCCTTGCTGCTGGCAGCAGGCCGTGTCCTGGCTGGGGTGGTCGTCCTTGGGGCATGTCCCCCTCCTTGCTGGCCTGAGGGAATCACAATGGAGGAGGTAACGGTCATTTTGTGTCACCTGGGGTCCTTTTGCTGCCCGCAAAGGCTCAGTTCTCACTCCCTTCCCTTCCGCTGGGAGATCAGGTGCTGCTGAGCGGAGATGGGGGGGATCATGACTTGTCCCCTGCTCCCCAGGACCTGCGCAGGATGTCCCTGCAGCCCCCCCCAGAGCCCGTCGGCAGCCGAAGAGCATGCAGAGAGCTCCCAGCCCTGCGGGCAGGTAATCCCCGGGCTCCTCCTGCCCTCACCCCGCTGATTCCTCCACTTGGAGCCTTTCCCAGCCCGTTCCCCACTCCCTTTGGGTGCAGATCCGGCACTTCGCTGGGATCCTTCGCTCCTTTTAGGGTGGGGGGAGCAGGATGCAGTGCAGGGGTGAGCCCCAACCTTACAGCCCCTCTTGGAACCCCCTCCCCCAGGGCTGGAGGAAGAGCCAAGGCCTGCAGGCAGCGTGAGGGACGGGGCAGGAGCAGGGACAGCGGAGGGGCCACGGGCGTCTGCCCCATCTGCTCAGGTAAGAAGGAGGGGGGGGTTGTGTGTGTGTTGCCCCCTCCCTGCCCGAAATGGCCGCCCTGTAACGGGGAGCG
>NW_020799094.1:325998-333741 GCF_003259725.1 Athene cunicularia
AGGAGGAGGGGTGGGGGGGACACCGGGGTTTGCCGTGCGGCGTCACGCCGGTACCTGGTGGAGTTGAGCGGCTGTGCTTCGTCCAGGCTGAGGTCAAGGCTGTCGGTGCTGAGGTCGGAGGGGTTCTGGCGGAACGTCTCGCGGCCCTTCAGCGTGTCCGTGGCCACTTGGAACTTGCCGAGCTCCCGTAGCTGCCGATTGGCAAACTCCACCTGGATGGGAAGCAGGGAGGGATGGATCCCCCCGGCAGAGGCCGGGAGGAAAGAGGAGGAGGAGGAGGGTGAAGCCGCGCCGTGCCCACCTGCGCCTCCAGGCTGCGGACCTGGCCGCTGAGGTTCCTGCAGCTCAGCTCCGACTCCTTGGCCTGCAGGACGCTCTGCTGCAGCTCCCTGGCCAACCTCTCCGACTCGGCCCGCAGCTCCGTGTTCTCCTTCTGCAGCTGCTCCATGGCCTTCAGCTTCTCTGCTAGGTCTTGGTTCTGCTGTTTTTTTGCATCGTAGTGAGTTTTTGCCTTCTCCATCTGGGATATCGAGGAGAGAAAACCTGTCAAGCTTCCCTGGGGAGAGTCGGGGCGGGGGGGACGTGGCTGCGCCAGCCGCCGCCGTGGCATACTTGGCCTTTGTAGTGCTCAGCTGCCTGCTCCTTCTGGGCGAGCTGCGCCTGCAGCTCCGCAACCTTCTCCTGCTGACGGGTGGCTTCTGCCTGCAGCTCCCCTTCCAGCACCTGCAGGCAGCGCAGAAACCAGCTCAGAGTCACCCTGCGCCCAGCCAAGCTCCCCCTGGGCAACTCCAACCAGCTCCCTTGCTGGCCAAGAGCTCAGCCCCCCCAGTTTTCCCAGTTTTTTGGTTTACCTTAAGCCTCTGCTGCTGGGTGCGGGCGGCCTTCTCATGCTGCGTCAGCTTTTTATTCAGCTCCTCCACCTGGAAGAGCACGGCTGGGTTAGACCCACCGGGGGCAGCCCCAGGAGGAGGTTTTCCTGCCCCCCCCCTCCCCGGCCCCCGCTGCCGAGGAAGCCCCTGGCAGAGCTCCTGCGGTTCGAGGGGGGGACGCGACACTGCGGAAGGGCCGGGGAACCCTGCGAAGGGGAGATGGCCACCACAGCCTGGCTGCTGTGAGCTCCGGCCTGGCTGGGCTCTACCTGCTCCAAGGGAATGCTCGAGGAGCCCCCAGGCCCCCCCTGGTTGCAGCCACGAGGCCTCTGTGGGGTCCCTGGGCAGCTCAGGCTGGGACTGGGGGGGGACAAACGAAGCTGGGCAGGGAAACGAGGCTTTTCCAGCGGCGATTCCCAAGTGCTGACCCGCACCGCCGTAAGGTGTCGGCACCTCTGGCCACATCTGGATTGTGCTTTCTGGGAGCGCAGCCCCCTCCTCTCACTCCTGCCAGCTGGGCGAGGAGCTGAACCCCACTTAGGAAGGGGGAAAAAGGGGTGGACAGAAGGAAGGGGGTAGCCTGGCTACCCCCCAAATCCCCTCTCCGAGGATGAGGCAGTACAGGAGCAACATCCCTGTGTCGAGGAGCCCTGGATGCTCTCGGCAGCCACAGTCAGAAGCCATCGCCGAGCCGCTGGCACTGCCACGCGCCCCAGTTCCTACTCCCCAGGGTTGGGGGGCGAAGGTACAAGCCCAGAGACCTGGAGCCAAGAGCCCCACGGCTGGGTCCCCACCGCAAACAGGTGACGAGGAGAGGGCGGCTCCGGCGGGAAGCGGCAGCAGGCCGGGCCGTGCACCGTCACCGTTTAAGCAGCCAGCACCTCGCGTGCGTTACCTGCTTGGCTTGGTCCTTCCGAAACGCCTCGAGCTGCTCCACCTGCCAGCACAGAAGGCAGAAGTGAATACATGACTGGTGCAGACTGGGAGCATCCGTCCCCTTCTCACCCCAGTCCCCCAGCTCCCAGATGAGGATTTGGGGGTGCCAAAACATGCCCTGTTTCCCAGGAGGGCCGGGGGGGGGAGGTTGCGGGAGCCCCTACCTGAGCCGTCAGCCTCTGCCTCTCCTCCAGCATCTTCTTCCTCTCCTCCAGTGCCGCCATTTTGCTGCTCTCATACTCGTTACTCAGTGCCTCCAGCTTCCGCGCTGCCTCCTCGGCCTTCTGCCGGCTGCTGGCCACCAGCTCCTCCGACGCCGAGCGCAGCCGCTCCAGCTCCCGCACGTGCCGCTCTCTGGCCTGCCCCAGCTCGGCCTCGAGCCGCTGCTGCCCACGACTCCGGCTCTCCCCGAGCCCCCGGTTCTCCTCGGCCAGCCGAGCGTTTGCCTGCTGCAAGCCCGCCAGCCGCGCCGCCGTCTCCGCTGCTTCCGCCTGTAGGCGCTGCACGGCCCGGTCCTGCTCTGCCGAGCGCTCCCGCAGAGACGGTACCTCGGCCGCCTCCAGCTTGGCCCGTGCCAGCTCCGCTTGCAGAGCAGCCACGGTTTTCGCCCTCTGCTCCAGGTCCTGGCGGTGCTGGCTCTCCAGCGAGGCGCGCTCGGCCTGCAGCTGCTGGCAAAGGTGCTTCAATGCCGGCAGCTCCCCAGCGAGCGCCTGGGCGCTGCCAAGCTCCTGCTGCAGGGCGGCGAGGAGCTGCTCTTTCTGGAGGCACTTGTCCTGGCAGACCTTTACCTCCTGCCGCAGCTCATCCTCACGCTCGTTCTGGCAGTGACGGTCCCGTTTCAGGGCCTCGATGGTCAAGCGCTGCTTCTCTATCTCCTCTTGGCACTGCTGCACCTCCACCTTCATCAGCGAGCAGCGCTCGGCTGCCCGCGAGGCAGCGGTGGCCATCTCTGTCTGCAGCACCCGCAGCCTCTCCTCCAGCTTCTTGCTCTTCTCCGACTCTGCGATGATCAGGCGCTTCAGCTCCTTGCTCTCCCCCTCCTTCTCCGTCACCTGCCGATGGAGGATGTTCACCTCGTGCTCCAGGCTGCCGATCAGGCTGTTCTTCCTCTCCAGCTCCTGGACACACTGCGACACTTGCTCCTTCCAGCTCTCCTCCGACCGGCTCTTCTCCTGCGCCGCAGAGCGGAGGGTCGCCAGCTCCTTCTCGGCCGCGGCAGCGGCGGTTTTGCTCTGTATCAGCTCCCTGCCCTTCTCCTGCAGCTCCTTCCGCAGGGCCTCCATGGTGCCGTCATGCAGAGCCTGCGCCGACCTCGAGGCCTCCAGCAGCTTCTGCAGCTCTAACGCTTTCTCCTTCTGCTGTGCCACTTCCCGCCTCGAGGCCTCCAGCTCCGCTCGCTCTGCCGCTGCTGCCTCGGCCGCCGCTCGCTCCAGAGCAGCCGCGGCCTCCCGCTGCTCCCTGCACTTCTGCTCCAGCTCCTCCACTTGCGAACGAAGCGCCTGTGTCTCCTTCAGCTTCTCCTGGTAGAGCTCTTGGCTCGAGCTGGATTCCTGCTCCCTGGGACGGGTCTTCTCCTCCAAGCTTTGAAGGGACGTCTCCTTTGAGCAGGTGGCCTTGACGCCGTCCCTGTCCACATCCCTGCTCCGGGCGGCCTCCGAGAAGCCCTGCGGCTCCTTGGCCGCCGCCGCCAAGGCAAGTTCTCCTTTCAACTTGCTGACTGTCTTCTGCAGGTCCCTCAGCTCCTCACCCCGCGAGACGTTTTTCCGGCGGAGCTCTTCCAGCTCCTGCTGCTTCTCCTCCAGCAGCTCCCGGGCCCGGGCCAGCTCCTCCTGATGCACCGACCTCTCCACTCTCTGCTCGTTGAGGGAATTTTGCAGCTGCGCCTCCAGCTCAGCCTTACGGGCTCGCTCGGCGCTGCAATCCGCCTTTCCCCGTTCCACCTCCTGCCGCAAGCGTTCAGCTTCCTCCTCCTGTCCCACCAGGTCCCGCTGGTGCTCCTGCAGCGTCTCCTCCAGCCTGGCGCGCAGCAGGCTCAGCTCCCCGGAGAGCTTCTTCACCTCCGCCTCCAGCTCCCGCTCCCGCTGCCCGCTGGCGGCGGCCACCCGGGAGAGCTCGGCTTCCACGCTCCGCAGCCGCTCCACGGTGACTTCCAGCTCCTTGGATTTGAGCTTCTCCTGGGAAAGCTGCTGGGAGATCCCCTCCAGCGCCTCGGCGGCTCTCCGGGCGTCTGCCTCCAGCCCGGCGATGCGCTGGGCAGCGGTTTGCTCCGCGGTGGCCATCTTCTCCCACAGGGAGGAGACTTCGGCCCTCAGCTTCTGCTCCTCACCCTCCTTCTCCTTCACCCACGCCTGGGCACTGGACAGCTCGGCCTGGAGGGTGGCTAGCTTCTCCTTCTGCTCAGTGGCCAGGCGCTCTGCCTGGGCCTCCAGCGCGGCCACCTTCTCCTGCTCAGCCTGCAGCCGCTGGCAGGCCCGGCCGTGCTCCCGGCTCAGCGCTCGCATCTCCTCCTCCAGCCGCCCGCACTCTCCGGCCTCCCCTCGGGCAGTGGGGGAGGCTCCCGGCGCCGTCTCCCGGCTCTCCTCCAGCGCCCGGCTTTTGGTCACCTCCTGCGGAGCCAGCTCCCCGCCCTGCGTCAGCCGCTGCCTCTCCGCTTCCAGCTCGGCGATCCTGGCCAGGCTGCCCTCCAGGCTCTCAGCCGCTCGCCTCTTCTCATCCTCCAGGATGCCCTCAGTGTTCCGCAGGGATTCCTCCAGGAAGAGCAGCCGCTCCTGCAAGCGCGTGTTTTCCCGGGCCAGCCTCTCCCTCTCGGCCAGCCTCTGTTGGTTTTCCTTCAGCCTGCCTTCCAGCTCCCGCAGCTGAGCCTTCAGCCCCTCCGCCGCTCCCTGCTGCCGCTGGGTGCTGAGCTCCAAGATTCTGGCTTCCAGCTCGCCGACTTTACGGCTAAGCTCGGCTTTCTCCGCTGCTGAGGCGGCCTGGCTAGCGGCTTGGGCCTGTGTCACAGCCTGCAGCTGGCCACTCAGGGACGCGCTGGCCTCTCGCAGCTGCTGGAGCTGCTGCAGGGCAGAATCACGCTCCTGCAGCGTCTCCTCATGCTGAGCATTGAGGGCAGCCAGTCG
Organism: Athene cunicularia; assembly: GCF_003259725.1. NCBI lineage: Eukaryota > Metazoa > Chordata > Aves > Strigiformes > Strigidae > Athene > Athene cunicularia. The sequence goes on from NW_020799094.1 coordinate 330,920, forward strand.
CTGGGTGCTCTGAGACTCGCTGGCTTCTCGCACTTGCAGATCCTGTTCCAGCTTTTCCCTGGCCCGGTGGCTCTCGGCAAGGGAGCTCTGGAGGCTGGCGACGAGGCCGCCCAGCTGCTGCTTCTCCTCCTCGAAGCGCCCACGTTCAGACTGCAGAGCCGCTTCCCGATGCTGCTTCTCCTCCTCCAGGCGCAGGACGGTGGCCTGGAGCTCGGCCCCTTTAGCGGCGAGGCTGGACACCTCCTGCTTCATCTCTTCCAGCTGGCAGAGAAAAGAGACATTGAGGGGAGGGGGGAAAACAAAACACAAACACGCCCCCAGAGTTACTCGAGCTCAATCCAACGCTCTCACCACAGACCCAGGCGCCGCATCCCAGCAGAAGCTGCCTCGGTGCCTGCCTTCCCCACCAGTACACCCCCAGTGCACCCTGCTTTCCCCTTCACTTTGTCCCTTGTGCCCCAAACTCCTTTTTCCACTATGCAGGAGCCGCTCCCCCCGCAACCGACCCACATGCCATGGTGGGGCTGGGGGAGCCCGCGGTCACCCAGGTGTGATATCCCCACAATTTGGCACAAGAGGGATCCCCACGATGTGCTCAGCCCCCACCCAAGTGCAGAGAGCAGCTGGCTCTGCCCCACACAGTTTTGCCTGCGACCCCCAGCCGGAATTTTCCCCCAAGTGCTGCCTGCAGGAGCCAGAGCCTCTCCCAAGGTCCCCCACACTGTACCTGCAGGATGTCCCCCATAACTTCTCCCTTCTCCTGGGCACTGCAGTCCCCCAATTTGGCCAGCTGGTCCTCCAGCAGAGAAATCTTCCCCTGGAGAATCTCAACCTTCTCTTCCGAGCATTTCTGGGGACAGAGACATGGGACTGAGCATGGCATGAGGCGAGGGCGGGGCACAACCGCCGGCTTTATCCAGTGCCAAGCTTGGGGCTTCGGGGGGAGGGGGGGTACAGACACGATGACGACACAGCCACAGGGACCCCTTCCTGTGTGCTGGAGGCTCCTGCCCACACCGGGGCATGAGGCAGCCCCAGGAAAACGTCCCCAGCTCAAGGTAGGGGGCTGCGGGTGCCCCCCCAGCCCCAGTGGAGACCCCTTTGTCACCTTCTCCTGCAGGGCAGTGCGCAGCTCGCTCTCCAGCTGCCCCTGCTTCTCCTGTGACTGCGCCAGGGCCGCGTTGTGCTCCTCCGAGAGCTCGTTCAGGGCTTCCTGCAGCTGGACCAAGTGGCTGGCAATCTCCCGCAGCTACAGTGGAGGGAAAAAAAAAACAAAACCCCAAAAAAAAACGGTCCCGGAGAAAGCTCACTCAGCACACCTCTCCTGAGCACTGAGCATCCGCATCCTGGATGCTCACACCCTGCAGCACTGAACCCCCAGCCCCTATTTCCCACCCCCATGGTCCCTTTCTCCTTTCAGATCAGGACCCGGAGCCCAAAGCAGGTTCAGTCCCAGGGCCAAGGTCACACAAGCCCAGCAGCGTTGCTGTCAGGAGGCCAGCACCCGGTCCTGCCATCAAATCCTCCCCCCCAGGTCCCACAACAATGGGGGAGGCGGAGAGGACGCACCTTGAAGGAGAGATCCCCGTTCTCCTCGGAGAGCTGGTTGATTTTTCGGTCCATCTGACCTTTTTCAGTCTTCAGGTCCTGGCACTGCTTGAGGGCCTCGTGCAAACGCACCATCAGGCTGCGGGAGAGGGGGTCGTTAGAGCAGGGGGTGCAGCCAGGACGTTGCTGGGGACTGATGCTGCTGGGTATCGCTGAGGAAAATGCGGTACCGAGGCGTCTCTGCGCCGCAGTGAGAAACCGCCGTAAATTCAGCCCTAAATTGGGTCCCGATACAAGCGGAGAGGGGCTACGCGGCACGTGCAGGAGCCTGACTGCTCCGAACCAAGAGCAGAGGTGGCTGCAGGGCCCCAGCCACCCCTCTGCAAAGTGACATGAGTGAAGGGAGGATAAAAGAGGCATGGCACCAGCCAGCGGAGGCTGGGCCTCCTTCCCAAGTAACCACATCACTGCACAGGGATGGGACAAATTCTGGGACACAGCGCGGCAGGTGACAGAATTAAAGTGTCTGAGGCAGCCCAGTTCAGATCCGATCAAAGTGGGTCAAACTGGAGGGCTAGCAGCTGGGGAAGGGGCTGCGGTTGGGAGTTCTAGTAGCACCCTGAAAGCTTTTGGTGATGTGGAGCCTTTCCCAGGCAGGTGAGACCCACATGGGCAGCACGGCCCTTCCCCCTGACAGGGACGGATGTTCCTGGGCCGGGTTCAGGGTGAGGAGGGTCCCCGCTGCGATAAAAACAGGCCACAGGCTGCAATCACCCTGACCACGAGGCACAGCATGCTGGCTAGTGCAGTTGTGCCCCGGGCTGCACCCAGAGCAGGGGGGGCAGCAGGGCCAGGGGGGGATTCTCCCCCTCTGCTCCACTCTGGGAGACCCTCCTGCAGGGCTGGGTCCAGCGCGGGGGCACCAACAGCAGAAGGACACGGACCTGCTCCAGCGGGGCCAGAGGAGCCACGGAGATGCTGGGGGGGCTGGAGCCCCCCTGTGAGGACAGGCTGGGAGAGTTGGGTGCTTCAGCTAGAGAAGAGAAGGCTCCGGGGAGACCTTAGAGCGGCCCCCCAGGGCTGAAAGGGGCTGCAGGAACGGGGGGAGGGACTCGTCATCAGGGGGTGTAGGGATAGGACAAGGGGGAACGGTGTTAAACTGTCAGAGGGGAGATCTAGATGAGATCTGAGGCAGAAATTGTTCCCTGTGTGGGGGGGTGAGGCCCTGGCACAGGCTGCCCAGAGAAGCTGTGGCTGCCCCCTCCCTGGAAGGG
>NW_020799094.1:333791-336469 GCF_003259725.1 Athene cunicularia
GGGGGGAGGGACTCGTCATCAGGGGGTGTAGGGATAGGATGGGGGGGAATGGTGTTAAACTGTCAGAGGGGAGATTTAGATGTGATCTAAGGCAGAAATTGTTCCCTGTGAGGGGGGTGAGGCCCTGGCACAGGCTGCCCAGAGAAGCTGTGGCTGCCCCCTCCCTGGAAGGGTTCAAGGCCAGGCTGGACGGGGCTTTGGGCAACCTGGGCTGGTGGAAGGTGGCCTTATCTGTGATTTTATAACTGCTGAAGCCACCTCCTCCCTGGGGCACGGTACAGAACAGGAGGGGGGTTTGCCCTCACCCCTGTGTTGTGCATCGCTGGGGAAGAGACAAGACAACACAGAGCCCGGGGCTGTGGATGCGTTGAGGACCAGCCCAGCAGGAGGGAGCAGAGGGATTACAGACACGACTCTGGACAGAATTACCTCTCGTTCTTCTCCCGCAGCTCCTCCATTTCCTTGGGCTCCAGCTCATCTGCTGCTTGCTTCTCGTTCAGCAGAGCCAAGCGGTCAATCCGCTGCTGCATCATGGTGATCTGAGCCTCTGCGGAGGGTGGCGAGAAAGGGCCCGTTACCATCTTTTTCTGCCACCTGAACCCCCCCAACAGCACGGCGGAGGATGTCTGTGCTCCTCCCAAGCCAGCGAGGGGCCACTGCACAGAAACCCTTTGCAGGAGACACAAGAGCCACGTTGCCAGCGCTGCTCCTCGGTGCAGGCGCTGCTTCATTAATGGCTTTTGTTGCCCGTGATAGTCAAGGGAATATGAGAGGGAAGAAGGAACCTGCAGCCTCTGCATGTATCTGGGGAAGTCCCCAGTGCGGAGAGTGTTTTAGATGTGGATGGTGACACTCCTCTGCCTGCCAGCCTGCTCCAAACTATTTGGCAAGGGGCACCCAAGCTGCCCTCTCTACTCTGGTAAGTGGAAAAGCCCCAGAGCAACAAGCTGTGCTCACTTGGGGCTTGGCAGGATGGACTGTGCACGAGCCCAGCCATAGCAGGGCCAAAATCAGAACCAAGTCACAGAAACCAGAGGAGGCCTCAGCCCCGGAGAGCCCTCCCCGCACCCCAGGACGTCCCGCAAGCGACTGACCCTTCTCTGTGATGAGTTTACGATTCTCTGCCAGCTCCACCTCCAGCTCATCCCGGTTTTCTCGCTCAGCAGCCAACTGCTTCTTCAGGCGTCGCAGCTGGAACTGGGGGGTCTGCATGACATCCCCCATGGGTGAGGACGGAGGGCCGGGGAGCGCGCTGCAGAGAGGCACACCATGTCACTCGGGTTATCTGGCCCCGCTCCAGTTCCCCCGGCTGAGAGGCGGGTTCAGAGCGAGAACCGGCGCCTCGGCAGCCGAGCAGAAAGGCCACTCGCCGCCTCTGCGCGTCTGGTGTGCAGGTACAGAACCAGCACCGGGGCAAAGCGCCCAGCTCATGAGAAGCGACTCAACCTGGCCTCCCAAAGCCACCCCAGGGCAGGAGAGAACCACAAGCTGCTCTGCAAAGTGTCTGTCCACGTTAGACTGAAATGAGCTGGGCTAAAAGTTGCTAATTGCAGCCCCAGCTCAGCCCACCACCGCACAGCCCCACGTCAAGCCCACGGAATTCGCAACAGGGCAGCACCACGGAAAAGGTGTGTGTGGGGGGGTCTCTGCAGAGTCATGTGCTGCCTGTCCACGCCCCTGGGTCCCAGAAGCCGCCCTGTCTGTGCCCCCCACCTCCCCTCACTCCCCCCACGGCAGCCAAGGGGCTGGGGACGTACTTGTTGGCACCAGAAGAGGAGGAGGCAATCTTCTGCAGCTCCAGGAAACGCACCTCTCGCTTGTGCGGGAGGGAGAGCAGCGGGGAGTGCTCCTCGGAGCTGCTGCCGGACGAGGACGGCGGCGCTGGGAATCATAAGTGAGAGGCAGGTTGTGATCCTCCCGCCACTGCCAGAGGAATCCCCGGTGTGAAGATCGGTGGGGAAGGGGGGGAAACAGCCCCGCCGAAAAAGCCATAAACGTGCCTCATGCCCTTGTCCCACATCCCACCCGCCTCGCTGCTTTGCGGGTGGCAGAGCGCCCGGTGGGTACAGGGCAGCCGGGCTCTTAAATCCGAGCTTACATGGGACGGTTCTGTAGTGCTGGGGTGAGGGGATCTGGGTGGCATTACTGTTCCTGTGGCTTGGCAGCTACAGCAGCATAAACGGGGGAAAAAACCTCCACGTTTTTATGCTTTAGAAAAGGGTCACCTGTGCTGGCTGGGTGCTGCCAGCAGCACTCAGGCCACGCCGCTGCTCTCTGCAATGTTAGGGATTTCTCTGTCCCGCTCTGAGCTGGCACTTGGACACCAGCTCAGCAAACACATTAAAACCTGTCGATCTTACTGTGGTTGATGAAGAAAACGGCCCCAGTGCCAGCTCTGCCTGCACAACACAAGGCTTGGCCCCTTTCCCCGGTGTCGCAGCGTGGGCAGCCAGGCATCCAGCACTCACCTTTCCTTTGCAGAAATGTCTCCAGATTCTCGTTCAGGCTCTCCTCGTTGTCCAGCACAAATTTGAGGATCGACGCCAGCTCAACCTGCGTCGGAGGAGCCGCGAGGTCAGCAGCGACGCCGCTGCAGTGGTTCACAGGCAGAGCTCCCTGCCTGCCCCTGCCCACACTCGCAGACACGAGTGCCACAGCATCCACCCCCCCCCCCCCCC
>NW_020799094.1:336519-339351 GCF_003259725.1 Athene cunicularia
GGTCCAGCCCCCCCCCCCCACCACGCTCTCGGCAGCACAAACTGAGTCCCATCGATGGAGGGGGGATACGAGGGGATACGGTGTCTCTGCTTCCTGGGAAGATTGAGCAAAATGCAAGAAACTTCCCATTTCCCCTCCGGGCTTCCTGCTCCAGTAAACTTTTTCCAGCAGAATTTGAGCAGCTCGATGCCAAGTATGATCCCACCCCCCCCCGCCACCCCATCCTCCAAGCAGCCACCAGCACTCTCCCCTTCACCCCTGGGGCCTCCTTTGCACCGTGCCTGGGCTCTGGCAAGCATTCCCATGGGGAAAAACTTCCCTTCCCGTGGCCCTGCCGACACCTCTGGGAGCTGCCAGTGCCACGGGGGGGTCACGGGAAGCCCGCGGCCGCAGGGGTGGGGGGCACCGAGCAGGGGGAGCCACTTCCCCCGGCGCCGGCGGAGGCTCTTACTCTGCAGGAAGCCGCAGATGAAGTTGATCCTCTCCGGCAGCGGCTGCTCCAGCACGGACTCCCCCTCCTCGCTCCTGTGGCTGGAAGAGCACACGGGTTGCGTTAAGGCTTTACCGAAGGATTAAACCAACGTTGGTTTGGTTTTTTGGCCACAGAACTTTTTTGGCTCTTGGGCAACACGGCCTCGGTCCGGGTCGTGAAGCCAAACCCAACCGCACCGTGTCTGGGAGCGGGCGCAGACAGTCCCTGCGGCCCCGGCAAACACGGCTACGTTTACCCAGGGCCTGGTAGCCAGCCCTCCCCTGGCGTGGGTGCCGGCCTGCTGCTGCTTCCTCTGCCTGCCAGCCCCGGGACCCGGTGCAGCAGAGGGAACCGGCGGCAGCCCCAGCATCTGGGCAGGCACCGCACATGGAACTGGGCGTTTTTCTCGCCATCACAAAGCGTCCCCAGTTGTGGGAAACGGCCCCACGGACCCCAGTCCCCTCTGGGTCGCTGCCCTGGAGCCCACGCTGGGTTTTCAAGGGGGCTGAAATTGCCATTTTGTGGCTTTTTCTTTGAGACCGTGCTCTGCCTCAACCACCACCAGCTCAAACCGCGTGCTGAAAATTTGGTTACTCCCGCGGTGCCGACAGCAGGGACTCGGCTCGGGGAAGGGGCTGGCAGGAGGATTTTCTTCATCCTCCTGGAGTTCCTGGGTGCTGCAGGGAGCTCCTCCCCAGCTCAGCCAGCTGCCGGGGTGTCCACCCCGCTGCCGCCCCACTTATCAATCCACGGTCAGGCCTGTTTAGTGAGCTCACGCTGCTGGTGATCCTGGCTAATCTGAGCTGGAGCACAGACCCAGGAGATTAACCAGGTCTGACTAAATATATCTCCGGTGCAGGCGGCTCCTTCCTCCCCACCCACCGCAGGCCAATCCCTGCTCCCAGCAGGCTCTCGTTACACAGCGCGGGAGGTAATTATAGCAGGCAGGCTCCCACAGAGCCTCCCGCCGGAAGGGTTTGAAAGCGATGCCGCGCGCTCGGCGCCGAGCGGCAGCCTCACGCCCTCCCAATTTGCCTTGCCAGCTCGTTAGCATTCAGCCAGAGCGGAACGTGCTCAGTCCTAGCTCCGATGCCCATCACAGCTCGCGGGTTTTAATGGCTGTTCCTCCTGTTCCCAGAACAGAGAAATCAGGCTCCATCCTGCCCGTATCATACTCAGAAGCAGCCTGATGGCCCCAGAGGACAGGAATGCATCGTGGGGCAGGAGCTGTCAAGCCTTAAAGCTGCTTTACAGACCCAAATCTTCTTCAGGACTCCCAGGCCCATGGCTCAGGAAGTCTCACTGGGCTGTTTCCTCACCCCAGCAGCATTTATGGAAATAAAAGCATCTCCCGTGCGGCTCCAGGAGCCCCCGCAGGGCCAGCATCGGCGCTCGGCTCTTTGCGTCAACGCCGGGAGCCCAGACGTCAGCGCTGGATGCAACAGCAAATCTCAAATGATAAACTCCGGCCTTAAAAAATTCTACCTGGGCAGTTTCCCGGGGCCCCCACAGGCAGACCCCGTGCCACGCCGTGTGCCAGCAGCCTCGAGCGGGTTTGTTCTCCAGCCTGAGCTGTGGCTTCCCCTGCGAAGGAGCCACAGAGCAAGGCACAAGCCCTGTCTTTGGTTGTGGCGGGTGGCAAGTGCTGTGCCAGGCTGGCTCACCACCAGCCGGGCGGTTTGGAGTGTGCCCCAGCTCCCCGTACTCACATTTTGTGGATGATCCTGATGAAGATGCCACAATCCTGGAGCTGCGACAGCTCATCGAGGGGATCGGTACAAACTTTCGTGCTGTTCACCTGGAAATGGGGCGAGAGGGTCAGAAGCTGGAAGCCAAGGCCAGGCAGATCTGGTTGCCCCTTTACAGCCTCAGCGGCCACTCGGCTCTCAGGTAATTCCCGTGGCCGAACCAAGCTGTTCTGGCGTTTCTGGTTACTCAACAGGAACGGTGAGCAAACACCCCCCCGCCCACAAACAGCCAGGACTCGGCTGCGCTGGGACCTGCCGCAGCCACAATCCCTCCCTTGACCGGCCCCGAGGAGCCACCGGAGCCGGCAGCAGCCGGGAGCCACCGGGCAGCACGTCCCACCCATGGGGGAAGGGAAGGTGTTACCCAAGCGAGGAGAGCCGCAGCTCTCGCGTCGTGAAGAGGCATCTTCGCGAGGCTGCCAGGTCACTGCCCGGACCTAGAAACACCCATAAAGGTGGGGGAAAAAAAAAAAAGGCAATTAAGGCCAAACATAGTAATTACATCAGTATACGGCTCGCAGCCAGCGTCAGGTGTTCATGTCGAGGTGTTCATGACGAGGATCTACGCTCTGGGTTGTATGGAGGTGAGCAGCCGGGTCCCCTCCTGTAGCC
>NW_020799094.1:342776-347617 GCF_003259725.1 Athene cunicularia
CCTCCGAGCAGCGCCAGGAAAGCCGGTGTCTGTACAAGTTCTGTCACAGCGCCGTGGGGAGGGAGGGGAGAAGAAATAAAGACAAAAAGGGGGAGAGAAAAAAAAATAAAAATCAAAAAACCCAAACCCCAAGGAAACAAGAAAAACAACCCAAAACCCGTGAAGCTGTGGTGCTGCGGGGAGGGCTCAGGGGATGCCAAACTGTACAACCAGTTCTTCTTTGGCGTCGACGCGGATCTGTGAGAGCGCGCTGAAGGCGTAGGCGGCTATCCGGGACACCTGCAGGCGCAAGCGCAGCACCCGGCCTCAGCACCGGCTCTGGAAAATGCCCTTATCCACTCCCCAAAAATGTCACAAACCCACAAAAAAATCCTTATCCCAAAGAAAATGCCGTGGGTGACGCCGGCACATCCTACCCCGTGTATTCAGCGTTGCTCCGAGCACCCACTACCCCGACTCTAGCGCCTGCTGACACCCACCTGCCCATAGGACAGGGAGCAATTCGTCCCCGTCCCAGAGGACGCGCTGGGGCAGGGTTGTGGCCTGGGAAGCGGGATGAGGGGTTTGTGCTGGCTGCGCCAGCCCTCCTGCAGCTCCAGGGACCGACAAGTAGACCAGAACCAGCCAGGGGGAACGGGGAGACCCACCCCGTAAAAGCTGGGAGCCACGCTGGGACTTTTCTGGGTGTTTAATGGGAAAAGCAGCAGCTCCTGCTGCAAAAAGAGCGATTCCCCAGCAGCTCCTTTCTTGAAGTGGCTGCGGGACTCGCTGGGAGTGAAGCTGCCGGCACCGCCAAACCCCCTCCTGCCACGAACGATCCTCTGACAGGACTGGATGAACTTTAGAGCCACTGCCTGCGCGGTTACTGCACTAGAAACCCGTCCCCAGGCTTTGCCTTCAGCACCGAGTCCTCCCAGGCTGCTGAAACTTGGGATTTTGGCTTTATCACTGACACCGTGACTCTCACAGGAGCCCCAGCACGGCCCGTGCTCCTCTGGTGAGGCTGCACTGAGCTGAAGACCCTGCGAGTGGATGCTGGGACCCTCCAGCACAGCTGTGCTGCCACAGACAAGCTGGAGGAGCGGCTGGGGGAACTGGGGGGGTTCAGTCTGGACAAGAGGAGGCTGAGGGGAGACCTCCTGGCCCTCGGCAACTCCCTGCCAGGAGGGGGCAAAGAGGGGGGATGAGTCTCTGGAGCCAAGGCCCCAGCGCCAGGCCCCGAGGGAATGGCCTCAAGCTGCCCAGGGCAGGGTCAGGCTGGCTCTGAGGAAGGATTTCTGTGCAGAAGGGGCTGTTGGGCGTTGGAATGGGCTGCCCAGGGCAGGGGGGAGTCCCCGGGATCCCTGAAGGGGTTGAAGAGTCGGGCTGAGCCAGCGCTGAGGGATCTGGGGGAGTTGGGAACGGTCAGGGGGAGGGTCATGGTTGGGCTGGAGGAGCTGCAAGGGCTTTTCCAACCTCCATGATTCTGGGAGTCTGTAAAGTTATCGCTGTCAGAGCTCCTGGTAAGCCAGGATGGTGACATTTCACCCCCCGTGTCTCCACAGAGCACTGAGGGGGACCCCAGGGACCAGCTCGGGGGGCCTGAGTTTCCCCCCAGCCCCTCTCACCTGCTGCAGGTCTGCGAAGGGGACGGGGTCACTGGCGAGCACTTGGTGCGGTTGGTTGGTCAGGGACGGCAGCAGCGGGAGCTTCTTCCAGTGCGTCAGGTTGTTGCTCAGCATGGCCAGGCGCGTGCTGCCGAGGGGAGAGCACCGAGCGTCGGTGCCGGCACCGGGGGAGAAACGCACCGGGGAGCCCCCGGGCTTGGCACAAGATGGTGCCACACCTCCAGGCACAAGCACTGGGCAAAAGCCATGTCATTCCCAGCATCCACCCCCGAGACGGGAGGACGAGGGAGCTTCCAGCTTGCCCAACACAGGCGTCTTTTCAAGCGGGAGCAACCGCTTCCAGCCCCCCTATGCCGGGCAAGGGAACACAGGAGCCCTTTGTGCACCACTGCCCTCGGCTCTGCGGCGCCAGGAAGGTGGAGGGGAGGAGCGGGGCTGAGAACCAACTTCCCCGGGTGCAGGGAGCCCAGCTCCACGCAGAATTTACTCTCCCAAGGTTAAAAATCGCCATGTGAAGGCAGTTTTGAGGGAGTGGGGCAGGTCCCACCTGTACTGCCTGGCTCTGTCCATGTACTCGTGCTGCTCCATGCCCTGGGAATCGGCTGCCGACACGTCGATGATGTTGCTGCAGAAACACAAAGACAGTGGGTCCAGCTGCAGGCTCGTCGCTCCCCACAAATATTCTCCCTGTCTCGGGCAGACCCAGCACCCACCCCAGGATTTGGGCCCCAAAACGAACAGCTCAGAGGCCAAACTCGCAGCACAGATGCTGCCACCGTGCCGGGCTGGAGCAGTTGCTTGTCAGGATTGAAACATCAAGGGACGTTTGTCCCAAGACAGACGGACACAGAGCTGGGGGCTTCGCTCCGCAGCCCCCCCCGGCACAGGCCAGCCCACACCCCGGGGACCTCAGCATGCAGCTGCTGGGGAAGGAGGCTCTGCCATGTCACTGCAAGGATTAAGTGCTTGGCCGATGGCCTGAGAGCCCCAGTACCAAGCCCTGGGCTCGGAGAGGAGCTGGGCGCTTGCCCAGGTGTGTGCCACAGCCTGGCCGCATGCCCCCCACTAAGAAGAGTGGCCCTTGGGGCTGCTGTGGGACACACACTGGTTGCCACCAGCTCCTTCGTGGCAGGCAGGGGAGCAGCAGGGCCCACAAACAACACACATACACCACACACACACACACACACACACACACGTGCATATTAGGGGGCTGCCTCTGCAAGGAGAAGCGTCCCCATGTCCCCCCAGCCCGAGAAGAGGACATAGTGCTGGTGTCCCAGAGTCCCTCTCTCCACACCACAAGGACTCACTTTTCCCAGTTTAGGGCTCCCCAGTTCTGGCTGCTACCCCCAGCCCAGCAGCCAAGGGGTCACCTCACACCCGGGGTCTCATCTCTGCACCCCACAGGGCTCAAATCAGAGGGAGGGGGGCTGTCTGCGAGCAGCCCACCCCCACCAGCACTGTGCCAGGTCCTGCAGCCGTGGCTGCTCCCCCCCCAGCACCCCATGGCATGTACGGCACGAGCCTCACATGGCTGTTTTGGCGAGGATGGAGGAGAGCATGGCCTGCTCGTCGGTGCGTGCCGATGGGAGGTTGTGGTAGCTTTGCTCTGCGCCATTCAGCACCTTGTTGGGAGGGCTGGCTGCTGGCTCCAGCAGCCGCTTCGTCTCTTCTTCCTGGAAAAAAGCAAGAGGAGGATCAGCGCCAGCTGCCTCACATGTCCTGAGGTAGCCCCGGCACAGTCCCAGCTCTGCTGAGGCAGTGGTCAGACTCCTATTCCTCATTTTTTTCTTTTTCCCCTGCTGCCACAAAAGGAGTGAGCATGGCTGAAATCAGGCAGCAGGGGCCACCAACCCTACAGGCAGAGCGGGCATCCCCACGGAGGATCCCGAGCTCCCACTCAACGTGCTGGCACCAACCTGCCCAAAACCTGGTGCCTAACGAGGATGCACCTGTCGCATCCCCAACCTGCCTGAGCAGAACCCACCCCGGCCCGGGGAGGGCCGGAGGGATCCACCAGCCTTTCCTCACGTCCACGCTGGCACAAAAACGTGGCTTGTGTGGGTTATGGTGTGGCCACAGCCCAGGGGCACCCGGGGTGAGCCAGCAGCATGGTTGCTCCTCCATCAGTGACTTCTCCTCGGCCAGCAGCTCCTGCTGCTCTTCCTCCCACCGGGAAACACCATCACAATCCTCCAGTCCAGGCCTCTCTCCATCCCTGCAGTACACTCAGGAGCAGCATGGCTCGGCCACAGGTCCCCCTGGCAACTGAAGCGCTAACAGACAGCCGGCCCAAGCCAGAGTTGACCTACAGATGAATCCTGTATATTTTATAACTGATAACCATTGTGCTAGCAGGTATTGTACTAAGTTATAACAAACCACCTGTGGTGATGGAAAAGGTGGAAGTGTTGAAACCTGAGCAACAGGCCCTGAGCCGAAGCTGCTCACTCAGGATGTAATCGTTACTGAAATATGTATGGAAGACATAGCTATACTCAATATAGCTTTATCTTTCTTTGTGTGTGGATAAAATAATATGGTCACGGAGTCAGTTGTCTGACCCTGCGACCTGATGTGTGAACTTGCTTGTAATCCCATCAGTTAAGCAGAGAAAATCCCTGAGCTTCTCCCTTGAGCCCTGGCCAGGCTCTGGGGGAATCTCATGTGAGAATGAAACCAGGTATTTCCGCTCAAAACAAAGGTGCCGGCTATTATGGCATGCTGATTTTTGGTCTGTAAGGCCAGACCTGCCGGCCACAACTTTGGATGTCTCAGCTACGGGTAGACACACCCCGTAGGACCCCCCACTTGCCAGGACAGGCTCTGTAAACCCTCGCTGCACCACGTGCCAGCGACTGGGCTCTGGATGCTGGGAACGGGTGTCAGTGGTGATGGATCCTTCTTAATCACTGCTCTCTCTCAGGTAGTAATAATTTGATGCATCATTCTGTATTTTCCTATTTGTTTAGGTGCGCTATTCTGTCATTTCTTACTGTACATTTTCTGTACTATTCTACATTATTTAGTTATCGCCAGTAAAATGCCCCTACTCTTTTCACTCTGCTGTCTGAGTTTAATGGGTATCCTTAATCAGCAAAACAGCCATCACAGCTGAGCTCACTGGCAGGGCACAGGCAGTGGCTGCCCGCACCGTGGATTAAATTTCCGCAGGACAGGTGACAGCCCCGATTTTGCACCACACGCCCCCCCCTGCTGCGGCCCCCCCAC
>NW_020799094.1:348967-351290 GCF_003259725.1 Athene cunicularia
GGGGCAAGGGGCTGTTCTGGCCAGTGTGTCTCCCCCCCAGCCCAGCACCCCTCAGCCCCCGGCATGGGGACCCCCAGAGCACCCCGGGGCCGGGCAAACTCGGGGGGGGTGTGGGGGTGTGTGCAGAGCACCGCCAGCTCATGACACGAGTGGGCTGACCCCCCATCCCACACGCTCAGCATGGGGGGGGCCCCTTTCCACAGCCTCACCCCTTCCCAATGGTGTCACCGGCAATCGCCCTGGCCTTCCTCCCCTTCCTCATCACCCTCCTGATCCGGTACCGGCACTACCTGGTGCTGCTGTACCGGGCGGTGCTGGTGGGGTGGCTACGGGACCGGCTCACCGGCGTGCCGCGGGAGCAACGCGCCTTCCAGTACCTGCTGGCCCACGCCATCCCCGGCGACCCCCGCCACGTCCTCCAGACCCTCGACCAGTGGAGCTACTACTGCGAGCACCTCAGCTGCGTCGGGCCTGTCAAAGGTCAGTGCGACCCTCGCCCGCACAGCACGAGGGAAGGGGGCGGCGTCCCGGCGCTGGGCACAGCACCAATGACGTGGCTGTGGCAACACCAGCGCAGCTGTGGTGATGGTGGTGTGGCTGTGGCATTGTTGATGTGGCTATGGCACCATTGGCATGGCCACAGCATCATTGGCACAGCCATGGCAGTGTTGGCACAACCAAGGAATCATGGGCACAGCCATGGCACCGTTGGTGTGGCTACAGCATGACTGGCACAGCCATAGCACCATTGGCACAGCCAGGGCACAATTAGTGTGGCCGTGGCATCACTGACACGGCCATGATGCCATTACACCAGTGTGTGTGGCCATGGCACTGTTGGTGTGGCTGTGGCACCCCTGGCACAGCCAGAGCACCATCACCCCCGCTATGGCACTGCTGGTATGGCCATAGCACTGTGTGCACAGTTGTGGCAGTTGATGCAGCCGTGACATCACTGGCGTGGCCACAGAACCAATGGTGTGGCTGTGGCACCACCAGCATGGCTAGGACACTGTTGGTGTGCCCATGGCAGCCCTGGCACCGCCGAGACAGCTGTGGCACGATCACTGGGGCTGTGGCACCGCTGGCGTGGGCATGGCATCACTGGCATAGCTGCCGTATTGCCAGCACAGCTGTGGCACTGCTGGTGTGGCCGTGGCACCCTTGGCACCACTGTGGCATTGCTGGTGTGGCCATGGTGTCACTGGTGTGGCCATGGAGCCCTTGGCACAGCCGTGGCACGTTTTGGGGGCTCTATCCCCCAGCAGCGCTGGGGTCAGGGGTGGGTGCCTCGGGCAAGGCCAGTTGGGGCCACGGGCAGCTTTGGTGCAACCATCCAACCCCCCTGCTGTGCCCTCTGCCCCTCTTGGCCCCCTCTCCCTGCCCAGAGACAGCGTGGGGGGGCGCCGAGGTGGGCTGTGGGGGTGCTGAGGGCCATGTGCCGTGACAGGGAGAATCGTGGAGAGGCTGGTCCGGGAACGGGCGCCGCAGCGGGTGCTGGAGCTGGGCACCTACTGCGGCTACGGCACGGTGCTGCTGGCACAGGGGCTGCCCCTCGGCGCCCGCCTCTACACCGTGGAACCCGACCCCCGTCATGCCGCTGTGGCCGAAAAAGTCATCCGCCTGGCCGGCTTCGACGAGCGGACGGTGAGTGCCACACGCCCCATGGCTCATGGAGCGAGACAAGGGGAGCAAGGAAAAGGTCTGGGGGGGCCCCTCCATGCCGTGGAACCACGGGACAGCCGGGAAGGGAAAAGGCAAATCCTTGCCCTGGGGTGCCGGCGTGGTGGCCAGCGGGTGGATGGGTGGGTGGGGGCCCCTCTAAAACCCCAGGAGCTGAGTGGAGGAGCTCTACGTGCAGGTGGAGCTGATCGTGGGCCCCTCGGAGGAGGTGATCCCCCAGCTGCGGGCGCGGCATGGCCTGGCCAAGGCTGATTTTGTCTTCATGGACCACGGGAAACGCTGCTACCTGCGGGATCTGCGGCTACTAGAGACCCACCAGCTGCTAGCCCCAGGGACTACCGTCCTGGCCGATAACGTTCTCTTCCCCGGGGCCCCCCATTTCCTGCAGTACGCCAAAACCTGCGGGAAGTACCGCTGCAAGGTGCACCGCGCCAGCCTGGAGTACTTCCGCGCCATCCCCGACGGCATCGCTGAGCTCTGCTACGTGGGGAACTGCTGAGGCGGGGGGGTTGGGTCTCGTAGGAGCACCAGGGGGCCTCCCCTCACCCCTAAACACGGGCTCTGGGGGTCTGTGGTGCAGATTTGGGGGCTGTTTGTGTGAAAAGTGAGTTTATTTGAAAAAGAAAAAAAAGGAAAAAAA
>NW_020799094.1:401193-406594 GCF_003259725.1 Athene cunicularia
GGGGGTTCTGTCTTTTCTAACTTAGCTATATCCATGAAAGCTTTTTTACCAGCTTCAGTAGTGGCGGAAAATTCCCTGGGTCTAAGTTGTAATTGGGCAGGGGTTGTTGAAAATGCTCCCCGTCCTGTAAGGCGGTCAAAAGTAGTGCCATGTAAGGGGTGTTGTAGATCTACAGCTGCTTGTACAAGGTTATTAATACGATTGCTCCATGCTTCTTTCCAAAGCATAAACATAGCTGGTTTTAATATTGCTTTTGCTAACTGTCTTATATCAGCTGGGGTTAGTGGTAGAGCCAAGATAGTATCTAATAATAAGGTCGTTTCCGGATGTCTCAGTCCATGCTCGTTCACTGCTTTAAACAATGTTTCTACTGTTTTTGCATCAAGAGGATGCCATTCTTGCCATCCTTCTGGAAGTAATCTAACTGGGAAAGCATCTACAGTTGTAGGTTGAAGCTTCACTCCTGACATTACACAGTCTTTCGCTAGGAGTTGCCAATCAGTAGGGTGTTTTGATAAACAAGAGGAAGCAGCCCCGCCCAGGATCAGACGTCAGTTCCGCTAGCAATTTCGGCATTTCCTCCTCCGGTTTTGTCTCCTCCCTTTCCGGCAACGCCCTTCCCTTCCCCCGTGATTGTATTTGGGACCGCTGTCGTCTGATTCGTCATCTGACTCCGCCTGAGTCTTTTGATCTCGCCAATGAGCGAACTGACTGCCTGATTGTTTGATATTGCAGGGGTCAGGAGGCTCTGCTACAATCCAAGGTTTCACTTCCTCCGGAGGAGGGTGTGGACCCGGAAGCCAATTGAGCAGGGGATCTGGCTGGAACCGCCCCTTTTTGTTTTCCTGCCGTTTTTCAAATGCCTGCATTTCTTGTTTACATTCTTGGATTCGTTTTTTACACTCCTCCTCCTCTAAGTCAGCCGATTGTACTACGGCTTCTGCTTTTTGTGATGTTCCCCGAGGGTATTCAGGGGAGGGTGCAGGCGAGCCGGAAGGGCTAGTGCCACTTCCGCTCCCTTTGTTTTCTTCAGAAGGTTCAAATTCTATGGGCCATGCCGCCCCTAAGTTCATGAATTCCTCATCAGAGGAAATATCTTCAAGGTCCTCTGTCTGGGTAACTTTATTTGAGGAACCCTGGAATCTGCTATGCGCATCCTCAGATGCATGCTGTTCGGCTTGGGCAATTTTTATCACTGCATTTACTTTATCCCAAGTCATCAAGTGCTGCGGATTTCCCTTTTTTGCTTGGTCTTTTAAATCAGCTTTTATCAGGGGCCACAGCTCAGGCTTCATACAATCCATCGGCTCAGCTAGAATACCGAGCTTTAATAATCTTTGTAGCATCTCTTTTAAAGCACTCGACTTCAGAGAAGTCTTATATTTTCTGCCCCATATTTTTATTACCTTTATTGTGGCCTGCATGGCGCGCCGTGGAGTCTCCCGTCCTGCGTGAAGCTCCTTTGCCTCCTGCCGTGTACCGCCGACAGCCACCGTCCGTACACCGGGGTCACCACTTGTTGTGGTAAGGCATTAGCTGTCTTTTTCCATCTGCTAAGCCACAGGAGTGTGGCGCTCAGATCACAGCTAACCCTTGCAGGAGGTTAACCTTCGCGGGAAAAGAGAGCACAAACACCAATATGGTGGATGCTATCTGTTCGATTTATTAACTGCGCAATTGCTTTTTATACCCCTTTCTGTACCTCGCGAGATCTTTAGTTCCCTGTTTTTCCCATACCTCGCGAGATCTTCCGAGCGCCTCCCCCTACAGTTTGTCCTGTTTCTGTCGATTCCTGGAAATCTGGCGGTTATCTTATCTTACACAAGCGATGTCTGGTAGCTGTTTGCATTAGCGATTTCATTTTGTTGCCTAGTCTTTACATTGAGCTTAACATAAATCTTAATAAACAATACCCTAGTCCACAGTTTCTCACACCCCTGTCGGCGAGTGCCGCTGGCCCCGGGCGAGACACGCGGGTGGAAACGGCAGCTCCCCCGGGCAGCAGAGCCCTCGCCGCTGGCTCCTGCATAGGAAGGCCCCAGAGCCCGTCCCGGGCTGACGGGCCGCTCCCAGGGCCGCGCCCCGCCGCAGGCAGAGGGCCGCCGGGGGCATTCAGCCGCCCGCCATCGGCCGCTCATGGCCGCCTTGTACGGGGCCTGGGGCTGCCCGCGCCGCAGGAGGAGCGGGGCAACGCGTGGGCTGGGCCTCATCTTTCCTCCCGTTCGTTAACTGCCACAAAACCAGTTAGAAGTGAACTGCGACTCACCAGGATTCCAAACTGAACTCCAAAGGCGCTGTCCGAATGGAGACAAGCAAACAGCGCGGGCCGCGCCCAGAGTCTCCACGGCCACACGGACCAAACCGAGTCTTTTTGTAGTGTAGCGCTTTTACATATTCATGAGGATGGGCGTGAGGAAACTTTCCCGGGCTTTTAGTCAAATTGCCCGGGCTTTCCTCAGGTTTCCATCCTGGAGGGGAGAACGACCCAGGCAGGTGTTCCTGCAGCCGTGACTGCTGTCTGGTTTGGTGACGGAGGCCGTATTTGTTCCTGTCTTTAAAAATAACTGGTCTAAACACCCAGAGCTGTGTGCGGGACACCTCATTTCCCTGAAACCTGTGGCTCCACAAAAAAACGTACAGAAGCATTTAAGAATTTCATACTTAAGAGAGTTGCATTTTGATCACTCACGTGGGCACGAATCCGACAAACATATCTCACAAATATCCTGTCTGCTGGCAGTTGGCCATGCAAACTGAGGGACACGGGTATAATAACACCTATACGACATTTGTTGTTCAAATCTCCAGCTATGGTTAAATATATTATTCAGTAAGTTAAATAGGAAAAGAGACGGTGTTAATGTCAGGCTGTGTTGTAACTGTCAGACAGCGTTACGATTCTCTTATGTGCAAAGTTGCTAAATGTTTTGCACTTTACATGTAACCCAAGGTTTAAAAGAAATCAGGCATTATGTCTGTGGCTTTGATGGTTCAGACCAGCGGTTAAAGGGGAGCTCACGTGGCTGCCGCCCTCAAGCCAAGGGCGTTACGCCCGGCCCTGTCTGGCCCGTGGATACCAGCCCCCCCGCGCTGCGCCGTCCCTCCTCGCTGCTCGGGGTTGATCATAATTTAAAATGAAATCACCACCTTCACATTTGTTTCAGTGGGCAGTAAAATTTATTAGCAAGCGAAAGTGAGCAAAACAGCGCCGGGTGTGCCGGGCAGCCTTTGCTGCACCCAGACATGCACCTTACACCCCCAAACGGAGTCTTTAAAGTGCAGCCGCATGAATATTCATGAGGGGGTGCTCCCTGAGGGGTCTACAGGTCGTCAGCAACTTTTCGCGGGCTTTTCTGGGGCGGGCTTTTGTTGCCAGGGAAGGTTCGCGGCTTTCCGCCGCGGGGAGGAGGGGACGGCTCAGCACAGGGGTGCAGGTATCCACGGGCCAGACAGGGCCGGGCAGAACGCCGTCTGGCCTGGGGGCGGCGGCCCTTTTAACTCGCTTTTAACAGCGGGTTTTAACCATAAAAACCGATATACATAATGCGTTATCTCTTTTTACACCTTAGGTTACATGCGAAGTGCGAAAACATTTAGAACCGTAACGCTGTCTGACCACAACAAAGTTCAGTTACAACACAATCCGATATTAACACCATTTCTTTTTAGATATTAACACCATTTCTTTTTAGATTTAACTTACTGAATAGTATATTTAACCATAGCTTGAGATTTGAATAACAAATGTCATATAGTTTTTATTAAAATTCCCCCCTTTTAACTAGTTTTGTTCTTCAAATCTCCTTAACCCATCACAAACCTCGTTTGGAACAGGGGTTTCTTCTATCTCTTTAATTTGTTCATACGGTGTTTTTATTACCATTAAGTGTGCTGCCTCTGATCTGCCTTTCACAATAGAGACCACTTTATTAAATGTACATGGCCCGAAGGTTAACCCAATTATTAATAACACCAAGGGTCCTGCTGTAGTAGATAATATGGTGGTAAGGCAAGGAGCCTTACTGAGCCATGTTTCAAGCCAATTTTGTGGCAGCTCCCTTTCCTTGTCACGTTTTTCCAGACTTTCTCTCAATTTGGTGATTCTATCTGTTACCCCTCCGGTGTGGTCTGCACGTACGCAGCAGCATTCTTTTAGAGCTGCGCACAACCCTCCCTGTTGCAAAAACATGAGGTCCAGTCCTCTCCTGTTCTGTAAAACAACTTCTGACAAAGATCTTAAAGAGGTTTCTAAGGCACTGATAGACTGTTCAGTTTTTAAGAGATCCTCATCTACTGCAGCCCTCAAAAATTGGAACTTTTGGTTTTGCTGTACTAGGGATGCTATCCCAGTTCCAGCTCCGGCGGCTCCAATAGCCATAAGAGTTGCCACCGTTAGTGCAGTGATGGGTTCTCTTTTTTGTAAATGGTGTTCTTGCGCAGTTGGATAATTATACATATAATCTTCTGGATGATATATGATTTTAGGGACCACTACTACTTGTATACAGTATTCTTCATTCTTATTAAATACCTTTAATGAAAGACAGGGTGTTAAGCCCGCTTTTGAGCAAATCCACTTGGCATTTTTATCTGGTAATAACTCATCTACAAAATGTTCACTTTCAAGGTTAATTATTTCTTTGCATAAATGTTTTTTCTACGGTGGTATGGTTCCTAAACACAACCCTTGTCCTGACACTTGTGATACAGATATTCCCTCCTGCTGTCCATCTTTCCTGTTCCATTCGCACTGGGTTGGATTAGACCCCTTCACGTACTTAGGTTTGGATGTTACCCCTACGGCTTCGTAAAATGGAGGCTTAACATCAAAACACAACCAACAACGCTCAGTCCAGTCTGAATTTGTGGCATTTAGCAATTGATAACTTGCCATTAATAATTTCCAAAGAGGAACTGTAGCTGCCTCAATTTCTTGAGAGTGCTCTGGCACTCCCCCTGTGCTACTACTAATTGAGGTAGTATCCACTGCCCTTTCCGACAGCGGTCCTTTGTTCACAGTGATTGGATTTGGACCTATTGGTTCCACATCTGAAGGTGCTATTTCTTTTTTAATAAAAAAATCAGTCCTCCTCTGTCTTTTCCTTCTTCCCACAACATTATTCCCCAGGTTTTTCCTATCATCCACCCTGAATCTTGAGGACTAAGCACAGTTAAGATTATACTCTTACAAGTTCCATGGTTGAGGACTCCTCCAGCCCAATTTCTAACTGGGGCCTTACATCCGGGACTCACCGCAGCTCTCGCTCTCGGCACTGCCGGGAGAATGGGACAGGCCAGATGCTTCTTTCTCCTTCCTTCCTCCCGCCCCTCCTCTTCTTGGGAAACCCCCACCGCGGCTGCCCCCCGGACAGAACCGCGCCCCCAGACGGCGGCGCCCCCC
>NW_020799094.1:406644-431648 GCF_003259725.1 Athene cunicularia
CGCCCCCTGGCGGTAACTGCCGAGCCCGTCAGTGCCGGCGGCTGCGAGTCCGAACACGTGAGAGAAACATCCCTGCGGGCACCGAGGTAGCGAAGGAGGAGGAGGTGCTACAGGCACCGAGGCAGAGACTCCCCTGCCGCCAGTGGTGCAGCCGGGACCTGCACCCAGGGAGGGCGACGGCAGAGCAGAGACCCCCCGCACCCGGGGGGACCCACGCCGGATCAGGGGACGGTGTGAGGAGAGCTCCCCCTGAGGAGGCAGGAGCAGCAGAAACAAGGGGTGAACAGACCACACCCCCCATCCCTGGGGGAGCAGGTAGAGAGATCAAGAGTAAAGTTAAGGCTGGGAAGAAGGGAGGGGTGGGGTGAAGGTGCTTTATTTCTCATTACCCGACCCTGCTTTGCTCGGCAATAAATTTACTTTTCCCAGGTTCAGTCTCTTTTGCCTGTGACGGTGAGTTATCTCCACCCACCAGCCTTTCGGTATTTTCCCTCCCCTGTCCCCCTGAGGAGGGCAGTGACAGAGCAGCTTGGGGGGGCACCTGGTGCCCAGTCAGGGACAGCCCACCAGAGTCACGCTGTGCTCAAACCCTGTGCTCCGGGCAGAGGATCCTCACCACGGCACCTGCCCAGGAAGACAAGAGTCAGAATGTCAGCGATGAGGCTGAGCCCTGATTTCACAGACTGTGTCATGTCCTGCTCAGACGTGGGAAATGAGTGAGGGACTCAGATTTATAAACCCGCAACAGAGTTGACCCTGGGGAGACGAGTCTCAAGGTCCAGACATGTATTAACTTCCAGTGTCCTAATTGGCCACAGGATAACTGGCCCAGTATGTAACGAGTTACGGCAAGCAATAGAGTGTGTGTGCCCTTGCCCTGCTCCATAGCAGTGAAGGAAAAGGGGGAAAGGGAACGGAGGGAGATGGATAGAGAAAAGAAATAGAGATCATCCGTCGGGGTTCCTGCGTTGGTCCCATCCCAGTTTGTCAGGGATGCAGCTGTCTGCTTCACATCTTTTTTCTCTGTGCCTTTCACTCCTCACCCCCCCACTGGCCTTGGGTCTGTCCCCCAGGTCAACCCACATACCCACACCTGCCATGGATGGGGAGGGGTGAGGCACCTCCTGGGATGATGTAATTACTGTGATCATGTTCATCTTTATGAACAGATCCAGGGGGGGCAACTTTAATACACATTTTGTGGCTAATGAAGCAAAGGTCGTTCACTGGACAGATGTCCCTTGAAGCTTCACAAGACGCCCCAGAGCAGAACAGTTCTGCCTTCACAGGCCCCTCCCAGACCCCTTATCAGCCCCACACCACCGACCCCGGGGCTGTAGCTTTGCTGCTTGCCGGTGTTAGACATCCGGGGTGGGGGGCTCCACTTCCCCCATCCCTTATCTCTCTCCGGCTGTTTTCTCTCACAGCTCCTGTTTTGGGGGAGTTACAAGTCGTCTCTCGCACCATCCCCCCAGCCTCTCCAACTGGTACGTCTCCCCCTCCCAGGAGACAAGCAACAGCTGCAGCTCCAGGCTCTGAGCTGCAAGATCCACAGCAAGCACCTGAGGAACCCGAGTCTGTCACACTTACACTAGACGTGACCTTTCCAAACATTCCAGTAGGACCTGGGATACACTTCCTTTCCCTTCACCGTGCCTGACTGCACACTTCCAACGGCTTTCTGACTTCACTGCTCCCCGCGCCAGCACAGTGCAGCCACGTCCCTTTAGAGCACAGCGTGTTCTCAGGTCAGCTCTAAGCACTGCTGCTGGCACCACTGAGCTACTCCGGAGACACTTTATTCTCAGCGAGGCGAAGGGCACTACAAAAAGAGACAGATGAGGTATGCAACCCCTTGTCAGGACTGTCCCTCCTAACCCCACCTTTACAAACACACTCTGGACACAAAACCTTGGTGGGACCATTTTGCTGCTCGTGGACCGGCCAGCGAGCAGACGTGTCGCCGCAGCGTGGGTCCGTCCCCTCTGGTCCCACTCAGTGCCTGGTCAGGATGTGGCTGAGGCTCAGCGAGACAGGTTCTGGGTTCAGGTGTGTCCCGAAGGAGAAGCAGTTCCCACCACCGCCAATAAGCAACAACTCCTCCTCATCTGGCAGAAGGACACTACTGTGATTATGGAGCATTAATGGCCACTCCAGATGCTCCTAAAAAGGGAAAAGGAGATTTTGAACACACAGGACTTGAACATAAGTGAACATCATCCAACACTGGAGAGGTATTGCATATGGTGCCTCATTACAGCGTTAAGAACGGCCATGCTGGGTCCCATCTAGTGCACTACACCACCTGCAAACGTGGGCAAAAGTAGACAGCTAGAGAACACAGGACCGAGGACACTCCTCTAGTAGGTTCCACCCACCCAAGAACTTCAGTGATTTTTGATGAGTGAGAATGTCTTTGTTCTCCCTGAGCCTTAGACTAAGTTTTGCCCAGAGCATGCCAAAATCCTGCTGTGACATCACCCGTATGACTGTTGTTCCCTGAACCACAGAACACACTCACAGAAGAGCTGAGGTTGGAAGGGGCCTCGGGGTATCATCTAGTCCAAGTGTCCTGGGTCAAAGCAGCCTCAGCTGCAGCAGGTTACTCAGGACCTTGCCTAGTCAGGTTTTGTCTCCAGTGATGGAGACACCACAGCAACTCTGAGCAACTGCTCAGTGTTCAGTCAGCCTTGCAGGGAGAAGTTTTATGTCGAAGTGGACTTTCCAATTTCCATGGTGGTCTCTTCTTGTACTTCAGGCCACAGCTATAGCACACAGCAATTTCCACCATGAAGTTCTTAATAGAATTATACCACAGACCTCTATAAAGAGCAACTGAGGCTCTGGTTCGATCTGTTCTCTTCTTCCACAGATAGAATCGCTGTGCTTGTGTCCCTCTCAGTTCAGCTCCCCCCATCTGGAACAAGGCAGCTCCAAGCCCTCCAGTCTTCTGCACACTCAGACTCTCCCTCTCTGTACACTATTATGTTCTCTGGGCTAGTAAAAGCATTTCAAAATTATATTCTGTCTCAAACAGGGAATATTTATTCCACTCACGACTTGCCTACTTGGCATTCCCTACCCCGTTTCAGGGAACAGCCCTCAAGCTACCACATTCCTTCTCACAGAACTGCTTACACTAGAAGAAAAGAGTCCGTGCTTACCACATCAATCGTGTAGTTCGAGCAGAGACCGGTCATTAGGTCCACGACAGTGACACCTGGCACAGAGGATGAGTGAAGCCACACGCCACCGACGAGCAGAAGCTTTCCCTCGTGCACGTGTGCACTATGTGAATACCTGCCAGTTCAAAATGGGACTCAATTCTATTAGGAGGAGGAGGAGAGATGGGCCCCAGAGTCCCTGCTGAATGCCTCCCTCTTACCTTGGAATGAGAAGAGGGTGTGTCTCCACCCTCTGCCACTGAAAGCCGTGTTCCAGTTCCCTCAGAAAGAAAACTGAGCCCAAGGGCCGCTCCGCTGCGCCCAGACCTCCGGCAATGAGAGCTCCTCCTCTCCAGCTGCAGGCACTGTGGGAGTGGCGGCTCGCTGGGACCGGGCCCTCAACAGGAATCTAGGGAAACAGAAGTGCAAGGCTGAGGTTTGCCCAGCAAAGTGTCTTCTTCACGTCCAGGCTCTGACATGGTCTCTCCTCGCTGCACGCCCCGTGAGATGAGACATTCTTCCCTGCCATGGGGCAGGAGGCTACTGGAGGGGAACAGGGCAAGTGTGACAGGGAACGACCAAAATATCCAACCTATGATCCCCTAGGGACGGGCAAGCAGTTAGTTTCCAGTTACACGGTCTCCAATATTTCTCTGGCCCTCAGTGTTTTTCATATTATTAGAGGGTTTTATTTCCACACGTTTATCAGAGGTAACTTTATGTACATTCTTGCAGGCTGCTTCCTGTTCCAGACACGCACTGAGAACCACAAGTTTACAAACACACGGGCTAGGGCAGTGGCCACCAAAGCAGGGGATCAGTGGCCCAAACCACAGAGCAGGACAAAATGTTGAACTGCAGAAAACCTTCAGTGCAAGCACTACAGAAAGGAAAAAACATAAGATCACAGAAGCACAGAATGGTTTGCGTTGGAAGGGACCTTAAAAGTCATGTAGTTCCACCCCCCCTGCCCCGGGCAGGGCCACCTTCCACCAGCCCCGGGGTGCCCAAAGCCCCGTCCAGCCTGGCCTTGAAGGATGAGGGGCTTAAAGGAATATCACAGCAAACAAGCTGTGAAGACAGTTTTGGAGGCCATCTGGTCCATCCCTTTCTCCTAAAACAAATTCAACTGTATCGATTATCATCTGCAGGGATGGTTACTTAAGTTTCCTAAAGTGCAGTAATGAGAACTTCTCACCTCTTTAGGCAGTCTACTGAAGCCCTTGTGACCCCCTTCACAATTAACAGCAGTTCTCGGTATCCAGCTCAGCTCACCCTTCTACAGGTTCCTTGTATTAGAAGTAAAAACAGGGGACAATTTGTTTGTCCTCTGCAGCTGTATGTTACACATCTGAAGATTTATTTCTGCCCTGAGTTGCCTCCAGACTCAGTGGCTCCAAGTCCTTCCAGACCTTCCCCCGTACGGTGTGTGGTCTGGCCGTTCTCACCGCACACCCCTGGAAAGCTGTCCTGACCCGACCCACCTTTTGTGCCTCAGGAAGCAGCTCGGGGTATTCTACACGGGTCCTGCTGAGGCTGAGAGCACTGAAGAGAACAGAAGGGCCAGTTCATGTGTCCTACAGATAACATTCCTGGTGACATACCTAAACACACAGTCCAGGCCTTCCACACCAGCACGGTATTGCTTACCACAGCTAGCTTGTGCTCCTCTCTCACTATGCATCTCTCCACCTGGAACTGTGCTAGGCACTAATTTTAAAACTCAGTCTATCTTTAGTAAACTGCAGTTTGTTTTTACACAGGTGTTTCTTCCATGTCAAAGTAATTTTGAATTTTCATCTTCACTAATGTGTTATCGAGCCTGTTCTGCCTGATATTAACTGCCTCTACAATATAAATCCTCTTTGCTTCATCATTCTTGTCATTGAAAATTGCACCTCGGGGCTGATCCCGTGTGACACCACCACTTCCACAGAGTGTGATTTCTAAATATTCTCAAAGTCTGATTTCCCAGAAATTTTGCACCACCTTGCAATACTCATGTTCAAACGTTTTCTTGGTGCGTTGTGGAAGTGTCACACAAGATGTGTCAAAGTCGTGACATGTATCCGTTCCTCAGGACAAAAATCTACTGCCATGCCATCGAAAAATAATGTCACACAGATTACTTCTTGAACTCTTGTTGGTGATCACTTATCTCCCAATTATGTCCCAGATATTTACAGTCTGTTACTCGTAGTTTCTGTATTTCTGAGGACCTGAGATGAAGTTGATTTGGCTCACCTAAAAGAAGTTCAAAGCACATTATGTGGAGGGTGAGAGCATCTGTTTCATTAAGGTTACTGAACCACAGTCACTTTCAGTGCAAATGGAATAATGAGCAAAGGTGGAACTGATAAACAAAACCACGGAGACACAGCCGTGTGTCCTGACAGACCAGGGCTAAGGGAGACAATGCCAAAGATCAAAAGCCTCCAGTCACTAATCCAAGGGCCGCTGAGACACTCCAGGTGCAGCTTTAGAGAGTGCCAGCCTGGGCTTCGGGACTGATAAGCAGGGGGAAGTGAGGAACAAGAGGATTTGGAAGGCTCAAGGCAGGGCCTGCGGGACTAACCCAAAATCTTACTAAGCAATGTTTAGAAAGGGATCACTGGGGAACAGAGGGGGAATGAATAGAAAAGGGCACAAGAGGGTCAGTCCCACGTAAACAGTCACTGGGCAGTGCACTTGTCTGAGCTCTGCACCTGATCAATCTGGATCTTACTTATTAAATCCTTTCGTAACTCTGTGTAATCCCACGTGTGTGAGTGATGCAAGGACGAGGTGCCTGCAACGGCAGAGACAAACATTAGTGAATATGGAGCCAGCAAACGGAGTCAGAGCCGGGGGAGCATTGCTGGGCCTTTTGTGCCAGCACCTGGAGCAGGGGAGGGTCCCAGCAGCAGGAGTTGGGGGGGCCACAGATCTGGGAGCATCTTCCTGGCTCTCAAAGCCTTTCTGTCCAGAGTGCCAGCTGCTGGGGCAGGCAGGGCCACAGGAGTCAGGCTGAGGACGTCAGCACCCCCAGGGCCCATGGCATGAGTGGAAGTCTCAGGGCCAGACAAGCGGGACGAGACCACCACAGGCCACAGGACCTACGCGTGTCCAGAGGCAACTACTTGGGTGACCGGGGCAATGGAATCGAGTGAGAATCTCAGCCCCAGCAGCTGGACGGGACCACAGGTCACAGTGCCCATGTGCCTGGATGCCAGCTGCTCGAGGGGGCACCACTGCGTTTGTGTTTTCCTTGGATCTTGCGTGGATGTGAGTGTGTATCTCAAGACCTTCCACCATCTTGGTCACCCTCAAGAAGAGAATCAGAATCACAATATCTTGAGTTGGAAGAGACACATAAGCATCACTGAGTCCAACTCCTTGCTCCTCGAAGGACCATCTAAAACTAAACTGTATGACTAAGAGCACCATCCCAGTGCTCACTGAACCCTGACAGCTTGGTGCCGTGACCTCTGCCCTGGGCAGCCTGTTCCAGGGACCGACCACCCTCTCAGGGAACCACCTTTTCCTAATGTCCAACCTGAACTTCCTGACACACATTTATTCCATTTCCTCACCTCCAGATCTCTCTGTGAGGCCGCTCGACCATCAAGGGAGTCCAGAGCTCCTCCTAATTTACTCCCACCAGCAAGCTTAATGTACTTTTGACTCCTGCATCCAGATCGTTTACAGAAATATCCAAGAGCAATGGCCCTATAACTGAGCTCTGATAAAATCGAAACCACCCACATCTACTGGCTTCCCTTGCTCAAACAGATGGGTGACCTGGTCATAAAAGGAAATTGTTCAATAGGGCTTTCCTCTGATGAACCTGTGCTCACTATGACCAGTCATGGCATTGTCTCAAGTGTTTTTCAGTAACTCCCAGAATAACTTTCTCCATAATTTTACCAGGTACTGAAGTGAGACTGACAGGCCTGTAATTACCAGGCTCTTCCTCCTTACCCTCCCTGAAAACTGGGGCATTTCCCAGCTTCCAGGCATCTGTGACCTCCCAGACTCCAAAGATTGTTGAAAAATAATGCAAAGAGGTCCCACAATAACATCAGCCAGCTCTCTCGGTACCCTGGTACGAATCCCACCAGGCCCCACAGATTTATGTGCGCCCAGCTCGAACGAGTTTGGACTCAGCTGGGAGTTTATCATTCCCCCAGTCACAGTCCTCCAACAGTGGGCTCCGGGGTCCTAGAGCCACCACTGCTCTCAGAGACAGGCGAAGAAAGCGTTACAGTCTCCACTTTTTCCATGTCCCTATCTGCGAGGTGACTGTCCTCATCAAGTAACAAAACAATGTTATCTCTGATCCTCCTTCTGCCGTTAACAAATTTTTAAAAGCCCTTTTTGTTGTCCTTCACAGTGCTGTCCAGCTTGAACTCTAATCCAGCTTTGGCTGCACGAATTTTCTCCCTACAGTGGCAAAGTGTCCTTGTTTCCAGTGTCCACACACTTTCCTTCTCTGCTTAAGTTCGGGAAGATCCCTGCTCAGCCAAGCCAGCCTTCTGCCCTGCTTACCTGACTCCTGACACTTTAGAACTGCCTGCTCCTGTGCTCTTAAAGAGCAGCCAGCATTCATGGACCTCCGTGCTTCAAAAGCAGGTGCCCAAGGGACCTTACTAAGTAGTTCCTTCAGCAGCCCCAAATCCCCACACCCAGGGTCGAAGTCTGCTGGCAGTTCTGCTCCTAGCACCAACCATTTGAACCTCATGGTCACCGTGACCAAGACAGCCACCAGTCACCACTCTGGTTACAAACAACAAATCCAGGAGGGCACCTTTCCTAGTTCTCTCCTTTAGGACCTGCACCAAGAAGTTATCTCCAACATGCTTCAGGAATTTCCTGGACCTGTTTGCGTTCGCTGTATGACGTTCTGTTGATGTCTGGGAAGTTAAAATCACCCGTAAGGACAAGGGCAGCTGATCTAGAGATCCCTTAATTGCTTATAGACTAGTTCACCGGGGGTGTCACCCTGGCTGGGTGGTTGACAGCAGACCCCCACAGCAACATCCATCCTCCCCTTAATCCTTACCCAGAGGCTCTCAACTGTGTCCTCGCTGACTGGAAGCACCATAGAAGCCAAGCCCTCCTCAGCACAGCACCACCCCCAGCCTTGCCTGCCCTGCCCGTCCCTCCCGGAGCCTGTGACCGTCCCCACAGCACACTCCGCCCACCAGGCCTCCCTAGTGCCAGCGATGTCGTAGCTCCGAGGCTGGGCTGAAGCTTCTAGCTGGGCCACTTTACGCCTCCTGCTGCACACATCAGCACAGAGACGTTTCCAACATGCTGCAGCACACTCAGCACCATGAGCAGACTGAAGGACCTCGTAGCACACTCAAACACCGGCGTGCTGTCCTGTGGCTAACCACTAGCAGGCCTGGTTTTATCCCTTTCCCCCTTCAAATCTAGTGTAAATCTCTTCCAATGAGCCCTGCTAACTCCTGTGCAAAGACCCTTTTCCCGCTTTGAGAAAGGTGACCCCATCCATTGCCAGGCCTGCTGTTGTGTAGACTGACCTGTGAGCAAACCCCCAACATTCTGCCAGTGACACCAGTCACAGAGTCAGGTATCCATCACTTGGGTCCTCCTGGTTATTTCAGCATCCCTCCCTGCAACTGGAATGACAGAGGAAAACGCTACTTGTGCTCCTTGAACCCTTAACTAGTTGTCCCAAGGCCCTGAAGTCTCTCTTGATCACCCTTGGACTTCTCACTGCAACTTCCTTGCTGCCTGCATGAGAAATCACTAAGGGAAGATAATCTGAGGGTCGTACCAGCATGCCAAGTGTTCTTGTAAGGCCTTTGAGCTGGGCGCCATGGAGGCACCAGACTTCCCTAGGAAGTGGGTCCGGCGGGCAGACTGGGCCCTCTGTTCCCCTCAGAAGAGATTCTCCTATGACAACAACCTGTCTTTTTTCTTAATGGAAGTGGTTTTGATGCAGGGCGTAGGCCAGCTTAACCCTGGCAACACCTCCACCGAGATGGACCACCATCCTCACCACTGCTGGGTTCCCCTTCCAGAGCCTCACAGCCACCTGAGAAGGTGAGGTCGTCCTGGAGAAGGTGGGCCTGCTGCACCCCACAGGAACTTGCTGCTCTTCTCCCCTATCCCTTAAATCAGCATGTTCTGTGGGGCGGGGAGAGGGCAGGGAATCCCCCGTATCTGCCTGACAGGTCTGTCCCAGGGCAGGCAGGGTGCAGATCCAGCAGACAATCTCCTCAGACTCCCCGATACTCCTCAACCTACTCACCCCCTCCCAGAGCTCTGCCACGAAGCCGAGGAGCTCCCCTCCCTGGGTGTGCTCACGGCTGCCGGCTCCCCGCACACCGGGGGCTGGCTGCCAGTCCCGGTGCTCCCCAGGGGCTTCTTTTACAGTGCGGGGGGCTTGGCTGCTCCCAGCCCCATCCCTGCACTCCCCGAAGGCTTCCCTGGTTCAGGAGAGCCCCTGCACACTGCGCCAGATCGTGCCAGCCCCGAGCTGCTCGCCCCAGGGACTGAGCACACTCACGGCAAACTCTTAGCAAGGTGTATAAATGCCTAATGCAGAGGTGAAAGAAGGCAGAACGTTCTCAGCGGTACCCAGCCACAGGGCAAGAGGCTATGGGCACAAACTGAAACACAAAAAAAGCTCACTGACCCAGAAAAACCCCTCAGATCTTACTGCGAGGGTGGTCAAGCGCTGGGATAGGCTCCCCACAGAGGCTGTGGGTTTCCCTCTTTGGAGAAAATCAAAACCCAGCTGGACAGGATCTCGAGCAACCTGTTCTCGCTAGACCTGGTTTAAGTAAGGGTGCTGGACTAGATCTCCAGACGTCCCTTCCAAGCTCAGGTATTCTGTGAGGGCTGTACCCTACCGAGCAGCAAGGTGTTCAGAAGTCAGCCCGAGCTCTGATCACCACGCAGCGTGGCAGCACCAACGCCACCTGCTTCAACACGGTAACACCGCTGTGACTGCGTCGCGCTGCCCAGGCAGCAGCACGAACTTTGGAAGGCAGTTTCTACTCCCCAGGGCCTCCCTCAGGTCTTACCACACTGCAGGAAAGTTCTTGAGTGTGCAGGAAATACCAATCCCCCAGCACAGGCTCCATCGCAGAGCGACCACCATACACAAACAGGTACTGCTCGCCTGCAGGAAAAGACAGCCAGGTGAAAAGGGAAGTCAGAGCCTGGTACATCAGAAAAGCAAACATTTCTGTTTGCACAGAAGGGAAGATATCCAAAAATAGAAATTAATGCAGTCAGGCAGAGGTTTTAGATACTGTTTATAGTAAGACATATTGCAACCTGACAAACATTACCAGGCTTCAGCAATAAATGCAAAAAATTGTTTCATAGATACAGGAATTACTCTTGTATCTAGATCTTTTATAAGACACATGGAAGACTAAATATTTTTACTAAGAAGCTGTATTCTTCGTATTTGTGGTCATTCAGAACCCCCCATCATCCACTTACATTATGCAGTTTCTGATGTGTAAGGTCTAAATGGAAATCACACACTACAGTCTCAAAACCAAAAGGAGAAAATATGTTTTTTACTACACCTAATGGATTTATGGAATGAAAATTTAGGCTATGGAAAGATTACACCTGGAGAACTAACAAAACTAGAAAAGCCTAAGTACATAAGCAACACAGTGACATCTATTTATCCCAAGAAAACAGATTAAGTCCTCATAAGACAACAAGACTGTGCATTTGTCCATACGGAAGGGAGATAATAACTTAAGTGTGTAGGAGTTAATCTGGAAAAAGGCCCATAAAGGAGGCACAAAAGGTGCAAGAGTACTCTGGGCAAATGTCCAGGCTGTGGGTTAACCCCGCTGCACCCCACCAGCTCACTTCTGCCGAAGGGAATGTGCCAACACCACCACTGCTGGTCACGTACTTCAGCTACAACGCAAAACCAAGGCAAAAATGACACAATGCAGTCTGACAAAGACAAAAGCCAGCGTATTCTTTATAAAATTGTATTTACCCATTTAGCATTTGCTGCTTTGATATAAATTTTTGACTGGAAGGCAAAAAACGACATTATGATGTTAATTAAACACTGCTCCACACACTCAAAGTACGCTCCAAACTAACAACTGCCTCACGATTCCCCTGTGCTGTCCCTCAGCAGTTCCCTGCCAGCAATCGCAGAACAAAACAAAAGAACAAAAGAAAGGACAGCTTTCACCTCCAGAATTCACAACTACTGAGTATCTGTCAGGTGCTACTACAAGGGTAACATTGCTTGCGAGGCGCTTCTCCTGGATAAAGACCTAGGGATCCTGCTCCATAACCTTCCAGGATTAAAATATTCATCTTCAGAGAGGAACTTCTGAAATGTCTTCCTGATGTGATCAAGCATGAATAACTTCAGCCGTAAATGATCTCAAAGCATCAGTCTTCCAGAACACGTTACATCCCTGGGTTTCGATTCTACTCACCACAGGGGATTATGTGGTGTACGATAGCGGAAATTTTTGCATTTCAAGTGTCAAGAAGAGGTCTCCAAGCCTCTTTTAATTTCTTTTCTACTAGCAGACTTGCTGAACTTCAGGGCGTTCATACTGGCCCTGTTCTCCAGACCAAGTGCAAGGTCCTGCACCTGGGTGAGGGCACTCCCCTGTATCCATACAGACTGGAGGACGAATGGATGGAGAGCAGCCCTGCAGAGAGGGACTGGGGGTACTGATAGAAGGAAAGTTATGTAGGAGCTGGCAACGTGCACTTGCAGCCCAGAAAGTCCACTGTATCCTGGGCTGCAGAAAAAGAAGTGTGGCCAGCGGGTTGAGGGAGGTGAGACCCCACCTCTGTCACTGCATCCAGCTCGGGGGCCCCCAGCACGAGACAGACACAGACCTGCTGGGGCGGGTCCAGAGGAGGCCACGAACATGATCATGGGGCTGGAACACCTCTGCTGTGAGGAAAGTCTGAACGAGTTGGACTGTAGTCTGGAGAAGAGAAGGCTTTGGGGAGACCTTACTGCAGCCTTTCAATACGTAGAGGGGGCTTCTGAGAGAGACCGAGAGACACATTTTACCAGGGCCTGCAGCAACAGGACCAGGGGTAATGGTTTTAAACTAAAAGAGGGGAGGTTTAGATGAGATCTGAGGCAGAAATTGTTCCCTGTGAGGGGGGTGAGGCCCTGGCCCAGGTTGCCCAGAGAAGCTGTGGCTGCCCCCTCCCTGGAAGGGTTCAAGGCCACGTTGGACGGGGCTTTGGGCAGCCTGGGCTGGTGGAAGGTGGCCCTGCCCGGGGCAGGGGGTGGCAATGGAGGGGCTTTGAGGTCCCTTCCCACCCAAAGCAGTCTGTGATTCTGTGACTGTGACACAACGGCAGAACAGTATTCTCCATTCTAGTTCTTGTTCCTTTACCAGTAATTCTTAACATGAAGAATGCTTTAGATTTGCTTTGTTTTCCTTGTAAGCATCTGTTTATCACCACAAAGCCTCACTCACTAGCAGATCTGCTGAAAAGCTCACCTGCACACCCACAGAGAAAGACAGACACAGAAGGGAGTGGGGGAACCCAAATAATATCCTGCCTCAGCTACTTCTAGACCCGTTCCAGGAGAGCAATGAGGCCGTGCAAGGCTCATTTCCCCGTGCACAAGAGGCACAGGGAGGCGGTGGAGGTGTGCAGGACCCCAGTTACACGCTCACAGAAACAGAGGATCTGTCCCAGCTCCTCCCAGAGCTGACCCAGGAGAACTGTAAGCCCTGCTTTCTGGCTGTGAAACCATCAAACAACTCTCTGAGGGCATAAAAGGATAAAAAGGACGAGTCACACGTCAGCAGAGGGCTGGCGGGACGCCTGGCTGGCCACATCCTGCCCCTCAAACAGCACCAGCTCAGAAGGAGACTTTGCACTTGTGGCTGGGTGTGATTGAGAGGGGAGCCAACCGCCTTGCAGCTGCAGGTAGAGAACACAGCACTTTCAAAAATGCATTCTGAGCATTTTCTTGGCACCACACAGTCACAGGTATCTTTTGATTCCTGCTCTGCATCTAGAAAACTCACAAAATCGTAGGTCATCTATGACAAAAGTCATTATCCCAGGGTACCTGCTGTATAGGGTCTGTAACAAATCGATCATGTATTAGTGGCATGGATAACGGAAATCCTGCCCAATTGTTGGATCAGCCAATTCAGCTGCTCAGTTCGGGAAACTCAGGTGAGACTGCTCAGGTATTTCCCTTTTGTCAGATTTAGTAAAGCTTCTCACAAATACTTTTGGACTTGACAAACCCACCAAGAACTGGGTAGACACGAGAAGAAAACCACATTCCAATGAAGTTCAAGCCTTTAGTCTCTAATCATGGTTAAAAAAAAATCACCACTGGAACAACATCTTTATAAAATGTGACTGGATTCTCTAAAGTGGTGATGAATCTATCACCATCACCCTCTTCCCAAAAAGTTCAACAAAAAGCTGTTGTTTCAGATGAAGGAATAGAGTAACCAACATTAACTACGTAGCCTGTACTACATAAAAAGTAAGGCTACATCATGATAATTTGCCTTTTAGACCTCACTGTCTGGACAGGACTGCCCCATATATTCTGAAATGTGTATACCTCTGCGTACCTACAGCCATTTCCACTCTTTCCATGCGTGTTACCTCTGAACATCACTTCAGTCGCACTGTGCCTCCAACGCAGGGCAGCTGGTTCAGCAGCAGGCTGCACAGGCACAAGCTCCACTGTAATGACATCCAGGTCCAAGGCGTTAGAGGTGTCAGGGAACTTCAGCCACAACATTCCCAAGCCTGCACTGGATGGGGATGTTCGTCCTCCTACCACCAGGGCCAGACTGTTCGAGAGACAGGACACAGTATGGTACAGCCGCCCATCTGCAGAGATACAGAACATCATGGTTCACACCAATCTTTCTCCTGTGAAATTTATAGAATCACCGAGTCATTCAGGATGGAAAACACCCTTAAGATCGAGTCCAACCAGGAACCTCACACTGCCAAGGCCACCACTAAACCATGCCCCCAAGGGCCATGTCTACATCTTGTAGACCCCTGCAGGGACGGTGACTCCACCACTGCCCTGGGCAGCCTGTTCCAGGGCTTGACAACCCTTTCAGGGAAGAAATTCTTCCTAATATCCAACCTGAGCCTCTCCTGGCTCAACCTGAGGCCGTTTCCTCCCTTCCCATCACTTGTTCAAGAGACTCATCCCCCCTCTCTGCCCCCTCCTGGCAGGGAGTTGCAGAGGGCCAGGAGGTCTCCCCTCAGCCTCCTCTTCTCCAGACTGAACCCCCCAGTTCCCCCAGCCGCTCCCCAGCAGACCTGTGCTCCAGACCCTGCCCCAGCTCCGTTGCCCTTCTCTGGCCACGCTCGAGTCATTCAATGGCCTTTTTGGGGTGAGGGGCCCAGAACTGAACCCAGGAATCGAGGGGCGGCCTCCCCAGTGCCCAGCCCAGGGCTCAGATCCCTTCCCTGGCCCTGCTGGCCACACCAGTGCTGACACCAGCCAGGATGCCGTTGCCCTCCTTGGCCCCCTGGGCACACTCTGGCTCATTCTCAACCCCCCTCCAGACCCTTTCCAGGCGCTTTGCCCCAGGGCTGTAGCACTGCAGGCGGTTGTTGTGCCCCAAGCGCAGGACCCAGCACTGAGCGCTCAGAACCTTCAGATCTCTGACTGCCAGAATAACTGCAATGTGACAACACTTTTCTGTTAGACACTACTTCGTGGTTAGCACAAAAACTTCTTCCTTACACTTACTGTCAGTACGGAAACTCACCCCATCTTTTATCAGGATTTTCCTGTTTCACACAGCCAGCTTTCCAGCAGCCCCTATGCTTAATTAGCACCTGAAAATTTCTCATACGGCAGTGCTGTCCATCCTCCTCCCCAAAGCCTCCAGTGGTGAGAATCACGTTGGGTTTCATGAGAACGGAGTGGTGACCGTAACGTCTGAGGCCGGGAACTTCAGAGTGCCTTGCACACACTGCTGCAGTGACACTCCCAGCCACCCCCACAGGAGCACCGTCACGAGGAGCTGGAAGCCAAAGAGAACCAGAGAACTTACCCACAAACAAGAACCGAGGGCTACGTTTTACATGAGAGATTAAGCAACTCCAGCTTTACAAGAAAAGATTGTGAAGCGAGTTGACAGAGCACACAGACAGTGACATGCCATAGAAATCAAGTTGTAATGGTTCAAACCACCACTGCGCCCACTTCCAACTCCGCTGGCTGCTCCCTCAGGCCCTGACCCAGTTCTGAGACAGCTCTCATGGGGGGAGGTACAACTGGCAGAGAGACTGCAGGGTCCTGAACTCCTGCAGCAATGCAGGAATCACTGCAATACCTCCAAATCAGAGCCTTCCCGATGGGGACAGCAGCTGGCCACTTAAATAGCAAAGAACAGCAGAAAAAGGACAAACCCCGGGAAGCTGGATGTCTCTTGCTAGGTTTTGATCCTACCTTCACAAACACATCAAAATAAAGCATGACAAATAATCTCTGTTCATTCCAGCAGTCCTACTGTAACGTAGTATTTTCAGTTATCTAAATATTTTCTAAGTGCTATATCCCTTTGGATGAAACAAGCTTTCAGCGCAGGACTCCAGCTCACCTACACACTGTTCAAACAGCTTTCCTTTAATCAGTTTCGAATTTGGGTCGTCTTTGTTTTAAACAAATACCTTATTCTTGTGCTATAGGAGATGATGAGGGGGAGGAGAAGCAGCTCTGCTTTTTGTATACCACACCCAGAAAAGTTGCCTGATACTACATTCTATTGCTTGATGAAGTAAAAAAAAAATCATCTCCTTGGGCTTAAATGTCTTTCTACAGATGGATCTTCCTAAGAATGAGGGGTTTTCATTTCAGAAAATATACTTACCATGCTCTGTTTGCAAGATTTAGTACTTGCACTCTCTTGAATAGGGACCCAAATCTATTTGAGGGGATGGCTGGTGGCACACACTGTTATCTGAGACATACCTTTTGCCATTCCCAGTAAAAAATATCCAAGTGTGGATGGTTTACAAGACTTCAAAGCTCTTCCTACCAGTGCTGAATGCAACAGAGACAGCGGCAGGAGGACTCTATTCCTGTCTATAATGAATGAAGTGTCTTCATTGTATTAATGTCAGATAAGCAAATGTCAGATTTATTTTTAACGTAAGGATAGATCCTACACATTCAGGAGCCATTAAGGTTTAACATAAGGACCACTGACCATCACACAGTATATTTAACCACATACAAATTCATTGAGCTGCAATTTCACTGCACATTTTCAAATCTACTCGAGACACAGCACAATGGATTCAGTGGCCTTGTTGGCTTAAGGAATGCCATCCTGCCTTATCCTTTTCCAGCTGCTTTTCCTGCTCCCTAGAACTCAGATTTTGACTTTCAGCTACAGATAGAAATACCTGTGGTGCTATACTGTGAACAAGACTAGTGATGTGAGACAGGTTATAAACAACCCTCTGCTTTCCACCTTGACAAAGGAGCAAGCAGCCAAAAGCAGGAATTTCTTGGACTGCTACTGCTGCCAAGTCCTTTTCATCATGGAAACACAGTCTTGGTCTTGGCTTTTCCCCGACTGTACCACTTTTCTCCCATTTAAAAAAGCAACATACAGATTTAAAAGCATTTCAGAAACAGAAATGCTACATGTACAATTCCACCCACAGGGGATAACAAATGTGACATCCCCTGAGTGCTGGACAATACTTTGACAGTTCAGTAAGTGACACATAACCACCTCTTGGGAGCTGGAAGGACAGAATGGCTTGGAGAGCCATATGTGGAGGCAAGCAGGGCCTGTGGGATCCCCAAAACAACAGGAGGAACAGAGTAGACTGGGCTGCAGCCATGACTAGAGGGCCCCAGGTATGAACAGAAGGAAGAGCCACCCAGACTGGAAGCTTTGATAAACTGAAAGAATGAAGCTGATCAGAACCACCAGAGTCAGGATGTGGCCCTGGCCTGGCTACGGACAGCAGCACCGTTGGTAGAAGGATGGAGAAAGCTACTCAGGCAGCAGCATCCCATCTGTTCCTCCCAGGGTTTTACTGCCTCCTGAAATCTCTCAGAGGCGCCTGCATGAGAGAAAAGAATACTAGAAAAACGAGTTAGTATGTACCTGTCATACTGGGTAACAGTGGAGTCCAGGAAGGTTCCATCCCCTTTGATGCAGCCAAGACAAAGTAATGAGAACATTTCAGATGCCATTCCTGTAGCGAGCCCAAAGAAAAGAACAGAAACAAACAATGCCCCTCAAAATCTTAGAGCAAGCAGTAGTAGGATCTAGAATGGCCAGGGTGATCAAACCAAAGACCAATCTAGCCTAGCACTGTTTCCAGCAGCAGCCAAAATCAGAAAACTGAAGTTGAATCTGAGAAAGAGCAAGTGTGTAACCACCTTCCTCACCTTGACCTTCAGAAATTTACAGCTCGGGGATTTTCTAAGCAAGAGGCTGTGTTTTTGTATTGAACAATCCTTGATGCATCCTTCATCTATGAACACATCCCTTCACTCTTTGACCTGACATAAGCTTTTATCATCTGTAACACTCTGTGGCAAGGAGCTCCATACCTTAATCATATGTTGCATGAGTAAATTTTTTTTTTTTTTTAATATCAGCTCCCCTTTATACTTCCCAGTTCTGATCATAGAAAAGAGTGGGGGCTTAACACCAGAGGGATTAATGTTTCTTAAAGGTCATGGAATATAAGCAATTCCAAAGAAATCACAAACATTCAAAGGTGCAACGTGGTCTCTGTTGGCCCATAACACATCAGCATGTTTTCCAGTAGGGCCTTGGAATCCCTCAGAGGCAGAGGTGGGCAGGAAGTCAGCAGCAATACCAGAGCCCAGCCTGGCTTTTATGGACTTTAGGGAATTGAGGATGTTCGTTGCCATGGGGTGGGATATATTCTGTCATCCACATGACTAAAAGGCATAAACATGAATTTAAAAGGAAGGCCCAATAAATCACAATATTAGCATCGTCACCCAAACTTCTACCAGAAGTTAAAAAGCATCTTTTGAAAAGTGATACCCAAAAATTAATAGAAATACTTAAAAAGGAAGAATCCACTATTTGTCCCTAGGCAAATTATTCTAAAAATGAGTCACTCTCACCACTGTGTATTTCAATTTCTTACCTAATTCAATCAGGCTTGTTTCCACCAAGACCTGGATCTTACTTTATCTTTCCCTCAAAGGTAAATTGCAGAGTGCTCTACTACCACACAGCTTACTCCTATGCACAGTTTTCAGCCTGCACTTGTGTACACGTTAAGCTCCTCTATAGGGAAAATGATGAACCTTTACTCTCTCACTGTGTGAGCAATCACCTTGATCTGCAATAATTCTTGTAGACATTTCTACACCACTTTGCAAGTCTGCCAGCATTTTTCAGTCTTTTCACTTCTGCATTCTTGTAGCAGAGCAGATACTGCATGTTGGCAAAATAAATGCAAGCACGTTAGATTGTTTTCCTACTGCAGTCTGGTAAGATTTCTAGAGATATTTATAAGCAGAGAACCACAAAAATCAAAGGGGAAACTTCTAGTAAGTATCCTACAGGATATTTATCTCAAAGTTACTCACTATCTTTGGCTTATCTTCTAGACTTTAAACAGTTGCACACTTTGCCAGTAGTTAACACAAAAATAGCAAAGAACAGAGTCAGAGCGAAATTTCAATCGTTAATATAGGAATGACAAAGTCAGACCAAAAAATACCTGAAACTACTAACCTATGACAAGCAGTAATGGGCTATGGAAATGCAAGAGCAGGACAAGTGTATCCACTTCCCCCAGGAATGCTCCCAACCACTTGCAGTCAGGAAACCCAAGTGTATTTTTATGTATTCAGTAATCCTCAATGGATTTCTCTTTTGCCAAAATTGCCCCTTGAAGCAACACAAACTTTTAGCATCTACCTCTGTTACACCACCAGCTAGTTCGCTATGCTAGGACTGTCTCCCCGAGAGACCACTCACTGAGTAAGAACAAGAGGCTTTTCCAACACCAAAGAGAATCTCCTTCCAATGCTACCCGCCCCAGTTTCACATGCAGCTTCCTGGGAGCTCTGCATTAACTAAGTCTGATTCGAGATCCTTTCTGCTGACAGGAACACCTACACCTCCGCAGCTCCTGTACAGAACTGTGACCATAAGGGACTGCAGACAGCTTATCATACCAAAGCCAGCTCACTGGTGGTCAGAGTACAGGGGGGTTACCTCATATTCATCAAACGGCTCCAGAGCCTGCACTCTCTGCTGCTCATCTTCTGGAGTACAACAGGTGAAAAACTCATTCATATCCATGACGCTGCACTCAGTCCAGCCCTGGAACAGAAACTCCTCAAAATTATTACTTCTGAACAGATAGAGACTCACTTCCCACAAGAAAACAAAGACTCTTAATTAAACACCTGCATGAGCCTTTAAGCCTGTCCAGCTGGAACAAGAGCAGCCCAGAATCTGGTGAAGATAGATCTCTTACCTGTAAAGCTCTCAAGAACTCTATTTATTATATCAAAAGTCTCAGGGGAACCCATCTTGCCTTAATCCCCTACCAGAAAATAGGCTGCAAGTTGGTTGGAAGGACCGTCAGATGCCTTGTCATGCTACTAGAGAAGGCAGCACCTCAGCCTTGGCCCCGCTTGCTCCAACCCGAACCGGACGGAGCTGAGACTCACAGGACGGTTTGAGGTCACCACCTGTCCCAGGTGACCACGCTCCACGCGTGCCCAAGAGCTGCAGGTACTCACCCGCTCAGAAAAGCGCCTCCGCTGCGCCTCACAATCCGGGTACTGTGCCAGAGAACGAAGCGCAGAGCTCAGCTGCCGGAAATGCTGCTGCATGACGCGTCCGAAGGGGTCCCCGGGGCGCGTCTGCTCGTACAGCAGGAAGCAGGCCCGAGGGAAACGCTCCGCTGCCCACCGGACCAGGGCGTCTGACCTGCAGCACAATGGGCGCCGGGATTAAACAACGGAGGGGCCACCCTGCCGCAGCACCCCCACGCTGCTGTTAGGGCACCCCGACAGAGGGAATGCACATGAGAACCCTCCACTTGCGACTTACAAACGTCTTCTCCCCAGAGAATTCAGGGAATGAGAAGAAGAAAAAAAAAAAAGTCAGAACCACTCATTTGAGGTGATGGTTTTTCTGTCTTTCCTCCCTTTTAGGATGTCACGTGGACATCAACTACCCCACCACAATTACGGTGTAAGGAGCTGTTTGGGACTTCCACAGAATTCTTGGGGCTTTGGCTATACAACCCCAGGTCTCCCTGCCCCAGGAGACGTACGTATCACGCAGCTTGTTCTTTGCCTTTTACCACTCAGGTAACAGGGTAACTCAACTGACCTGCTACTTTCCATGTAGGCCAGCACGACCTCTGCTATGAAGAGGGTGGGGATTTCATTGTCCAGTCCTGCTTCCTCCAGGGCTCTCTCCAGCTCAGACAGCTCTGATAAATCTACTCCCAGTAATTTATAATCCTCTCCAGAAAAGGGAATGACTCCTAGGAGACAAAAACGACACAATCTCACTACAGTGCTGATGCAATACTGAAGACGAAAAGGGGCAAAGAAGAAAATCAACCCCACAGGCAGCCGCTCACGAGGCTCTGCCCATCAACTGCATTTCTCTGGAACATGTCCAAGAAAATCCCCATCACCATAGGAACCATAAAGGGACAGGGTCAAGAAGCGATCCATTAACTGCAGATCTAAAACTCCATTATTCCTAATGCAAATTTCACCCACAGATTTCTCACAGAATTATTACACTTATAACAACAAAACTTTATAATATTTCCTTCAATAACATTTTTATAGCACCACTACAATTCAGAGTCAGATCTTAAGGACTCTCATTCATAGATCTTTCCATTTGGGCTAAGAAAGTCCCATTGCTTTGAGAGAATTTGAATGGCTTGCCCCACAACCGTAAAACCCTTCTCAATTTTGGGGGGGGTTGTCTTTTCAATAGATTTCATTTCTGTGCAATGGCACTGAATCCTGACCCAGTGCCTGCTAGCTCTCTGTAAACACCAGGACTAGTCTCACAGATTGCTGTTCTCAGAAGTAAGTTCAGATTTATTATTTGCAAACACGATCCTGGCATACCTCTGTACTCCAGAAAAATACCATATGCTATACCCTGTTTACCTGTTTCAACCAAACCCAAATCTAACAAAGCAAACTGTGAAGTACCTTTAGAAATCGCCTACTCTGTGTCTCTGTACCAGAGCAATCCAACAATTGCACCTGTCCTGAGATTATCTTAATCCACACTGTTCTCAGAGGCATCCCTACTGGAGGCAAAACGGCCTCTTCAGAACCGCACCTGGGCATCCCTGTTACGTTCTTCTAACAAGTAACTGTCTATCCATCACCTCCTGCCCTCTGGACACAGAGAACAGGGTATTCCCTGCTTTTAGCTGAAGAACTTGAAGATTATTGGTATGGACAGAATTCTCTGCCTTGGGATGCTGCCAGTATTAAATGGATTCAAGAGGAAACTGAGCAAGCTCATGGAAGAGCCACTCACCAAGACTTGTCCAACTGCTCACAGGGGCCGGGGACTCGGGCTCTGCACTGAGCTCTGCAGCCATCTTACAGCTGTATTTCCATTGATTATTACAGCCTAAACGTGGCGGCTTACATATGTCCCCATTGTATTTCATTCCACATTTTCCAGACCATTCATGTCCTTTGTCAAAATCCCACTCTCACCCACCATATTGCAACTCTCCCTGTTTCCCACCAGCTTATTACATTTCCACCTTCTATAGCGTATCATCTAGAACATCAATGGAAACACTGAAGGAAATCAGATGCAGGAGAAACCTCTAGTGAACCCCATACTTTACATTCCTCCATTTTGCCACTGAACTGTCCCTTAGCTGGTGTAACAATCCTTTCAGCTCTGCCTATA
Source organism: Athene cunicularia (assembly GCF_003259725.1). Taxonomy (NCBI): domain Eukaryota; kingdom Metazoa; phylum Chordata; class Aves; order Strigiformes; family Strigidae; genus Athene; species Athene cunicularia. The sequence continues at coordinate 428,735 of NW_020799094.1, forward strand.
TTCTACAGTAGTTTCAAAAGGCTCACTTCTTCCTGCCTTGGAGAGGGAAAAAAAAAAGTCACGTAACAAGTAATGTTTTATTACAAGTCAAGACACTTAAGAGTCATACACTCTCTCCTACCCATAAAGCCCACAAATCACAGTATCATTCAGGCTGAAAGGGGCCTTTGAAGGTCGTCTAGTCCAGCTCCTTGCTCACAGCAGAGTTACCTGTATCAGACTCAAGGCTTTGTTCAGTCAAACTCTTAACTATCTCCAAGACTGGAGATCCCACCACCTTTCTGGGCAATGTGTTCCCATTTGTAACTACTCACACAGCAGGAAAAAAAAAATCATTATACGTAACTGGAATTTCCTTTGTTGCAACTTGCAACCACTGCCCCTTGATGCCATTAGAAGTCTGGCTCTGCCTTTCCTACACTCTTCATTATGCAGCTGAAGGCTGGGGTAAGACCCACCTTCCTCCCTCCCAACCTCCTCCTCTTAAGGCTGAACAAAGCTGAATCCCTCAGCCTTCGCTGCTCTGCCATGTGCTCCACCTCCTCATCCCTGCCATGACCTCCCAGCAGACACGCTGCGTTTGCCACTGTCTTTGTACTAGTGAGCCCCAGGCTGGACACAGCACTGCAGAAACTGTGACAGAAAGAAACTGAGCTTGGCTGGACACAACCTGCTCCTGACAAATCCCTTCTGCCAGCTAGACATCTTCTTGCCATCTCCCAGTGCTTATGAAGGATTTACTTGTGCCAAAATTTTTCAGAAAATGAACACGCTTTTCACCTACTTCTTAGTTCCTCTACCATATCTCACTTTTTAAAGGCTGAAGCTATGTTTGCTTCTTCTAAATATTCAGTATCTAGAAAAGCCTCCAGAAATATCATACCTAATCCTTCTCCTCCAGTATCTCCCACCAGTGCTGACAACTCTTTCATTCTTTTGATCAGAGCAGCTTTCTGGCATGCCACGTTGGGGAAATCCACCTCATACACCACAGTGTGATGCAGAAGACCTAAGTCCTTCAAACGGAAGTATAAGGAGTCAAAGCCAGCACCTAAAGACAGGATCTGCAGAGAAAGTATCAGAGAAAGTTATACACAACTCCAGCCACATCCTGAGGATCTAGGTGTGACAAATATTCAACACCATCACAGTGACAGAATCAGGCAATCTCCTGCAAGAGACTGAAGAATTCTGTGCAGGTACTGTCCCCTCCCAGGTATTTCAGCAGTGCCAGTCACATTCCCTGTGCTCTTCCTGCAAAGGATCACGACATGCACTAATAACCCAGTGCCGAGATGCCAAAAAGACCTTTCACACATACACTGGGAACTGCCAGTACACCCAGACAAGGAAAATGCACCTGTGTCCTCGGGCAGCCTTGGGTCTTCAGCAGGAAGTCCTGAACACAGTGATCTACAGCACGGACGCGGATGTAGTAGCCCCTGTGGAAGGAAATTCAGTTGTACTCACTGTCCAGGAACCCTATGTCTCCAGCACTGGCATCCTCTGTTTCAAAACACTGACTTTTTCTCTCTCAGCTTCTACCCATTTATATATATAACCCCACATTTACATACATGCACTGGGAGATGTCTGGTGATTTTGTCATACCTAGAGCTTGTTAATAAATGCAGTGTATTAACTAACAAGCCTATGGATAAGTCAGAGAAAACATGCAGATATCCCAGCTGGACCTGTTCTGGTTTGCATAAACATTCACTGGATGAAAAAGTATGAATCCAGTTAGGATGCTCCCCTGCAATGGGGGTGAGCCCATACCTGAGATCCTGACCCACATCACATGACATTAACAATATGAATTTAACTCCTTTTCGTACAAAGTGTGTGCAAATTCAGTGAGAGGGGAACAAAAAAGGGAAGAGAGGCAAAGTCAGGAAAGGAACTTAATTCTCTGGTTTTTGATGAATGAATGAATGAATGAATGAATGGAACTAAGTCAGTCTAACTCCTGGAAAGCGTTTCCATTTGCCTAGTCTGGCAGGGACCGGTGCCTCTTTTTCCTTAGCATTTTCCTGTAGGTAGTTCCACTGTGGCCCCACCAGGCCTACCAGTACCCATCACGCCCTTTAACAAGCACATCACCATCCCCGCGCCTCACAGGGACTAAAGATTGCACTACATGTCCTACGATGTCCCAATTATTCCTGATGCCAGCACATAACACTTCCTGTGAATTTAGTCTGGCATGTCAGTGTCATGTGACAAGTCAACACTGGCCTGATGAGCAACACTTGTCTTCACAGGCCTGCAAAATTGTTTGAACACCACTTTTTTTTTTCTTCCCCTGAATGAAACTCCTTTCGCAATTAATTTTCATTGCCTTAGACTATGAGCCTCATATTACCTAAAGTCCAACTACCAGACCAGCACAGAACCTTACACACATACACATTAAAACATTCAAGCTCATGCCCTGAAAAGCTCCAGAGAAGACCTAGAGGTCAGAACCACGGAGCCAAAGGACAAAATTGTTTCCCTGAGCCGCCGAATACCCACGTGGAGTTGTAACGTTCTTGAGAATTAATGAGAAAACTGTTGATGTGCCAACATCTTTAGTACGTTAGTTTTCAAATCTTATCTAAAGTAGTTTTCAGCAGCACTGAATACTGGTGTTAGGAACTGGTCCGGTGAGATATTTTACTCGGGACAAAGCTTTCAATTTTTGCCCATAAGCGATGTGAAAGGATATTCACTGTCTAAAGAGGTCGCGCTCCTGAGAGCACTCCGCAAGTCACCGCTACACGTGCTCTCCTTAACACGCACTTTCAAAGCCGCCCCTCGGGTGGAAGCGACCGCTCTCGGGGCGCGAGGGGCACGGCCGGGGGACCCCGTTCTGCAGCCGGAGAGGGGGCTGCGGGCCCCACGTGTGCAGCCACGGAAGCCGCGGGCCTCG